>NW_017729034.1:52904735-52914449 GCF_001723915.1 Gavialis gangeticus
GTCCCCCAGCTTCCTAATGAGAATGGGGTGAGAGACAGTATCAAAAGCCTTCCTGAAGTCCAGGAAAACTATATCCACTGCCACCCCTGCATCCAGTGATTTAGTGACCTGGTCGTAAAAGGCCACCAGGTTGGTCTGACAGGACCTGCCGCTGATGAACCCGTGCTGGTTGCCCCTGAGCATGCAGTTCCCTGTGTTGTGGGGTCCTATCACGTAGTACAGATAAGACCTAACTACATCTTAGCTGGGTATCAAGAACAGCCAAAAACAATAATACTGCTATTGTCCAAGGTTACAGTATGGCTCATGACCCAAAACATATTAGTTCCATTTACCCAATGCATTAGAAGTGTTAGGAGGCCAAAATTTAGGTAAAGACCTTTTATATACTCATAATTATTTCATAGATAGTGTCCTAGAGTGCTGCTGAGATGCCTATCAAACTTTCAAAGTAACTTGGAGAGTATTTAGTATTGAAGAAGTTGCCAGAACCCACTTTAACTTGTTTTAAAACTTTTAATTAATCTGGGGTTGTTTATGCATTACCTTGTCCCTTTGCGTAGTGCAATAGCATGTCTCTTATGCCTGCTTAAAGCATCAATACCAGACCCAAACTTGTTTTATAAGGTTACTCCGTGTGAAGAGTCTTCACAAGCCATAAGAGACAGAATCTTATCAGCTAGTGGAAAGAAAGCAGAGATTTTTTTTCTAGATAATGTCAATCTGTTTAGCTAACAAAATGTACATTCTTCAAATGACATGGCTGATATTACACTTTTACAGACAATCTTTCACAATCACCTGGGAAAGCATTATATTCCATTCCCAAACTGCAATGCTGGAAAATGTTATATTATAACTTCTGCAAGATACAAATGGGCATTATTTTCCTGTTGCAGGACTGCATTGCAGATTGATAGCCCTTGAAGTATTGTGCCATCTTATGGATTCTGCAGATATCCAAAGGAAAGGCTAGAGAGACAAGGAATACTGAGTTAATACCAGGTTTCTTATAGTTTCATAGTTTGTAGGGTCGGAAGGGACCTGAGTAGATCAACGAGTCCGACCCCTTTCCATGGCAGGAAGGAGTACTGGGGTCAAGCGAGGTGTTCATCTAGCCTTGTCTTAAAGACCCCCAGGGTAGGAGCCAGCACCACTTCGCTTGGAAGTTGGTGGCAGATCCTAGCTGCCCTGACTGTGAAGTAGCGCCTCCTGATGTCTAGTCTGAATCCACCCTCTGCCAGCTTGTGACCGTTATTCCTAGTCACTCCTAGTAGTGCTTGGGGAACAGGGACTTCCCCAGTGCCTGCTGGTCCCCCTTGACTATTTTGTAACAGGCCACTAGATCCCCCCTCAGCCTTCTCTTGTGGAGGCTGAACAGGTTCAGCTCCCTAAGCCTCTCCTCGTAGGGCCTGACCTGCTGCCCCCAGTCATGCGAGTGGCCCTCCTCTGGACCCTCTCCATGTTGTCCACATCCCTCTTGAAGTGTGGCGCCCAGAACTGGATGCAGTACTCCAACTGTGGCCTGACCAGTGCCGCATAGAGGGGGAGTATCTCCTCCTTGGACCTGCTTGAGATGCATCCGTGGATGCATGATACGGTACGGTTGGCCTTCCTGACTGCATCCCCACACTGCTGGATCATGTTCATCTTGGCATCAATGACGACTCAAAGATCCTTTTCTTATGGTATATACAAGCATTTTTAAGGAAGTTGAGATTCTCTTCTTCAACAACAGTACAGAATTCTCATAGGTCTCAAGTTCTTTGGTACCTCACGTTTTTGGTCATTAAAACATGAATGTTTAGCAAAACTTAAGAAACACGTGAAATAATATTGCACCGAGTTCAAGAATTTATGTCTGAATAATGTAATTGAATACTAAATTTCACACAAAATCCCTTAATGCAAGAGTATTATTTTACAGTGACACAAAGAGTAAAATGTAAGCAAACCTAATTGAAGGTAACATTCATACCTACCGTAAGAACATCTCCAAACTCAAGCCTATCATTAATATGTAATTTAACTATACTACACAATGCTGTCTTGTGAAATACTGTGACTTTTGAATGGAGAATGCTATCAGTACATGTATAGCGTAAGAAGTTTAAAATACAGCATTAGCATGAGTGAAAGGAAAATATATATACATTCAAGAGAAAAATAAGAAAACTGTCATGTAACTTGTGACCTGAAGAAAGGCACTTGATGTCCAAAAGCTTGTCCAACAGCTCTTCCAACTATATAATTGGCCCAATAAAAATATCACGAAAAAAACTTTGCCTCCTGGACATTTCCTGGACCATCAAGGCTAGACCATGTATGACAGATGAAATATGTGACTGGTACTAGTATCATTGTTCATGTAAGTGAAGCCAAATAAAATCCTCTGCATAACTGGGAGAACCACCTTGTATAATGTGACATGATAGCAAGATACTTGCTTCTAAAATGCATATAAAAAACTGCAATGCACAGCTTGAAATGTAGCACTGAAAGGTTAGAATTAATTATTTTGGACTCTGATCTTGCAAACAGGTAAGTACAGGAGGAACTTGAATGCTAGATGAGAGAACTGAATGGAATTCTGTATATACCTTTTTCTATACATACCTTTTGAAGTCTTGATGGTCTTCAGAGATGGTTTTTTGGTTTGCTAAAAACCAAGCTTTTAGTGTGTTTGCATCACTATTTCTTAAATTAGCAACTATGCACCAGTTGTTTCAAGCAGGGAGATTCAGGACCTAGCAGACTTCTTGTTTCCTTTTATGCCAGTATCATCAAATTTGATTACAGAATAGACCTTCTAAAACAGTTTATAGTCTGCATAACTGCCTCCTTAGGCTTTGAAGGTCATGTCCCAAAGCTTTGGGTTGTTCACCTTCAATGTTTTGTGAAGAATGTAATTCTTCAGACTGGGTTCTATAAATGTTGACACATGGGTTTATACAAAATTAAATGCTGTAAAATTTTGCAATGTCTTGGAAATGCATAGACCATTTCTGATTCTCAAGCCTGAGTTTTATTGTCCCATACACAAATATGTTGTGGCACATTTTTCCTTTGGAGTGTAAAATTAAATTGGAGGAGTGGAGTCATAAGTTCATAATAATGGGCTGGTATAGGTAGATTGATAGAGAAGTAGACAGATGCTGTAAGTTGCTGATGAAACCCAGCAACTATGAAGAGACTAGTTTTCTCCTTTAGAAAGCAGCCAGTTGTTAGAGTAGGATTTTCCATCAGTAGTATTTATAATGTTTATAGTGATACTTGAACATTTACACCTCAAAATACACAGGTTCTTTATTAAACATCAAATTGTATTTAGTGGTATGGAACAAAGGTGATACTCCCCAAAGGGGTGGGTTGGTTCCTCCCATACTATCATGATGGATTCTGTGCAAGGACCTAACACCAATATTTGTTTACCAACAGCCATAGTCTCAGGTTGAGGCATGTATACTTCTATATACCTGTTTGATGGATCAGTAAGAACTGGGATGGGTGGCTGGAGAAAAATCTCTGATCCACACTACCAGTTACACTAAAAACAGATATGGGACATCAGTTCCTCATGTAGATTAATTTAAGACTATCCCATTTTGTATTTCTTTTCTGCAGGATATAGGTTAGAGTGAATTTCACTGGATTTTAAACTTTCCTGAGACAACCCTAGTCAAATCAATTCTTTGGAAAGGACTGTCAAATACTGTTCAAGCTATGAATGACCTAACCTCAAGTCCACTGAAGTCAGTGGAATTCTAAATTAATCCTGACAAATCCCTCGGGTGGAGGGAATTAATAAATATTGCCTCTATATGGTAGAACTGGAAAGTAAAGGACAAAGAATTCAGTCATGTAGAAAGTCAGTTCCAAAGTATTAAGTTGGATCAAGAGTCCCTTGCAGCCAGCATCAGCTGCAACCCCCCACCACCCTGACACACAAAATAGCATACTTCTAGGCTAAGTATAGACAGTCAAAAAGTCTGAGGATGAATTGATTCAATCTTCGCAAGGTTAGTCTAAGCTGCATAGATTGAACCGATAAGCAAGTGAACAGACATTCACTTTTAATTATGGAAATGCAACTACATTCCTGCAGTGGCTCAGGCCAGAAGCCAAGGGACAGTGGGATGAGGGGGAGGGGGAAACATACACTAGAGCATGCCTCCCTGCTCAGCTGGAGCAGACAGCTTGGGACAAAGCTATCCTGCCCACCCTACAAGGCAGGGTTTGCGTGGTTGATACAAAACATCCTGGGAAACTGTAAGCTAACTTGAATCTGGAGGGGATCTGGGAAAGAAGTTTAATAAATCCATTTAACCTAAAACAGTTAAGTCTGATACAACTTCCATCCAGGTTTATCTTAAACTGGTTTTGTTCATTTTGAAAGTGGTTTATGTGCACTGAACTTCTGTTGGATTACAGATTTGAACCAATTTCCAATCACTGTACCAGTTTATGTGTAATTCCTGTGCCTAGCCCTAAAGATATTTATCTTATTTCCAGAACCATTTATTCAGCCAACATGAAGCTAAAGAGCTGTGACAGTCTCAAATCACAAAAAAGGACAGTGCAGATGTCTGATTGAAACTATCAAGACTCACTTGGCATGTGACTCACTTGGTTAATCTCATGTCTGCGTAAGTACCACACCTGTACTGAATGATTTTACCAGGCTTTTTCATACATTTTCACATACCCCTTATTCCTCAGATTAAAAGGTAAATCATCCTTTAATAAGTAAATGGTTATTTATCAATGTAATCATAATCATCTGGCAGACCTTCTCTTAAAGCGCTATTATTACACTTGATCACAAGCTCTTAGTACGTAAGAGAATATGATGAAACAACAGGAAGAGTTGAGAGGCACAGTAAAACCTTCAGGCAAGAGGCAATATGTGTGAAGTGGCTGCCTTGCATGTCCCAGACAGTGTAGATTCTATTCTCAGGCTTTTTGTGTGGCAGGAACAATTCAGTACTGGAACTGGTAGAGTGTACTTAAAATAACGACCCAACCATAACATTCTTAACAATTTCTTTGTTTAATGCAAAGTCTTCAAAATTAGCAAGTGCTGGAATTCTCCTCAACCCTTATTCTGACCCCCTGCTGTATGTACCCACATCAGAACATAGTCTCTAATTACACGAACACAAATTATTTTCCCTGCAGGATCTCTACCTAGCTCAGTGCGTAGGATGGATATGCTCTGGAAATGAATCAGGGCTGTCAAGTGACAGAATTTGATATTAGGACTCTTGCTTTCTTAGTGAAAAGGTTTGTAATGAGTGAGTCAGGGGCCTGCTGGAAGAAAAAGGATGGCTTCCACTGGGCATGTCTACATGTTCATGAATGTGCTTTTCCTAATGCACATTAAATTTAATATCTCCAATGTGAAGTACTAGATACACGTGCATTAGGCTGCCCTAATGCGCAGTAGCAATAGCACATGGGGTTTTTTTTTTAGTGGTGCTTAATGCACAGTTATTTTTTACTATGCATTAGTGTATTAGCATGGCTTTTTATGTGATGCTTTAATGCGTAGTAAAATAAGCTACTGTACATTAAAGCGCACGTGTAGATGTACCCACTGAATGCTGCCTTGGAGAATCAGATGCTATCCCTGCCTCAGCCTCATACAGGCATGCTATGGCAAAGCAAGTTACTTTGATCTAACTCTTTGCAGGTCAACATCAGCTGGGTTCTTATTTCCTGGTTGCCAGACTTTCAAGAAATGCAGCTGTTAAGAAATACTTCTTTCAAAATAGCTGAGAAGGAATGATTGATTCTACCCCACAATACCACAGACTGCATGTTCAACAGATTAAATGAAGATTGCCTTGGCAGTTGTTAGAAAGTCATATAGAGAAGTGATAGAAGAGCCATTTGGCTGAAGTTCCATATAGATTATTAGGCTGAAATTCTATTGACTGGGATAACTGACTTTAAGTAAGAAAGTAAAGTGTACTAAAAGTCTTTAGACACAATTGGGCCCCTCATGACTTACCTAGCAGTATATCTGCAGCAAGGCAGACAGTACTTATCACAATCCAGCTTCAAATTAATTAATCAATGTAAGCAATTTCTGAGAAGTACATGAAATTTTAAGCTTGTATTCTAAAGTCAATCCTCCTACCTCTTCATTTGATTCTGATTCACTAGAAACTCAAAAGTTACATCTTCCCAGAGCAGAAACATTACACATTTGTTTTTTATAATTTTTAAATAGACTTGATTCTTATTAAGGATCAATTACAAAAGACTTGGGGTTTTTTTTACCTTTTAAAGAATCCAGTAATATTATCTTAGTATCTAGAAAGTTAGATACCTACTAATACAAGTCAGGAAAGTATATAGCTGCCAATGTTCAAGAGTTTCTTAAATTCTAAGTACATGTTTAAAGACACATACTTAGGTGTCCCTAAATTGAGATGCTTTCACAAATCAGAGGCTGTATGTTTATGACAAATGCCTCATTCAGCTAATTTAGTCAATATCGTGAAGTTTGTGTATGTGAAGTTTTTATCCCAGTTAATATCCTATTCTTATAGCTCGCTGTGAACAATACCTTTGGAGCAGTGTGACATAGTACGTCTAATTGTAGTTTTATAAAGGTATAGCTTTCCAGTCACTTTCAAGATTAGTTTACAATTAACAATAAGATTCTTATTACTGGTTTATTTTAGTGGTGATCCCAATTCTCCTGCCACATCTTGATGGAAAAATATGTTTCAGGAGCAATGGATTTTTAACACCATTACATGTAACCTTAAAATGTTATTTTATCTTTCAGCACTGAACTCTTGAAATCCTTTTCTAAAGTTCGGTAAATTCTACCATTCTCATTATAAAAACTCATGGCGATACAGTTTTTTCTGTTGTCTTTTATTATTTTTTCATTACCTAACACAAATAATTATGGGGGTTTTTGGGGGCGTTTTTTTAGTAGTTCGTCATTTTCTCTTCTATTTCTTTTCAGACAATCTCTTCCAGCTCAGACAAATACAATGTCCTGTATATAAAAAAATTAGGGTCAACTAAACAAGAATCGTGCCCGGCTATCTGCCACTGGAACTCAAATCTTTTTTAATCTGTAAAGTTTAATAAATTTCACTTCACTTTTGTTCCTGTTGTTTTCTTATTGAAAAAAACTTAAAGAAAAGCTGTACTTGTTTCTGTGGGGTTCTTGCTTTCATGAATGTTTCCAGGTTTTTTTCTAAATCTTTTCCCTTGATGAGTCTTCCACCAGATTCAATCTCTGTCCCTTGAAATTCTTCTTAATCACTCCTCTTGCGATCTGTCCACCTTCCCTCACTCCAGCCATCATGCTTCTCTTTTGCCTCTCCACTTTGTGCCACATCAGTCTTTTTTCCGTCATCCGGCTCTCTCTCTGTCTCTGCCCCTTTCTGTGGCTGCTCCAACTTCATGGCGCAGTGACTCTGGAAGCCAGGTTCTTGGCAGGACCTCCCCTCTTCCATTGGCTCCTGTCCTCTCCCGGACAGCACTGGGATCGTCCTCTCTTCTTCTTCACAAGAAGTTTGTAGAACAACCAAATATTTTACTTTGCTCACTACCAATCTCCCATAGTCCAATGACATTTAAAAAGTCTCCCTAATTTAACTAGAAATGCCCTGAGAAGTCATCATTTGTATTCTTTAAGTCATCAAGTGTTCTTTAATGCTGACAGGCTCTATGGGCTCTTGTACATGTGACGGGGGTTTAGTCCTTCAGGGTTGCATTCTATGCCCCCTACATTGAAAAGGTGGGTTTTATTTTTTTGTCACTGTGTAAACATGACTGCTTTTAAATCTCATGAAATGCTTTGTCTGCTAATCACAGTGCTATTACTGCAGGGGGCACCACATAACAATCCACCCCGCTGATCTCTTACAGCAGGGGGCACCTATAGTTCACAGCACACCAATATGTACAGAGGGCTGAAAGTGGTGTGGTTCCATTAATTTAGATAATTTACTTACGTGTCATTTCATTATTTTAATTAATTTCATGAATTTTTTTTTTACACATTTTTATGCACATTTAAAATTTTTTTTCATCTTTTTAAAAAATTGTGCTTATTTTATTTTTATTTTATTCTTTTCATTCCTACCTTCATTTTTATGCTCACCTTATTTTTCATTTTCCTATTTCTGAGTCATCAAGTAAATTATTTTGTGTGTAAATTTGGGGGTTTTTTCATTTCACTGGAACAGCCACCCCTAAAAACTGGGCACTGACATTCTGCCATTGCTTATAATACATGCACAAATCTGCACCCCATGAATTTCTTATATACATCTTCCCATGCGTATTGGAGTGTTGTGGTGCACTCCCTGCATTATCTCACAGGGGGTCCCAGTCCCTGGGCAAGGGATGGGAGGTCTGAGCTGAGACAGCCCCTGTGTGCAGTGGCTACACAGCAGCGCTAGGCTGTGCTCAGGATGGCTGGTAGAAGGGAGGGGGAGGGAGCATAGTAGCCCACACTGCAGGGAGATGGCAGCTGGGTGCAGGGTGTAGAGGAAACAAATGCCCAGTCCCTTAACACAGGGCAGGGAAGGTCCTCCAGTGGGAGGAGAGCCACCACAGAAATGAGCAGTAAAACTTGCAACAGTAGCAGAGCCTAGGTCTTGCATACACAGCAAAAATCCCCAGACTTTTCCCACCAACAAGTGTGAGAAACCCCTTTGGCCTAACCCCATCCAATAGCATCTGGTTTGCTTCAAAGATTCCATCAGGAGACAGTGAAGTCATCTTGTTATGCAAAAAACAACTGTTTCACTTGAAGCACTACTTGCTTGCTCAAAGGGGGTTGACTAGGTAGGGTTTTTGAATAGGGTCATTAGCATTATAACAGACATGATCTTTAGATTTCAGTTCCTACATAGATCAGGTTTCTGTAACTGCCACTCCTGTAAAAATTTGGGGTGTCCGATGGCCCCAGAAACCCGTGATCCACCCAGGGCTGCAGATAATAGCGCATTAGCAGAACAATGACTAGATTGGCCACAAAGTATCACCCCAGCAAGCACCTCCAATTTAGCAGAAGCCAGGAAAGAAAGGTACGTGTGAGGTCCCCATGTCCTTTATTTGAATAGATCTCATTAGCCCATCAAGAGCTATGCCAAACATCAAGGCACCAGAAGCAACAAGTAAAATCACAGTCACAAACGTCCAAAATCTCCCAACACCTGATTTTCTATGACACACATTTAATGGAAAAAAAGCTGGCCCAGTTGGGGCCATGGCTTTGAGATATATTTGTCTGCTGCTTCAGACCCACAGACATTGCTTGTTCTTTTGTGCCTCCATCGAGTATGTTTTCAGTACCAAAAGGAGTCACAGAGGGGGGCACTGTGCTATGACCAGAGTCACCGGGTGCTTTCTTCCCATGGTTGAGAGCAATTATATAGACGTATATATGGAACTTTTTTGTGGAGTTCTGACTTGCCACATATGCATACCTATACAGGCATGAACTGTGTCTCAGTACTGGCACTCACGCAGATCTGCTCATGTGCACTTTCCTAATAGAACACCTTTGAAAGCCAGCTCCAATTTGTCCCCCAGATGCCCCATTGTCCAGAATGATAGTTTTTAATGGCTCGCTGGTACAAACACCTAAAATTCAGTGCCTGGCAGCTTGCAATGCAGCTGAATTGAAAGGAATTTCTGCTGTTCCTTCAAGCACATCCGCACCCCCCCCCCCCC
>NW_017729034.1:52914616-52931227 GCF_001723915.1 Gavialis gangeticus
CCCCCCCCCCCACGCCCCTCCAGCCACAGTGTCTGATCTAACAATTGCTCAGCTGTGCTCCTGGAAGTCTATGTGGTTGGGGGTGGTAGAAATCGGGGTTCTGCTAATAGGAACTATTCAAAAGAAGTAAGGGAACATCACACCCACCATTCTTTCCCAGCTTATATAGGGTTGGGGGGTGCGTGCTGGTGTGAAAACTTCACGACTGGTCTAGTCATTGTTCCGCTAAGCATTATTATCTGCACCTCTGGGCAGGTCACAGGTTTCTGGGGTCATCAAAACCCCAATTTTTGACAGGAGGGGTGGTTAGGTTACAGGAACCTGGAATGTGTAGGAACTGAAATATAAAGAGCAGGGCTATTTATGCTGTTAAGGCTAATATCCTGCTATTCACCAACCCATAATTTGGGGTTCAACCATTGCAGTGTTCATTTAAATGCCTGCCTTTTTTCCCCCCAAGTGACTGAATCTTTCGGCATTTGTTGCAGTACTTACCAAATGCAGGGCATTGCATGTGTTTGTGGTAAACCCCACAGCACTTGCAGCTAACCATTGTTTCTTCAAGCAGTTCTCTCTGGACTCCTTTTGCCTGCTTCATAGCGAGGTCCTTCCTGTATTGTTTGTGTGTTGCTTTGGTTTTTTACAGTCTTGTAATCTTGTCAAGTTCAGCTTGTTCTGCTTTTTCCCTCCAGCTTCTACAGCTTGGCATTTGTTATCTCAGCTGCTTGGCACATTCTAACTGCTTTTTCCAAATTAAGCTCAGGATCCTCTAGCAGTCTTTTCCTGAGGCTTGTATCCCTTATACCCAATACTATTTGGTGTCTGATCATGGACTCTTTTCGGTCTCCAAAATTGCATGCCTGGCTCAGCAGTCTGAGGTCTTTGACAAATTCTTCTGTTGTTTCACATTCTGCTATATCATGTGGAAGTTAAACTGTTCAAAGGTTTCATTTTGTTTGGGTATATAAATATTCTGCAAACCTTTTTTTATTACCGTGTCATAGCTTTTCTGTTCTGCTTCTGACAGCTGTAGGCTATTATAAAGAGACAGAGCTTCTGGGCCTGCTATATTTTAAAAAAGCTACCTTGAGAGAAACTTCCTTTTCTGTAGCTCCACTGGCTGTTGTAAGTGGTGAAGTTTCTACTTAAATTTAGTCCAGCTTTCTGCTGCATTGCTGGACAGTTTTAATTTCTCTGAAATTCTGAGCTGCTTCATTTTTTTGTCTTTCTTTGTGCTCCACTCCTGATTCTCAAAAGTCCAAGGCAAGGAGTTAAACTTACAAAATGATAAAGCTTGTTTATTCAGAGAGCTGTACCTTTCCTGCAGTTATGCTGTTCTTTCCTGCAATCCCCAGACAAATGTAACCACTTATGCATAACACTCTTAAAGGTACACAGTGGGTACCAGGCCCAGGCCCAGACTTAAGGCGGGCACCGGTTATGGTCCACTCCACCAGGAGACTTTCCATGACATACGTAGCCCTCAGCAGCCCAGCCATAAGGAGCCAGACAAGTGCAACCGAGCAGGAGCAGTGCAATGTATCTGGTAGGGAGAGGGTCATGAAATGATGCACCTTCCCTTGGGAGACTTTAGCATGGGAGGGTCAGCCTGGGGGTGAGGAGGGGCAAATGGAGCCCCAAGAGGGGCCACTGGTCCTGCTGCCTGTCCCTCAGCACCAGCTGCAGCTGCTGCTCCTCAAGTGAACAGAAGCCAGACAGGAAAGACTCCTCTTCCTTTCTCCCCCACCCTGGTCCCAGGTACTGAGAAAGCTTGCAACACCTTTGACTGGAAGTATTGAAATTCTAGTTCTAATTCAAACCTCGCCAGCAATTTCTCCTGTAGCACCAGGAATGAACCATTTTGGGTAGGTTTATGCTGCTAATTGGGGTCAATCTGAAGGCTGCCCTCAAGCTGGGTTAGCTGATTGACTGTCAAGGCTGACACAGAGTCAGTGTAGGTACACTTTTATGTCTGTGCCTTGGTTTTCTCATCAGCAAGGCAGGGTAGTGCTATTTACACACCTGCCTTTTGAGGGTGCTATGGAGGTTCATTATCTGATTGTGTGAGGTGCTTTACAAAAGTGCGGTGTAAATGCCAGTTAAGTCAAGGAGAAATCACCAAGTAATGAAGCTCCCTGCACCTGAAGGTGTTCTTTGTCAGGCTTTCAGCCAAATACTTATCTAATAAGGCCCCACTTAGCTCAACAGATCTGACAGGATCCTAAGATATGGTGGTATGATGTTTTTGCATTAAGGTTGGCACAATGGCAGAGAGGCATTCAGAATGGGAAAAATATAGCTCTGCTCTTAAGTATATAGTGTTGTGACAATGTATAATTAACACTGTAGATGTGCACATTGGGTTCTGTTGTATTTTAATTCAGTTGCAGCCCTTGTATTTTCTGAGTCTTCATCCTTTTCAGTGCATGTCTTGTGGCAATGTGTTGTCAAGGAAATTACTGTAATATAATTTGTGTGTGTGTGTGTGTGTAAGTGAGCACCAGTGAAAGGGCACAGAGAAACACTGGACCCAAATGCAAAAGATCCCTTTAAGCAGGCATTTTAAGCATCTGCCAAGAACAGAAATTGATTAATTCACTTTTCTTTTTTCCTTAGTAAAAGAGTGAAAACGTCCATAATGAACAAGACATTAAAATTAATGCAGTCACTACCAGCACTGGGACGAGTCTGCTTCATGTATTTAGGCAGACTTTTCTACACCTTCCTTTGACACCCAGTTCCCACAAACGGTAATGAAAGTAACACGTTCAAATCCCTAAGGCCTTGTGTTCATTAGGAATAGGATCATGTTCAACTCCTATTAACATCCTAGTTAAGATGAATCAGTTGTCAGGAAAAAAGTAGAGAATGGGGGTGCTTGGACAAAGCTTTGAGAATTCCTAGCCTAATTGGTTCCACGTATCATAACTACAGTACACATTGGACACCTTTCCCCTCCTGGCCTTGACCCTCACCCCAGTGCTCAAATAGCAATATTACTGGAGCCCATCCTTTTTCCTATGGATATACAACACAGACACTGGGCAGTGTTCTGTCCCACATCTCCCTACCAGATGTCCTTCCATTTCTTTCCTGACCCAACCAAAACAAAAATCTCCCTCTACAAAAATGGCAACTTACATGCCTAACAGATTGAATAGAATCAGCTCCTCAAAGTCTTGTTATATATTGAACCAGCGCATGCAGGAAGCGAAGAGCCAATAAGTCATTCCCTTTTCTTTATAGCATTGTGCACCAATATGCATTTGCTAGCCTGCCTCTGGTGCACCCACCTTAGGCCCCCTGTGCCCCTGAGCACACTGCCCTCTTCCATTCGTTAGCTTTTTCCTATACCATCAAGTGGGCACTTCAGTCACTTCTTCACACCATAGGTCTTCTCTTCAAGCTCACCAAGCCTGGAAAGAGCCAATTGAACTAAAATTTTTAAAAGAAGTTGATGATAAAGACAACATTTTATATTTCTGTTTCCAGGGAGACCACAATTAGGATACAGGTTGTTCTCTTCCTCCCTTTCACAAAGTAACACTAGTGTGAAGAAAGTGTGCATGTTTGTGGGTGTGGTGGGGGGCAGAAGAGAGGAAAATATTGAAGAGATAAACATGCAAACAAAAGGCTATTACTTCACAGACAAGCTGCTGGAGAAAAAAGACAGGAAAATTACTTTCCTGGAGCACATAGAAAGAGACTTTCTAACTTTTCATAGTGTTCTGAATGTTCAGTACATTTTAGTACTCACCACAGTCAAATTGGTGCATTCATAGTAATAAAAGACTGAAAAGCATTAATGATCATGGGCATATAGTATCCCTACCCTAACACCCATGGCCTCTAAACATGCACTATGTATGATAAACTATAAGCATACAAAGCACTAAGGACATTGTATAATGACTTGTATACATCAAGTATGATGAAATCCTTCTATCAGTACATGTATAGTAATCCTGACTAATGTCCTACACAAAAGCATATATAGTCTTCAGTAGTAGCTCCCTTAGACTTGAAATAAGAGCACAATATATCACTCACTCCATGCCCTGTAGACCACCCATGAAGAACTTTCTCCTTTAGCTGTTCAAAAATATTAACTGAGACTGCTCAACTCTTGCTTCCATCCAAGTGCAATGTTCTCCCTTATTCTTATACACGGGGACATAATGCAGTGGAACCTTCTATGGTTCTCTACCAGGCCTCACTTCATCATGGGAAACCCTCAGCAAAAGTTACCAGCATTGATAACTACTAGTTTTGTGACTCTTTGGGACTCTGTGGTAGTAGCTCCCACTTCTGTTACCTCAGGTATGATAGCCAACTTGCTAACACAAAAAAAAAAGTGTTCAACCACTAACTTGAAGCAATCATGCCTTTGTCCACGCTGAGACAGTTTTCAAGCAGGTGGTCTGCCACTGCAATTCCAGGGCAAGGTCAGCAGAGAATTCCAAAGAGCATTAGATGTCCTGAAGTTTTGTGATGATAGCAGTCTGTGTTGCTATCTTGTTGTCCAAGACCAAAAACAGTGGTCCACCAAGTGAATCTACTTCTAGGAGAGGTTGTAGGGTAAATGTTCAATTTCAACTTCCTCCAGTTCCTTTAATTCCCTGGATCTGTCATCGCTCAATTTTAGATGATAGCAGCAACCTAGTTATATTGTCCATGGTGAGGACTATAACGTTGATGTACCAACTTTTCTCCATCCAAGCCCAACAGAACCAGAATCACAGGAATTATTTCATTGGATTCCAAGCTTCAGAATTCCACCACTTCCCAGTAGGAATCCCAAATGGCACGAGAAAAAATAACCCTAGAAGGTAGCAAAGCACCACAAACGTCTGATTGTGATACAGCAACTTTGCTGTAGTGACGACCCAGAATTTCCTTTATGGAAGGTTAACTGACTATACATCAACAATGCATTATGCAACAGTTGTTCCATAAGCCTGTTAAATCATCTGCAAAGTCCACAATAGTGTCAAGTATACACATGCCCTTACTGCTAACCTGAGGCTGGCATAAAACCCTTGAGATGACATAGGTGACAGGAAAATTACACAGATGTTCTGAGAGGTTTGGGATCGATCATCTTTGTAAGGTCTTATTTGAGCTTCTTATACAGAAAGCACATTGAACTGAAGAGTAATATTGTAAGAGTCATACTGTGGCCACATGTAGAAGCAAACACTACTCTTTTCTGTTACTTGACATCTCCCTGCTTGTATATCCTAGGACTTCAGTAGCCTTCTATCGTACACAGCTGGGACCTCATATGAATTTGTTTCATCTATTCTTTTTTTAAACAAAAATATTTTAAAAGATTTAGTGTCCCTTAAGTTTTAGAATCTCTTTATGCTACTTCCTGTGAAGAGTCCAAGCTCAGTCCAACTGTTTCAGTTTTTTATGAGATATTTTACAATATCATGTGATTTCAATATACATTTGATGCATAATAGATTTCAAAAATGTCTGGAACACCTATGATTTATACTATTTAAAATCATCACCAGGCATGATCTACGCCATACATTTCACAAGTGCTTTTCAAGGTTTTTACAACTGCTGAAGCTTTAAAGGACAACTAGCATAAATGCAGCATAAATGGGCTAAAATATAATTTAGCCCATTATCACTGGGCTAAAAGCAGATACCACCAATTATCTTACACAAAGGTACTGCTTATTTGAACTGCCTATTCATGATATTGTATGTACTGGTAGAGTAAGCGTGAACACAGATCTACCAGAGAAAAAAAGTACATTTTTGAAGCTCTGTCAGCCCCAGCACATAAAAATTCTTGGGCAACCATTATTGTCTCAAGCTGTACCAATACTTAAAGCTCAATAGCATCTAGTGAATGACCAGGAAATTAAAAGATTAAAAACAAAGATTGCAAACCCCTCTTAGATTATAGAAAATATGAATAGCCACATTCTGGAATCAATTGCAGCTTTCATGAGTTGGAGGCAATTTTAGTACAATGTCAATTCTGCTGATAAGACATTGGGCAAGTTAATAGAAGTTACTTGATAGAAACAGAAGTAGATAAGCCGATTCCTGACAACTGCATATGATTTTAAATGAAAGATAGCAAGAAACACCAGGCAGTCATATTGCACAAGAGCATGGAGACAGCAGGGGTTTAATTAACACCAAGATCACACACGTATCAAGAAAAAAAAAAGAAAAATAATGAAAAACTAACAATTTTACCTCAGAGTCAAGGAATATAATACTCTGTATTTTTTTTTTAATAACGTTTGTGTATCTGGAATCATTTCAGTGTATGTGTAAGTAATTATGTTGACTGCAGTAGACCTAAGAAAGGGATACACTTGGGCCTGAAAGTTTACATTTTCCTTAATTAAGTTTTAATTTGTGACCTTTTGCAGTAAACAAATGCATTGTAAGCCAGTCAAATCCAATAGGTAGATATACCCTGTAACACATGTTATGGACTGGCTGCAGGGGAATATGATTAGCTAGGGACTCATAGGCTATGACTGCCTACTGTGGGGTTAATTGCCTAACAATAGTATGATAAGGTAGAGCCCTACTCAGGCAGTAAGAATACTGCTAAGGCAGTAAGCCCTGGGGCTACCTGTCAGACCTAAAGTAGAAACCCCTGCGAATGGCTGAAAGCCAGCTGACCAGAAG
This sequence comes from Gavialis gangeticus, assembly GCF_001723915.1. Lineage (NCBI taxonomy): Eukaryota > Metazoa > Chordata > Crocodylia > Gavialidae > Gavialis > Gavialis gangeticus. The sequence goes on from NW_017729034.1 coordinate 52,921,286, forward strand.
GGACAGGGCTTAGAAAGCATACAACATCAGTGCCCAAGAAGAGATGGTCAGTCTAGACCTGCAGGGAGAAGAACTCCCAAGTAAGGTGGCTGCAGGAGAGGGACTGAGTGGCATTGGAGCTATCCCAAGAGCTGTGAGCATCTCGTTTGCAGGGAAGTACAGACCAAGGGTGGCAATATTTTAGTTACAGCCACTGGGCTTATAGTTTGGGTTTAAACTTTAAAATTGGTGTACTAGATGTGACTATAAGGGGTGAATGAGATGGCCATATTGAGGTGCCTGGTGGGCATAACAAGGTATAGATCCTTACCAGAGCAGGACTTAAGCCAGGGATGGCCTGGGGCTAGAGGGCTAAGGCCATAGCCTGAGACAACCAGGGGCCCAGCACCCAAGAGGGATGAGAGAGAAGCTGGAGGCCGGAAGCTGAGGTCTGGTGCAGTGGACATGGGCTTCAGCCTTCCCAGCCTTGGACCCTTTCCTCTGACTGGGCCCCTCTCAGCCTCATGAGGGTGTAGATGCTGTAGGAAGCTCAGCAGTGTATTGAGGGGCAATGTGTTCTATGAAAGCAATAACTAGTAATAACCATGGGGCATGGGTTTGCCTGTAGGAGGTCATGAATAGCTCTTAAGGCAACAGGTGCCCTTGGGGCATGGACAGGCCAGGACCCCCCACTTAGCACTTAAGGGGCAGGATTGTGACCACCATATTCAGAGAGGGACCTGCTGACTGAAAGATGGGGGAGGTCTTGCTCTGGGACCTGTGGGCAGCTTCCCTTCTTATAAATCAGCTAATTACATCAAGGCACCACAGGCAAGAGAAAAGGGGGGTATTCAGGGAGCCAGAGTGGGGCAGGGCTCACATGGCCACCAGGGGACATCATGGCTGCCCCAGAAGTGCAATCCTATTACATACCCCTTTAAAAAAAGGGGAATTAACTAAATTGCTTGGATTGGTTTTCTTGCATTTGACAAGGATGAAGTGTGTGTTATATTTAAGGTACCCATAGGTGACTGGTGGGGGGGAACAAGGGGGCACATGTTCCCCCCTTCCCCCCCGACAGGGCTGTCTCCCACCGCTGGCAGCTTCTGTCGGTGCTTGCCAGCCCTGTCCCCACCACTGGCGGCTTCTGTGGGTGCTCGCCAGCCCTGTCCCCACCGCTGGCAGCTTCTGTGGGTGCTCGCCAGCCCTGTCCCCACTGCTGGCAGCTTCTGTGGGTGCTCGCCAGCCACATTCCCAATGCCACCACCGGCTTTTGCAGGTGCCCCCCCAGACTCAGGAGGCATCAGTCACCCATGAAGGTACCTATGCAATTCACTTTCTATGGCACTTCTGCAGAGTTTTAGCAATTGCTGTAGCTTTCTAAATTGTTTGAATTTGTATCTAGATAGGTCATTTAAAAAAAAGAGTGAGATGTTTAGTCAGTGCTGACAACACACAAAGAATCATTGGGGGAAATGCAAGCCCTATTTTCAAAACTACGGGCTACTAAAACTAGTATCAATCTTTCATCCAAGCTTGGAATAGCTCACCACCCTACTGCTGACTGTGCCATCAGTTTCTCATGGTCAGGACCCATCCCTCCAGTCATATACATTTAGCGTCTGTTCCATAGTTCCAGGGCAACGATGGGCTTTAAGTTCCCAAGCAACAGACACAAATCTTACTACCTGCAGCTTTCTGCAAAGCACCACTTCTGCTTTGCAAGTCTTTCCTGTTGCCAGCAGTTTTCCAGCTGTTTCTGGGGCAGCTCTGTATCTTTATTCTCCTTTCAGAACTGATTCCTACCAGCAAGTTGTAAATGAAGGTCTCAAATCAATAGAAGTGTCTATTCCAAGTCTTTAGTCCTTTCTGACTCCTGTCCAGGTTCTCATTCCTCTTTCACAAAGTAGCTTTCCAAGTTACATTCCTGAGCTATGTCCCTGCTCTGGGACTCAGTAGAGGGCTGGTGTCATTTCTGCGGCTTCTCCTTGACTTCTTCCTTTTTGTTTTCTCCACTACTGTGGATTTCTTGTTGTAGGACTTCCCAGTTGGGACTAAGAATGGATGGAGTCTACCATATCCTACAAGTATAGCCAGAGGAGCTCAAAGGGGTCTACAGGCTCCCATTAATCTTTTGCTTTTCAGACTGATTATCTACCAGACCAGATTTCAATTCCAACCTGCTCCTTTTTAGTTGTAGTAAGTACATATTTTAGAAGTGGCTATATGATTTATAATCATTGACTATTGAGAAACTAGTGGTAGTAGAAATTTTAAGGACCAAAATTGGTGTTTTTGGTCATTTTAATAGTTTATGTCGAGAAGTCTCCAGTGTATTCTCTACAGGTAAGTCATTGCCAAGATTTCCCATCTTCTGTCTCTCCAAGAGTGTCTTTATCATCTTGCAGAGATTGCTAGCTGTTGAGATATTACCGTGTATGGATGTGGGCCTTTGCGTCCCATTAACATTCACTGGCCTTCCTCTTCCCCTAGGCTGGTGCCAGTCAGCTCAATTGGGTCAGTCTTCCTCACTATTATCTCACCTGCCACAACTTTGATGACTGAATTAATGGGAGAAGGGGTGATGACTCCCCAACCCAGTGTTGAGCATCACTTGCCCAGTGCCCAACCAGGTATATACAAAACTTCTTTGCAAAGGAAATCAAACTACGGGCAACTTGCCATCTGTCCAGTGGTGCTTCTCCCAGCTGCAGGGGACTCAGATGCAGCCTCTCACTTCTCCAGGTCCTTAATCCATGAGTGCTTGATTGCTAGAGCTGCAATCAAGCACTCCCTTTTTTTTCCCCTTCAGCAATTGATGCCACACCGGCTTACTTGACCATGCACAACAGCCAATTAACATGGAAACATCTGTTTCCCTTGGGTATGTGAGCCCCTCCGAGCTCTAAAGTCCATGCAGGTCTCTTGTCCCATTCCCAGATACATTAGTTCTGGGCAGCAGATGGACATTCACTCTATCTGCATGCCCCATCTCTCCCTGCTACCGGGACCAGAAATACCCTTGGGCTGCTTAATGAGCTCAATCCGCTTCACCCAATGAGGTGATAAAGCAGTACCGAGGAAAATCAGGAGCTCCCATTGGGGTGTGGCAATGCCGCCGCAGCTGGGCAAACTCCCCTGGCCAGGAGTCTGCTCCAGGTATGGAATCTTGACCTTCTCACACTAGCAAAGAATTTTCTTTCTGGATTGTGCTTAAAGAACACACATTACTCCTACTGGTATATAATATAGTAGAAAACAATTCAGACAGAAAACCTGACCTATCTTTTGTCATTTTTCTGTTTATTTCACTATAGCCACTGGACTAGGTAAAGCAGCATTCTTTTGAACAACAGAATGATGGGGAAAAGGATTGCATATTGGCTTTTTATTTAGTATTCCCTTACTGCAAGCTAAATTACAGAAGCCTTCTGAACTTAAATTGGTCAGGGAATAAATGAGGCATCACAGTTTATATCACTGTGAAATCTGCAATTTTTAAAGGATTTCTGCCGCACTCTCTAACCATCCCTCATGTAGATAAATGATCAAATCACCACTTACCTTTTGTTTGGATAAACTGAATAGATTTGAGTTCTGGAAAAATATACCCAGCTCAATCATCCTTGTAAAGTCTTATTTGAGCTCCTTTTACAGAAAGCACGTTGAACTAAATAGTGATTTCATCACGAGAAGCTGTCATTTGTCTAACATAATAGTGTCACTGTGTACATATGCATGATTTTTTTGTGTTAAAATTTGAGTGTTGTGACTTGGACCACCTTGGATGTATTTTGGTTTGATTGGGGCAAATTGTCCTGTTGTGGATTAAAAAAAAAAAAATTAAAAAGTTGTGCGCACACACATCTGATGCCTGGAGAAGGCAGCAGGTATGGTGCATGGGGCACTGGAAGCCTGGGGGGGCTCGTAAAAACTCAGGCATGGCCTTCTCCAGCTGCCAGTACACCCAGCCGCCCTCATGCTAGCTTCCCGCACTGCCCCAGGAGCAAGCCAGCCTGTTCCTAGGCAGTTCCAGGCAGTGGAAAGGCAGCAGGGACAGTGTACAGGATGCTGGAAGCCCATCAAGCCTGAGCTACCCTGAGCTTCCAGCACCCCGTGCACCATTGGATTGGGTTGGGTGTTGCCCGAGAGCTAGGGCAGCACCTGTCCAGCTAGTATCAACAACTGGGTGGCCCTGTGGGGGTGCTGCTACCATGGAGGGAAAGCTGAGGGGATGCATGACCCAGCAGCAACTTGCACAGGCAGGCTCCACTGGTGGGGGTGGGAAACGGGAGCAGCAAGTCAAATAACCAATCCCGCCCATGAAGCCTGCCCACCTCTCCCATGGCTGAGGGGTATGAGATGCTGGCAGCCCCTCTGAACTTAGGGGCCATCAGCAGCTTGGCCCGCTGCCACAGGAGAGGTGGGCAGGCTTCATGAGGGGAAAAAAAAATAAAATAAAGGATTGAGTCCGTCGCCACTCCCCACTCCAGGCAGATCCTGCACTCAGCAGTAGGAGAGTGAGGGGGTTGGAGGGGGAGTAAGCCAATGGCAGGCTGTTACTGTTTTATCACAGTGACAGAAGCCCCTAAATTGAAATGGTGGGTCACAATTAAAAACCCACCATTTCAATTTAGGGGAACTAAACCCCCCCTCACATGTACAATCACCCATGTAGAAGCAATGCCTACCTTTTTCTCCTATTTGAAATCTCCTTGCTTATACATCCTAGGACTTCAGTAGCATTGTATTGCTCCCAACTGGTACCTCATATTAATTTGTTTTTATCTATCATTAAATAGCATCAGTAGTTGAGCTAGTGAAAAGCACTGGACCAAAAAATAAAGTCAATCCCTGCAGAACACCACTATACAACAGTCCTTTGGATAATTCCTTCCCAGACTATAGTTCCTGTCTGCAATCAATTATCGAGTTTTTAATCCATTTAATAGAGACTCCAGTGGTTTTGTAAAGTGATTATTTTTATGAGCATGTCATACAGAACTAAACCAAGTACCATAAAGAGGCGTGCAGTTAGGGCACATGTAGATGAAATGGGAGCCCCGAATTGAAGCAGTGGGTTCTAAAAAATACCGCTTCAATTTAGGGCTGATTTACACCCCCACCCACCCCGTGTCATGCACACACCCCAGCAACTTATCTGCCTCTCCAGCAGGGAGGGAAGGGAGAGCTGCTGGCGGGTGGAGTGATCCCTGGGCTGCAGGGATGTGGAGTTGGTGCTTCCCTCTGCGGCAGCAGCAGTCCCCTCTCCACCCCCCCCCCAGGTAGCACCCAGCTCGGGGGGGGGGGTCCCCACATGCAGCTCAGGTAGGCAGGCAGGCTCCAGAGGGTGAGGAAAAAACACCAAATTTCCTGCTTTTCTTCTGTGGAGCCTGCTTTCCTGGGCTGCTGCCAGGCTGCCTGTAGGGCTTTCTGCAGAGTTCCCAAGCTGCACAGAACCTGGTGCTTCACTCTGCAGCTGTAGTTTGCTGCACCCCAAGCTATTTAAGGCATGTTATGCCGCCAAATTTTCTACAGCAGCTGGAATTAATTCACAATACGCCGCCAAGGCATGTAAACACCAACACCATTAGAGTGCTGCAAAAACATTTAGCCCGCTTTAAAGTGTCATATATATACACCTCTTGTTTTGTCTACACATGGTTTTAGTGACTACCTTTATCAATTGAACAGGTAGTCTCAAAATAATAGCAAGTTTGACAAGATCTCATTTCCATAAATCGATATCAATTATGCCATCATCACTGAATTCTTTACTGATTATACCCCATGTCAAACCTTAATATGATTTTACCTGAGGCAAATATGAGACTAACCAGCCTATAGGTCATTGTGTATTTCTTATTCAGATATTGTTATTACATTAGCTTGCTTGTCCTAAGGCACTTCCCAGGGTTTTCAGATTTGGGATTTTTTTTTTTTTTTTCAAGCGAACCAAAAAACAAGATCATCTTGTTTAGTATTTTGGGTTTCATGTTACTCGATCTTATACATTTTAAAGAATTTAATGAGAATAGGTATCGTTTAACTTTTCTGTTATTTCTGTTTCTGTTCAGTTATTAGCAAGATATGCTGCTGCTTTGAAATGCAGAACAAAAAGTAACTACTGGATCCTTCTGCATCATGATTGACAAGTTTGTCATCCTTTTAAAACTGTCAGGAATAGGTCACTGTTAGAATATAGTTTATTCTCAATATATTTAGAAGGATTCTTCTCACTGTCTTTACCTCTACTTCCCCATACATTTCTCATTGAAAAAACTTTAGCTTTCCAAATCAATCGTCTGAAGTTCCTAACTTCCAAATTTTACTTATTGCTTTCATCTTGTCATGGTATACATACATTTAATTTTCAATTGCTACTTTACTTCCCCTTTAACCAGAAGATGGTTTCTTCTGTTAAAAGAAAAAAAGTGACTACATAATTCTGGGGTTTTAACATCCTAAAATCTCTTAAGATCATTTTTTGTTACTACTCAGATGTTTAAAATTTCCTCCCACTCAATATTGCTCATACTTCTCTACAACTTTAAGAAATATTTCCAATTAGTAATTTTACTTCTCAGGACCACAGTTATGTGGATTGTTTCTACCCAGGCAACCATCAATTTTTTTATTCCACAACAGGCTTCATTCTGATAGATCAAGATGCCTTCAACATGGAATTACCCCACCTTGGGGGAAATATTTTGCTTAGAAAATAATTATTAGAAACTTTTAGAACATTTTACAACTCAACAAGGATGTGGACAAGCTTGAGAAAGTCAAAAGAAGAGCCACCCATATACTCAGAGTTTTAAGAGGCAAGCCATATGAGGAAAAAAGCTGAGGGACCTGGGACACTTCAGCCTGAGGAAAAGAAGGCTGAAAGGGGACCTGGTAACAGCTTACTGCTATACTAGGGGAGTACATCAAGGGCTCAATGAGCAACTGTTCACCAGGGCACCCTTGGGGAAAACCAGGAATAATGGCCAAATTCCTGGAAGACCCTTTCAGGCTCAACATTAGGAAAAACTTCTTCACAGTCAGGGTGTCCAGACTGTGGAATAAACACCCTCCAGAGGTGGTGCAATCACCTACCCTGGAAATCTTCAAGAGGAGACTAGACAGTCACCTTGCTGGGGTCACCTGACCCCAATGATCTTTCCTGCTTAGTGGAGGGGGCTGGACCCGATGATCTTCTGAGGTTCCTTCTGGCCTTACAATCTATGACTTTATGAAATACTTCATGAAAATGTAAGGTCTTGCTACGGGATGTGGATAGATATCCAAGGACCTGTTCATCCTGCTCCTTCACTTGATTTGATAGACTGTAGAAGACCCCTTACCAGGAAGTCATCTTGTGATATGTCACAACACTCTGCCATAAGTATTCCAAGACCTCATCTTTTGAACAATTAATAACCACAGGTGATAATAATGGCTTTTGATGAAAAGTGCCACTTTCCATTCCAATCTTCCTTTCCTAAATAGGATATATCCAGTAGGGGTGTGCAAAATGAGCCATATTCAGTTCAGATTCAGACCACTGTCCCGATTTGATTCGGCTGAATCCGAATCTGAAGATTTGATGCCGATTTGGAGAATCAGTGATTCGGCCATAGACACAGCTTTAAATGTTTTTTCTACGTACCTCAAGGTACCGGGGCGGATTGTGAACCCTGTGAAGCCAAGGTGAATGGAGCATTCCACAGGAGCACAGTAGGGGCCCAGTGCTTCCAGTACACTTCCAGGTCCTCTGCTGAGCATGCGGGGGGGGAGGGCCCACATCCACCCTGGTTCAGTGATCAGCCGTGGGGGGACCCTGGGTGCCCCCACAGATCCAGGAGTCACCAACTGTTGAGCCAGGAGGGCTGGGGTGGGGGGGAACCCCAGCACGCTCCCCAGTGGACCTATAAGTGGACCAGACCGGAAGTACTTCTCATACACTTCCAGGTTTGCTGACAAGCATGTGCTCTGCCCCACCCCCCAGCATTCATGTGGGATACTCCATCTGCCCCAGCATCACAGCATTCATGAGCTGTGCCTGGTACCTCAGTTAGGCTCCAGAGCGGCAAGAGATGCATGGGTGAAAGCCCACTGTGCCCCTGCTCCCCCGAAACCCCCCAGCAGCCATGGAGCCCCCCACTGAACCCCAGCACAGCCAGAGGCAAGCGGTGCCCATGGTGGGAGGGGGTTAACCCCTCACTGAATGGGAGGAGGCGGCTGCATGGAGCCGGGCCGGGTCAAGCCCCACCCAGGTCCCTACTTTGTCCAGCCCCCCAGGGAGCCACACAACTGGAGCAGTGCGAACAGGCTGCGCAAACAGGTGCACTTGCCTGCCGGCGCATGAGTTAGCATGGAGTTTGTGCAGAGGGGCCCGAGACCCTCCCTGCAAACCCCCCAGTGTAGACAGTCCCAGCCGTAGCCAGGCTACCAGAGGCATGACACAGATGGGCACACGTCGCACCCCAAGGGTCCCCTTGGGCTCTGCGGCCCCCCCTCGAGCACTTCAGAGACCACCACCCAGACGGAGCCCATAGTTCTGGGCTCCATGCAGATGGAGCCTCTGGCTCTCGGCTATGGGGGTGGCGTGCCCCTTTTTCAGGCTCTGGGGCCCGGGAGCATAGCCACCTCCCCATGTGGGGTCTGCTTCCTTTTGGGGTCTCTGGTGCGCCAGCTGGAAGAGGTCCAGGCCACAGTCCAGAGACTGCGTGCCATCAGGGACTGTGAGCAGGAGATCGACTCCTACTGCCAGGCTCCTCTCACCCGGGAGCCGGAGGGTAGACCATGGTCTCCCTCCAGGACAAAGGAGGACTCTGGAACCTCCCACTCTGTCCAGTCAGGGGCATGGACCAACGTGGTCAAGGGCCCTAAGGCCCGCCGCACCAAGGCCCTTGCCCCACTGGAGCTTAGCAACAGGTACGCACCTCTTGCTGCTCCAGCAGAGCCTGCTGAGTTGCCAGCTCATACAGGCAACACAGGCTCAACTGCAGCTACCGCCCCCACTCTCTCCAAGGCAAAACGTAAAGTGTTTGTCATGGGAGACTCCATCCTGAGGGGGACCGAGGGGGTAATCTGCCACCCTGACCCCTTAGCCCGGGAAGTCTGCTGCATCCCAGGGGCCCGCATCCAGGGCATTGCAGAGAGGATCCCTAAGCTCCTCCAGCCCACAGACCACTATCCTATGCTCCTTATTCATGTGGGCACCAATGACATGGCTCAGAGCGCTCCCAGCTGGGTCACAAGGCACTACAGAGATTTGGGAGTGAGGCTAAAGGGTCTGGGGGCACAGGTGGTGTTTCGTTGATCCTCCCAGTCTCAGGGTATGGGCTGAGGAGGGGGAGGAGGATCCACATAGTCAGCCAAAGACTGTGGCGTTGGTGTCATCCAGAAGGTTTTGGCTTCCATAACCACAGCCCGCTCTTTGGTGAGAGAGGCAGCGAGCTGCTGGGAAGAGATGGCCTCCACCTCTCTCCTCTGGGGAGGAAGCTCTTCTCAGCCAGACTGGTTGACCTGCTCCACCAGGCTTTAAAGTAAGCCCACCCAGGGGACGGGGGGACTACCGCCACTGCTGGCCTGCTGAGCAATGCCTGCAAAGCCAGTGGGCCAAGGCATCCTTGCCCCAGCCCTGGTGCAATCTGTGGGCAAGCCAAGAGCCCCCAAGGGGACACTTGCCTGTCTGTACACAAATGCCAGGAGCTTGGGGAATAAGCAGAAGGAGCTCGTCCTCCTGCTCAATGCAAATAATTATGATGTCATAGAGATAACAAAGACCTGGTGGGACTCCACCCATGACTGGACCTCGGGTATAGATGGCTATACCCTGTATAGGAGGGAACGTGTAGATAAAAGGGGCAGGGATGTAGCTCTCTATGTTAAGGAAAGCTACGTGTCCCTGCAAGTTGATATTGGAAACCAGGGTGGATGACTGGAGACCCTCTGGGTTAAAATCCATGGGGA
>NW_017729034.1:52931306-52931623 GCF_001723915.1 Gavialis gangeticus
AACGGTGGGAGTCTACTACAGACCTCCCACCCAAAGTCAAGAGCTTGACCAGGAGCTTGCCCGGGAACTGGCTGAAGCCACATGTTCCAGGACCATGGGTGACTTCAGTTACCCAGACATCTTGTGGGAGGATCACTCAGCCAAATCTGAGTGGTCACAAAGCTTTCTCTTGTGCGTGGATGACCTCTATCTAACTCAAGAAGTCTATCGGCCAACGAGAGGCATAGCGCTGCTCAACCTGGTACTGGCTACTGGGGATGACCTAAATCAGTGACCTGGTGATCAATGGGAAGCTGGGTGACAGCGACCATGAGCTG
>NW_017729034.1:52931634-52935031 GCF_001723915.1 Gavialis gangeticus
AAATCTTTCTGAATCAATTTGGAGGGTTCCAATTCAATTTGGGAGTGATTAAAGGGTCTCCTGATTTGATTTGGAGATTTGGTCACTGAATCGAATCAGTGACCAAAGATTTGCACAGCCCTAATATCCAATACGGGAGAAGTCTTCCACCTTTTTTGTTTAGAAAATTGTTGGAATAATATTTATAATAGGTATTTGGTGGTCCAAATCTAGAAGTAAGCTGAAGATATTATTCCAACAAGGTACAGCTTTTTAATAGCCTTTTGCATTTTTTTCCTGGATTCATCTTTTTGTGAGCAGCTGGAAACTTTTGAAGAAAAGTTTCCAGCTTTAAAGTCTGTTAGACATGTGACTCTTGAACACCACAAATAGCTTTAGTAGCTTTTGAACCTCAGGCTACTTTTTCATCTGAGGCATATCAAGAGTTGCTTATGTGAGGCTTATAATGAAGTTATTAAGGGAAGCTGCACAATTCCAGCAGCTCTGCCTACATATTCTATTAACAACTAATAAGATTTATAAATCTTATCTTCCACATCGCACTTTGAACTGTTGTACAGTATGTGCACATGAATATAGCTTTCTTGATCATTTCTGCTCATTTTAGCAGCACTTTTCTTCCTTCTTCTCTCTCTCAATTTTGGTAGGATCTTTTTCTTCTGTTCAGCAAGTCAGTGTGTTCTGGTTACGAACCAAAACATGTAAGAAGGAACAATTAGAACTGATGCATTATGGAGACTGTAGGATACAATGCAGCCATGTATGCTAGCTTAATGTTCTTCTAAGCTTCCCATGAATTGATCTCTTCCTGGAAAATCTTGACAGAACTGGCTCAGCTTTTTATGAACCATGGTCTACAGACAGTATCTGATTTCAACAGAACTGTTAACAGGAAGAATCCCAAACTGTGACAGTAGGGGCTGAGGCAAAAGTATTGACACATCCCAGGGCTGACATAAAGAAAAGAGATAGGAAGCAACATTTTGTTAGAGCTAAAAGGGAGCCATTTATGCATCAAAAGAGCACCAATCTTCAGATTAAGAGTCACTAGGTTCTTTGAGAGCAGCCCAAGCCTCAGCAACTTTGCATTCCTGTATCAGAGCAAATATGTTCCTGAAGAGTAGATTGTAAAGAGGCAGGCACAAGCATTCCAGGTGGGTGAGGAGAAACGAGGGACACCGAGAACATATTGCCCATAAAACAGGTAGTCTCCAAGGTGCCACCCTGTCCTGCTTTCTGCTTGTGTAAGAGTAGAGAGAGAGGATGCAAGGAGCATGCAAATGCCTACTCCTTCTGCTTTCTGAATTGTGGGAAAAATTGGCTTTAACCCAGCTGCTGATGCCAGGAAGCCCCAGAAGAGGTAAGGAAAGGGAAGGGTCAGAGCTCAAGCTCCTTCCAAGCCAACTTGCAGACTAGCTCAGCACAGAAATACCTTCCAGCCAGTCAAAGGAAATGACTGTAGTTACCATGCATGGTTGCTGCTTTACGTTTCTGGGAACTTCTACTGGGGAGGGAGGCCAGTCTACCAACCTTTGACACAGACTGTGGGCAAAGTCTTCATGTGCTGAATGTCATTGTAGCCTCACAGACTTGCTAGACACCTACTAAATAGTCAGTCTGACTGCTTTGACTATTCCAAAAGTTATACTGAAAGCAAACAGTTTGCTAAAGACTATGAGCCAGAAACAGTGGGAACAAAGGGTATGAACTGAATAGCATATGTACATGTGTAAGGTGGTGAGAGGAGAAGTGTCAACAATAGAAACAGAAGCCAGAAAGAAAAGTGAGGACAATACATAAGCTGGAATCATTTTGTTCTAAAGTTTTGAACAGGGAGAATTAGGCTACACTGGAAACAAAATGACCCTTGAAAAAAATCATGTGGAAATATTAGAGGGGTAGATGCTAATAACAAATCCTTTTGCACTATTTCTTGTATAATTCATTATATAGAACCAGGGGTAGATCAGGAGGAAGGGAAGAAGGGAGCTTGGGGGTGTACCCCCACCCTTTGATTATCATCCTACTGAAAGTTTAAAACAAACTGCCCGGCAAGGACATCCACTTTCTATTCAGGAGAAGCTGAGGAAGTCAACTGAATTCATGACTCATCATTTTCTGCTAATCTCTTTACTCCATCGGCATTAATGGCTCTTGATCTTCCTCTGATCAAGGCAGTCTTTCTTCTATAATAATCCTGTTAATATATTTCTCTGCCACCCTGCTCCCCTGCATCATGCCTAATCAAGGTGTGCTGCTACTTAGGAACCTGTACCTAAAGGATTCAAATCCACCACAAATTTGAGATGGAGAGGGGAAGGGCAGGGTTAAAAGCAGGCTGAACTGTGCAGGGGTACAGCAGAAAGATGCAAAGGTGAGGTGAAGAGGTAAGTTACTACAGTGACCCTTTCCTGGGATATTCACTACAACAGATGATGGAGGGCTGTGGGAGGCTGAACCAATGGCACAACAAGGGCAGCATAAAGTTGAGCATAGGTAGAGAAGAGGGGCTGGGTCCACCAGGTAGGGATGCTGTCAGTGACTGAAGTGAGTTCACCATCAACCTAGACCGTTTGTTTCTGTAATGTTGAGAGAGGAGGGCAATGGAGGCCAGCTATGGGCATGTTGTGAGGAAGCGGGGGGGACCAGGTAGAGGGGTAGTTATAGCTGTGAGCCCACCTGCCCCATTGTTCAGGGGCTGTCTGAAAAGGTTTAAGAGGAAGGGGCTCCCAGGACCCATGAAGGACTGGACTTGGGGGGCAAAGGAGTCACAGGTTTTTGGGAAGGCCTGTAGGATAGAGAAGTGTGGGGTGAGGAGGGGCTGGGAAATTATTGGTGTGGGGAGGTATGAGAGGCTGATGGGGTTTAGGACTGCCAAGTCTGTGGGGGAAAAATGAGGGATGAGGGGGGTTAGGAGCAAGGAACGTGGGTGACGGGGCCACTAGGGAGTGAGGGGCTGCAGTGATATTTGAATGCTCGGAGGGGCAGGAGATGACTCAGTGGGTATGAGGGAGATGGTAAGGGGTCAGAGAGCTGAGAGGTGATGAATATAGGTCTGTGCAAAGTGCAGTGGATTCATGGGGACAGTGAAGGGACAGGATGCGACTCAGGGGGATGCGAGGGAAAAGATGGGTTTGGATTTGGGGCAGAGCATGGGGAAGACACTAGGGAGACAAAAAATGGAGCCCAGGGGAAATTGAGCTGGCAGGGGCAATGCATAAGGGGTGGTGATAGGAATTTTGGGGCCATAGTGAAGCATCTAGGGGACTTGAATGAGGGTTCAGGGAGTGGTTCTATCCATGGCCAGGCTGGAGGGTAACATCTGTATCCCCTGGTACCAGGTGCCTGCCCCAGCATGGAGCCAGCAGTCATGCTCCCCTCCACCCCCCCCCCAAAC
>NW_017729034.1:52935254-52937249 GCF_001723915.1 Gavialis gangeticus
CCCCCCCCCCCCCAACTCAGTTACACTGTTTTTGCTTGGATCATAAACCCTAAGGCTCTAGCATATTAGTCAAGTTTCTAGTTTGCTTTTAATTGGAGAAAATGTGTGTTATGGGATGATGCATCACACCACCTGCACCCCCATTTTCAAAATTCTACATCCACCCATTACTAGAGCTATAGCTTCACCAGGACTTGTTAGCTGAAAATAAATTGTGCTACTGGGGTGGAGCAAGCAGGAATGTCTGTGATACCAAGATGACAGCCAGGGTATGTAGTGGCCAAGATGAGGCAGACTCTCTCCTACTTCACTCACCCCCCTTTCCTTGACCTTGACAGATACTATATAGAGCGACTAGCTGAAACCCAATGTGAGGAAGCAAAGAGTAGAGATACAGGCCTCTCTTGTAGAATTTGGTACAGCCCTTTTATCATCATCACCACCAGCTGATGAAAAGAGATTTACTAGCAATGCTCTTGCTTACTTGGTGGAGATCCTTGGAGAAGCGGTATGGGCTAACACCTGTTTTTTATAATAGTAGATAAAACAGATGCATGTGTATCTAAAGAAAACAAACTCAGTTAATGAAAGAGCAGCAATTCAAATATTCAAGAAAGGTATCAAGAAACTGAGTCTGATAGTGGATAAAGTAATGAGCTGCAGATGCAGGATCCCGAAATTCAGGATTACTCCAGCCTGAATCATGCTTCAGCGATGAGGAATCCAAGACAGAGATGCGCATATGGTTTGATTTTTGTCCAATTTAATTCTGTCCTTGTGCACTTTAATGCCTCTAAAGTAAAGAGTAATCCCATGGAAAGTGTGCAGTATGCTACACTTATACATGCTGTTGAAGAGGTAAATTACAAATCAGAAGGCTCACATTCAATGGTAAGATCTAAAAGGCGTGTTTATGATACTAGAGTATCTCTGGAGCTTAAACATTGACAGTTGGGATCTGGGTCATCATTTTCATGGACTAGAGTGTAGAGCTTGTGTCTAAAAAAAATTGCCATAGAAACGAAGAAGGAAAAGAATGTTGTAGTGCATGGAGGGCCAGAAAAGCTTAGAGCGCACTGGGCCAGGGGGTTGTGACCTAACATTGAACACAGAAGTCCAGTGAGTGCCTAAACAGAGGGAGCATGACCAGATTCATGAGAGTTAGTCAAAATGGTAGCCTTCACAACAATGGCAGCTTTAGTTTCCCACACCACATGTCTCATACTTGTAGAGGGTGGAGTCCAAAAAGGCAGCATTCTTGGTCCTTTAAGAGGTGTGTATATCACTTATAAGCTTTACCTCAGTACTGCCTCCAAAATGTAGATATCAGAGTCAAGTGTTATACAGCTAAATCTCATAATAGATGTGGTTGAGCTAGGAGAGGAGCAAAAGAGGAGGTGCTTTCTTTATTCCTAGCCAAGGACACTGAGGGAAGGACATTTCCCCAAATCTTCCCTGGTTTAAGTGAGCCCTAACAAAGTTATCTTAATCTCCATTTCTCCTTTCTTTCTGCTGTAGAAGGAAGGGGAAAGAGAAGTGTTCTCATTTCAGAGGCCCACTAACTTAACCACACAAGTCTGGCTAACCATGCTCCCTCACTCTTCCACATTTTTTTATGCAGAAATTCATAACGTATCAGTCACTGTCATTCAAATTCCATGCCCTCTATTTGCTATTAGCCTTCACCAAGGAGACCACCACTTAACATCTATTGCAATTTGCTGTAATGGACTGTTTCCTTTGAGAAACTGAAGCTAAAAAGTAGGGCTGTGTGAAGCTTCAGTCACTGATTCGATTCAGAGGAGATTCAGCCCAATTCGGTGGCCGAATCTCTGAATCCGAACAGAGTCGAAAGACCAACAAAAAGGTCCAAATCAATTTGAAGCCTCAGAATCAATTCGGAAAAGCTTCAGAGGAGATTCGGTGATTCAGGCAGTCCCACCACAGGGAGCTGAACCAGAACTTTACGCCAGTAAATAGGGGGTTGGGGGGCTG
>NW_017729034.1:52942249-52949097 GCF_001723915.1 Gavialis gangeticus
GGCCTGCCCAGCCCCAGCCTCCCAGCTCTTTAAAAAAAACCAAAAACTCTGCACTCACCGGCTACTGCAGTGGCCATCTGGGCCTTTGGGGACTTATGGCAGAATGCCCCCATGCAGCCTGGGGCAGCAGGAATTGCCCATCCCCACCACCACCCAGCCTGGCAGAAGCGGTGAGTGTAGGGCTTTTTTAATTTTAATTTTTTAAAGTGCTGGGATGCTGGGCCAAGTGGGGAAGCTATCAATGGGCTGGGAGAGCTGGCAGGGGATGGGGGCCTGTTTGATTTGGAGATTCAGCAGTGGCCGAATCAATTCGGGACAGTGATTTGAATCACTGAATCGAATCACTGTCCCTCAAATCAGCCGTATCAGAATCCAAAGTGAGTAGTAGCCATTTCACACAGACCTAAAGAGAAAACAGATCATAATAGTCACTGCATACAACATGGACCAGCCATAACCAAGAAATGTCCCAGATATTATCTTAGAAAGAGAAAGCCTCCACTTCATGATGGAGCAAATACAACTTTCAGTAGCCCAGCTACAAGCCCTGTGTTGTACCTTTGGCACAAACACAGAGGTAGGGTTGGTACCATTGCACCCACCCCTGGTGTCAGGGTCCAGGTAGCAAATCAGCTATCTCCTCTGCCATTCTTGTCTCTGGTCATAGCCGTCTCAGCCATGACTCTTAGCACCCGTGCCAAGCACTCTGGCTGGTGGGAAACATTTATTTTAATCCCACAGAATCTCTAGCAATGTGTCTGGGATCTCAAGATGACTTAAAAATTGTCCGTTTCATGAGATAACAGTCCTGGATTGCTTGTCTAGACAATACTCAATAGGCAGTCTGGGTCTTTTAAACCAATAAGATTCCCAGACATTGGGTAAATGTTTTGCGGCATCACTAGTCTGCTATTGCTGTCCTCTCAAATACCTCGAGGAAGGTTTCTGGATCATCATTTTTCTCATTTTTTTCTGAAGTAAATCCCTGCAACTTCTTCCAAGAGGGCTTTTCCCTATCCTCTTTGTTAGCGTGCTTTTGATGTCCATTGGTGCTGCCACTGAAAAATGCCCGACTGGGCTACCACTTTTTCGTGCTGGGCAAACATGTACTCTTCCCTCTTTCCCTTATTCTACCTGCATAAATCAACCCTCTGCTGTTTCATAGCATGTGCCTGCTGCTGAGATAAGAGGCGTATCACCTGTTCCATGGTTTAGGGTCCCACACTTCCTCACTAACCATTAATTCCCATCAAATTTGGAATGAAGAACATTTTCCCGCTAGGTCAGACAGGCAAGGAGCGTGCAGGATTTTGCCTTCCTTTGCAGCATGGAGAACAGTCCTTCTTGTGGATCCTCTGAGCATACCGAGGGCTGTCCAACTGCTGGCCTGTAGGCTGCAAGGGGCCAGCACGGGGGCCCATGTACAGTTGCACTGGGGCTAAGTCTCCCACTGCTGTAGTCTGTGTGGTGGGGGGAATCCTGGGAGAGGTTGCTGTCAACTGCCCCCATGTTAATCAATTCTGTTCCTGTAGTGGCAAGTCTTTGGCTTCATAGCCCCTGGTTTTACATATAGCATGGTGTAGGGCAGTGATTCTCAAGACACCCTTTAGAACATACTAGCTCTCAGTTTTCACTCATTTTTAGACTATAGAAAAAAATAGAGCAATTCTTCTCTTGTAAAGAACTCCGAAAGACCACAACAGGTCAGAAAGTATTTACCACTATGGATTCCTATTTGAAGTCTTTGGGTTTATCTAATGAATTGTGCTTGTACACATAATAATGCTAACATTACATGGCACCATGCAATACCCTTGAAAGGATCTTGAGGCAGCCAGGATGCCAATATATCCTGGTTGAGAATAATAACTGTAGAGTTTGTGCCTTGTAGTTATGTGAGGGGTGAAGTGGCTATTTGGGGAATTACTTGGATAGATGATTATCTGAAAACATAGGGCCCTGGACCTGATGGTCCTGGAGCTCCGTTCTAGACCTACATTCCTAAGTACAGCTTGTGTAAGTGGACCCAAGATAGTTTTAAAACAGCTAGATGGGGTACTGCTAGAAGTGTAGCCATGGTAGCATATTGCTCGGTGCAGGCTTATTGACAAAACATTCTATTTCTTAGGCACTTATTGCAGTTAATAGTCAACCTGGGGTTGGCTAATAAACACAGGCATCTGTTTCCACCTGATAGGGACTAATGACAAGAATTTTCCCCCAAAAAAACTTTTGCCTACTATTGAAGACAGACGGATAAGCCCACGTTTGCCCAGATCACATTTCCTTCCCCTTTTTATGAATATGGATGTAGTACTTGTTATTCTCCACTTGTACAGAAACACTCCCAAATCAACAGCAAGGAATTTCAATAATGTCATCTTCCAAAACAAATTCACTTGCAACACACTAAAAGAAGTTAAGGCTAAAGTTAGCTAAACAGCAGTGTTTCCAGGTCACTCCATTTAAAAACCCATTTTTCTCAATGTGTTTGAGCAGCTAAAGGACTCCCCAGAGACTCCCTACCCAAACTGTGGAAATCAGTTTCCAACACCTGGGCCCCCTCTACACATGCAAGTAAAGGTACGATGGGATCTAATGCATGAGACGTGCAATTGCACCTGCTGCCATGCCACACATGGGATCATGCATTAGATCCCATCACACCTTATTGCCGATTCTTTGAGTGGGCTCCCCCTGCACTGCCAAGAAGAAAGCTCCCATGGCTGCCATGATTCCCAGAGTCTGGGGGTGCATGAAAGCCCCGGGCCTTGGGGTTTCACCCTGGGCATGATAGACTCCTGTAGCTGGGAGCCCTGTTAGCAGTCATCCCACAAAATAGATGCTGCTCATCCCATTTTATTCAATTTTTCCAGTTTATGACCCCATTCTTTATGTAGCAGGCTTGCCTTTTTGGAACTTGGGTTGAGTCCCAGGCTTGAAATCTTGCTGTTTTGATTGGTGGACCTCATCCCCCAAACAGGAGGCAGCAAGAGGAGTTCAGTCACACCCCTTTCCTGAGGGGAGGGGGAGAGGAGTTCCCTCCCCACCCTGTGGACCTGATTGAAGACTGCAACACTCAGGTCTGGAAGACTTCAGGGGCGGAGCCCTGGAGCATATAAAAGGAGCTGTGTGCCCAGCATGAGGGAAGCACATCTGGGAGCGTGAAGAGTGTCGCAGCACACTAGGGTGCCCTGCTTCTTTAAAGAACTGAAACTGCTAGGGGAAGAGCCCTAGCAGTGAGGTGGAAGTCCCAGCTGCTGGTTGCCAGGGCAGCCAGAATGAACTAGTGGCCCACACCTGTCAGCAGTCAGCTGACCGGAAGGGGAAGGGCCTGGCTCATATATATAAACCCCAGGGCTGAGGCCAGGAGGGCAGTTCCCTACCAGCAGCCAAGGGGGAAGGAGTTCTCCTAGAGCAAGCAAAGGGGAGAGGCCTGACTGCATGAGCAGCTCCTGATACTGTTGTGGGATGGAGTATTCCCAGGTAGGGTTCAAATGACATTATAGTTGGGCAGCTTGAATTTATGTTACAGCCCAGGGGCTTGTGTTTTGTTTATCATTGTATAACACCAGTCATTTGGGTGAGGCTGTTATGGGATGGAGGAGGCCTCATAGGGGACCCACAGCAGCACTTTGGATCCACCGACCCCAGTGCCAGAGAGGGCATAGTACTTTGCAGGGCTGCAAGGAACAGAGCCAGACTGGGCTGCGGAGAGCCCAAGTGCCAGTGAGGCGCAGAGCCGGACTGGGTTGTGGAGGGCCCAGGGAGGACAAGGGGGCCAAATTACAACAAGGCCCAGACCAAACAACGTCAGTACCATCTGTGATGCTTGGGACATGGTAAAGGGCTGGTTGGAGCCATGCATAGCCCATAAGGCTAGGGTGCCCCCAAAACACCCGTTGTGACATCTGTCTTGGAATGGGATCCACCAGGGGTCTGGAAACCCACGGGGTCCAGAGAGTCAATCAAGACCATGTCCAAGAGGACTGAAAGGCAGCCTCCCTATCATTCATATCATTGAAGACATGGCAGGCGAGAATAGAGGGTGCCCATTGGGCCAACTTGCCATGATGGGGGGCCCTTGGGGAGATCATGGCCATCCTGCAGGATCCCATCCTGTGACAAAGAGAAAAGAGTGGGGCTTAGAAGAGCTGCTAAGAAGGGCGAAGCAGTAGCCCAGAAGTGCCCCTGAAGACTTTCATCAGCGGGGAAAGGTGGATGGCTCCAGCAGCTAGGCTCTCGGTGTGCAGCACAGCGCACGGTGTCCAGACCCTGGGAGCTGCATGAAGTGGCACAAGTCTGCAACCTCTGGTATGTGGCCAGAGACATGGTGCACAGAGTAGGACCTTTGGAGCACTTGGGCAGCTCAGTTCCTCAACCCCCGGAATGAGCCTGGGAGCTCAGTGCGGGAGGCGATGCACGGAGGGTCCAGGAGCAGACCGAGTCTGGTGCTATACAAGGCAGCCCAGGCCTCCAACCCATAGCAAAAGGTTGAGTCTAGAGAGCCAGATGGTGATTAGGCTACAGAGCCAGCCGACAGGGCCAAGCCAGAGGCCCCAGAAGCCCTGCATAGCGGAGCCCTGTTCCAGGGGACAGTGCCCGCGCCCCCCTCTTGAAGCCCACCGCAGGCAAGAGAGTAGCCTGGCACAGAGGATGAGGACCACCCTCCAGGCCTGGGAGCCGTGATTTGCAGAGAAAAGAGGAGTCCCACAGGGGAGGGGAGTCTCTGTTCTGGTTAGTTAAGGGCTCCTGAAAGGGGAGGTCCCACTGAGAGGGCCCCCCTAAAGTTACCAGCTTCTTAGTAGGGCTTGGGGAAAAGCCTAAGGGCACTGAGGTTTCCCCTCGGGATTGAGTTTATCTTTGGAGTTTATGTGTTTCAGATCAGATACTTGCCTGTGACTTACCTGGATCTGGAGCACTGGTATAAGGTTTTGTCATTTACACAGAGGGTATTGTTTATGTTACTGGTTTAAATATCTTAAATATATACAAACATATGTACAATGTATATATCCATGTTTCTTTCCCTTCTGATAACTATATACACATTTATTTACATTAACTTAAGTCCCCTGACTGTCCTGGCCTGGTTCTGTAGGGACAGAGGGAAACTGAGCAGTCTGCAGTTCCTACCCCACAGCATGCCTGCCAGCTAACAATCCCTTTCAATTGGAGAAGGAGAGTATATACCCAAGTTACCTGGGCTATATTTATTTACTCCATACTGCTCAGAAGAGAGAATTTTTAAATTCCCTCAGAGGTTTCTCTCTGGTACTTAAAAGTAGAAAGCTTCAACTACCATTTTCACAAATACTCCTGAGGTGAGGGGGTAGCATTGTCTGTACAAAATGTGCTGCAAGAGCTAGCAAAGCAACTACTAGAAATTGAAAGTGTATAAATAGGACTATTAACCAATAGTCCAAGCTAAAAAAGCTGAAAGCTTCACCTCTTGTAGTCAATGGTAGCAGCCTGTCTCAAAAAAGCCAAGTAAGTTACTGGGCTCATTTTGAGGATCTGTGCTACACATGGTTAGATTAAGTGGTTTAATATCTTTTTTTCTGGCCTTCTATCCATGGATTTTTTTTTTTAATTTAAGATTAATAGTATTTAGGGAAGGAAATGCAAGAGAGAGTTCCTCCTCTCCCATCTCGAGCAGTGAGCTTATTGGTGATTATTTCAAGGAAACCTACCCAATTATCATAGAAATATCAGTTTGCATAAAGCTACAGACCATAATAAAATATAACCAGAAATGATATGAGAAAAACTTGAGGCAAAATGTTTCATTTTTGCCTACTCTCTCTCACTCTATGTTTATATAGTCTGTTTTTCCAAGAAGCCTGGGGCTCTAGCTGGCTTTATGAGAGCCTTCATGCCACTAAAGAGAGCAAGAGACTGGTGCCATCATGTACCATAGGTTTGAGGTACCTCCTTCCCCAGACATCACACATTTGAAACACCAGTTCATGAAGTATTGTGCTGAGCATTTGCAACTTCCTTTTGAAGTTAACTGACATCGCTTTTCAAGAGATGCTGAGCACAAGCATTGTGCTGATAGTGCTATGTCTCACTTAAAGTACCAGCCATGGACATGTACACCACATCTTCAGTGGTGTGTTTGTGCACAGGAGTTCAAGGTACTGGGTAGCAACAGCATCATTTGTAGGTAACTATGCACAGACAGGAATACCAACTTGGGCATAAGTTTGCTAGCCCAAAGATCTACTATTACTAGAAGACAGGAACAAGGCAGATTGCCCCTGATTTTAAATTACCATCATACATGCTTTCTCCTCAGATGGGTTCCCTAAATTTCTTATCAGAATGAAAATACCTGATACCTATTTCCTACATATTTTATGGGGTATCTCTAAATTCCAAGGTGCTGGCAACCAGCGCAGAAGCTGTTAATACATGTTGATTAGTATGAAGAGTCAAATTATTCTCAACTGCTCTACAAATGTGCCCTGCAAGAAGCCTTCTCCTGCTTAAAATCTGCATTATCAGCCATTGGGTGAGATGTTGTTTCTATCCTCTCCCAGCACAACACTCCCTCCCCCTCTGGCTCTCCTATTAGAAAGGGCTGTGATTCTGTTTCTTCCTATCCCAATTAATAGAGCAGGGTGAACACACACCCTGGACACTGGGGTGTTCAAAGGGAGTTTTGCTACCATTCCTGCTGGTGTTCTACAACTCCATCCCATTTATAAGGTCATGTCTTAATGCAGTAACTGAGTCCCCAGTGATCAGGAAGTAAACTCGAGAGGTTTAGAGACTTTGTGCGACAAATCAGAAAAGAATTGTTTGTTCTGCTATTACAGAACGGCAAAAAAAAAAAAAAAAAA
>NW_017729034.1:52949204-53016203 GCF_001723915.1 Gavialis gangeticus
AAAAAAAAAAAAAAAAGAAGATTGATTATATTCAGAATGGCACTCGGTAGTACCAATGAGATCATTGATGAGACCAGATAAAATTAGAATCTCTCCACTTCTCATGTCCTAGATTCACTAACAGTCTATTCATCACTATGATGAAAGAGGAAAAATTAGCTGGAGGAGAAGTTAGCAGTGCATAGAAAGAGAGTTAGACTTTTTTTTCCCCAGGGTATTAAATGGTCACCATTACCTTCTTTGTTTGGAGGGCAGGCATCATTTTCCACCAAGAATGTCGGAGATGTCCAAAAGCTAAAAATCATGGTAAAGCTTCGTTTATCCTATAAAGGCACTCAAGCAACTTATCTGGCAATAGAGTTACAGATGGAATGAGACAGGAGGATGCCAAGGCAACATTACACTCCCTTTCTCTTGCACATGATGTTAGCTCTTCATTGAAGCATAGGCCAGCCTATGCTTTCTGAAAGTAATGTGTGGTCAAACTTAGAACTTCTGTATGTAAAATCATGCTATGGAAGTATTGATAGCTCCTCCTAAAACTTTCAAAGAGTGCCACACAGTTGCAGTAAAACAGAAACATTTCATGCATGCGGAAAGTGTTGTAGCTATTTATTAATTATTGCAAATTTTATTCCCAATCCCAATAGCTTTTGTTTAAAAAAAAGTTAAGAACATCTGTTGGGAAGAGAGACGTCCTCATTTTGTTGTCGTTACACTGATTCCTTCATATTTGTTGAATACCTTTAATAAAAACACATTTCATCTTCTCAGTGGAAGTATATCACTTAAAGTAAGTCACCTGGACTTTTCAGAGCTTCAGAAAGCATGGCAGCATCTCAGTCCTTTCCTAAATGCTTTCAAACACTGACAGTTAGTCAGAGGTCTCCAGATTGCAGGATTCTTCTAGCTCTTGAACTTTACATTAGTTACTGGTAAAATAAGTCTGTGGCTTGTAACCAAAGTGGTAGAATCACCATGCTGGAATCAGCGAGAAGACCACCTATTCCTGAGGTCTCTGTGATCTCTGTGAGCACGTGTTTATACCACTGCCACAGCATCTCTGAAAAAGATGCCCCCCTCCCTTCCCTCCCCTGGACTCCACCACATGTGCCAAACTCAGAAATGAGACAATTAAGCCACCATAAAGATCTTCCCTATTGACTGCCTACAGAAGGCTGGAGTGTGGCAGTGAGGAGTACTGTCAGAGCAACCTTGCTGCCCTGTTTCTGGGTTTCTCCACAAGGCATACTTCTTAGCAGTGCCACATAAACACTACAGAGATGCTCTTTTTGCCATAAACCCAAGTAAGTATGTAAAAATCTTGCCTCGCCGCCCAAGCTCTGTCACCATGTTTCATTAATGACACAAAAGCCTAGTTGAGAGTTGACAGCTTAGGGTCCATTCTATAAAAGGAAAGAATTTCTCCCCTCCCAGCTTTCCCTTTAGGCCTATGAACTCCAGGATGGACCAAACATTATCCTAATAGGGAACTTCCTTAGTAGGTAAAGCTGGAGTAACACTCCTCTATATCCAAACTGGTAGAGAAACAGAGATCATACATCTCAGTTCCATATCCTGTCACCAGGTCCACAAGGCCTGTGGACCTAGTTTTTACAATCTTTGCCTTTTCCCAGGCTGTGCTGTGGTACACTCTGGGGTAGGATGACCAGATGTGATCTCCCATGCAACTGGCTTCTGAAGGAAGACTTTTTCTACAGCTTCAGGAACAGCTACTGAGCATGTCCCTCAACTACCACATTATTCCTAGTTATTTCCAGGCCCTCCTAGCCATGTTGATTAATCCATCTACATGTGTTGCCATCTACTTGAGTGCAGAGGTATGATGTATGCTAACTGAAGCCTGCTGCTGCTTTCTTCTTTTTTGGAAGCAGCATGCATGTGCATGGGGAGGGATAATATTAAATTTGCATAAACCAAATAGGTTACATATGCATAAAGCAGACAAGGGAAGTCTGTTAATGTGACCAAAATCCCCTTTCACTTACATGGGTGTACAATGCTTGGAGTTGCAGGGGGAGTTCATTACTATAGTGGCAATGAAGAAAGGAGATGTGATGTACCCCAGTACCAGATGAAGATGATAGTGAATTCCACTAGCAGGCCTAATTCCTGTAATAGGGTGTTCAGGGCTAACCAAGTCTCAAAGCTACTTAACAAAAATGCAAGAGATTATTCATATATAACATAAAAATTGGAGGGTGCCATTACGGATGGGGTTTACAAGTCATCTTATAGAAAGTACAGGTGACTCAGTCTTGGGAGAAATACTCATCCAAGTTGAGGTATAGATTTGTCAGTGATAACATAATTCACTGGCCAAGACTGTTTGAACGAAACAATTCCTTAGTGGTAGACTAGAGTTACTTCCACCAGAATATTCACAAACATGTTGGCAGACACACTGCACTTCCCCAGAAGCAGCAGCAGCAGCTCAAACATATTCCAAAAATAGAAACTAACCCAGATTTTGGCATTGGCTGAAGTTCAACTGTTCAAAGCAGACAAAAACATTTCAGCAGGGCTGCAGACCAGATCAGTCTGTGTACACCTGGATTCTAGCCACTGTTGTAGTTCATACATTTCCGGGTTCACAAAACATCAGCTCTATTTTAGTGACTGATCTTGTGTCCGTCAAAATCAAAATGCTCCAGCTAGTTATCTAGATGGGTATCAGGGGTGTATTTAGGAATACTGAACCTGTTGCTTTGTGCCAGATGCAGAGACTACATTAGTTTGTCCCTACTGGAGATTCAGCAGGTAAAGAATCAAGATTAATTTCAAGATGCATCTAACAGATTGGTTAGCACAATACAGGGTATACTCTGTTTTCATAGCATACTAAAAGCAAGTGCCAAGTTGTAAGAATACCAACAGATTGAAGCCATTCAACACTTATCTTCCCAAGCCAATCTGATGAAAGGCAGCAAGCAAAACCTCACACAGTTACAGTTCTGTAGGAAATTAACATTCCTGGTCAATCAGCAACTCATCTCAATTTCATATGGTAACACACCCTCAAAACAGCATGCAATCTCTATGAAGCATCTTGTGTTCATAAGTCCATGAAAAATACATAAGTTACATAATTTTTTCAAACCTTTGCCTACTATTGAAGACAGATGGATAAGCCCACATTTACCCAGATCGCATTTCCTTCCCCCCATCTTGAATATGGGTGCTGTATTTGCTATTCTCCACTTGTATAGAAACACTCCCAAATCAACCGCAAGGAATTTCAATAATCTCACCTTCCAAAACAAATTCACTTGCAACATACTAAAATAAGTCAGGGCTAGAGCTGGCTAAGCAGCAGTGTTTCCAGGTCACTCCATTTTAAAAAGCCATTCTTCTCAACTTGTTTGACCATATATCACATCCTCTATTACAGCTATTTCTTTCAAAAGGCTAAAGGCAGCTCCAAGCAGTAGCATAGGTAGGGGTGGACAAGGGGGGCACCGGAATTGCCCCCTACTTTGTGAAGTCCATGTCCTGGCAGCATTGCCATCCTGGGAACTCCAGGACAGTTCCTAGCTGCTGTTGCTTTGCAGGCAAAGTATGCTTGGGGGCAATAGCTCAGCCAGGACTGTTTAAAATTTCCTAGTATTGGTAAGGCTGCTGTCCCCCACCTCCCTCCACCCCATATCTCCCTGAACCCATGCCCCCTACATCCTACCCCGCTTACTCTCAAAATCCCTATCCCATCTCAGAACTGCATGTTCCCACATTCTCTTGCAGGGCCTGCCCTGGGTACCAACTTGGCTTGCTATGCCACTGGCTCCAAAAACAATCAGGAGCCAGTTCCTGCTTTGTTAGGAAGAACGGGATAGAACACATTATGAATGCGTGAAGACTTGTGAAGCTTAGCCTGCATCAATTATTATAGCTCATTTGATATGGCCAGAACTGTCATTTAAAAATCTTCCCCTTTTCTGCAACATGCTTCTCAGTTGTGAAACAATCTTTCCTCTTTAAGAAGTCAACCTCTAACTTTATGTAAAAACACCAGGAAGAAAAGTCAAGCTGGAGAAAGAAGTTGTTTCTCATAACTTTAGAATCCCCCAAACCAGAGATGAATTAGTAATCTATTGGGGTACAGACTACTCAGAGAAAGTTTTGAGCTAAGGGAAACACAGCTGTAGCCTGATATGCTGAGTATCAGTGTGTAAAAATAAGCACACACATCATACAATTCCAGCTATTTTCATGTTTCCAGCTACTGCCACAGCAAAAGAGTTTGTCTCACTTTAGGGCTACCTCCTACCCCACCTCTCCCCTCACAGGGAGAATGGTCTTCTCCCCATGAAATCTCTAGCTCCCAGAAGGATGAAGTAAAAGCCAAAGGGCTAAATCACTTCTAAGTCACAAAAACCCACCCCCTTCTCAAGTCTGAAGGCAAAAAGACAAATCTTCCTCCCCAGAGTCTTACCAGGCACTGATTGTCCTCTCAGGATCAATCTTCTTGAGCTCAACTTCTAGCCTGTCTAGCTCCACTCACTCCCGTATGCTTCATTTTACTGAGGATAGCTGTACAAATGTAGAAGGAAGTGGCCAGGGATGGAAAGGCAACCACACCCATTCTCTATGAGAGATCCCTGTTGCCATAACCCAGGGTGCCCTGAATTACCTTCTTGGCTCAATTCTATATCATCCATCCAGGGCACTTTGCTGGTTTTCCTAGCTTGCCAGTTACTCCTTAAGAAAATCCTTTACCTCCAGCTTCAGTTTTCTAAGGGATTCCTCTTATGAAGCAGCAAGCTACCTCATCTCCCTTGAAGACCTGGTCTTAGTCAGATACTCACTATCACATGAACCCTCTAGCTAAACTTGGCCCAGGTGAGGCTGTGATCAAACCTCATTAAAGGGCTGGATCATGCTATGATAGCTACCTAATCCCAGTGTGGAAATATTTCAGTGAAAAAGGAGCAAAGGTTACCATTATCCACTTGGGTAATTTTATTTTTAAATTCATTTGAAAATGGATCTTCAACTCTATTTGAAAAGAACCAAAACAATTTTAAGCTGATATAAAGGGATATCAAAGGAGGTCTGAATATACTGTCTGTACTCTTCAGAAGGAATAATCCAAGGGTGGCTGAGAACTTCTGATCCAGGGTAGTATCTGTTTTTGCTGTGTCAGATCTGGAGGTGGTTTTAGCTTCCCACTCCTCCTTCCCATTACCATTTGTCTACCAGGTGATTTAACAAATTCTGAAAACACATCAGCCAACACAAAAGACCAGCTGGATTCTCACTGAGCTCACATTTTCTTTTGTATGCTCATTTTCCTTATTTTGCTTGTCGTCTTTAATGATTTCAAGTAAATTACAGCATGATACCTCTAGTATAATCTTTTTTGCTTTATGACTCCAGTGATGACTCCTTCTCCAGCATCAAAAGAACATGTTTTAGAAAATCATCTTTTCTGGTTTCGACATTGGCACGCTATGGCCTCTTAAATAGGGAAATATTTAAAAGAAATCTATCTTCAGACCCCGAAATTCCCTTCCTTGCCACCCAAATCACCTGCTCTCTGTAGACTAATAATTTATGTTCTTAGTTATATTCATAAATGTACTTAAGAACTGGGTCCCCCAGTTTACCTGGAGAGTATAGAAAGACCATGTTGTTGGTTTTTTTCTTTTTTTTTGGTTTGGCTTTGTTTAAGAATATTGTCCATGTGTTTTTCAAAACTTGGCTGTTTAGCTAAATTTAGCTAAGTAAAATACTGTACATGTTTAATTACATTCTATTTCAAAAGAGGCAAGGAATATCTAAAAGTTTTGCTAAGAGGTTAGACACAAGATGGTTTGGGTAGGGATGATTCTGCCTCAGGCAGGGGTCCCTTTCAGTTCTACCCCTTTATCTGTATGATTGATGGGTGTCCATTTAGAGGGATTGAAAGTGCCTCGGGGAGTCAGAAATACCCAAAGGAGCATATTTAGGAGAGAGTTGTCTAACTGGTAGCCTACAAGCAATTAACGTGCTGGTCACCACTACTACTGCTCCTATTACTCCAGCAGCATCAGCAACCAGAGTTTCAAGGCTTACTGTTCTCTCTGCTGGATTATGTTGCCCTGCTCAAGGAGATGGGGCAGCACAGCGCAACACAGTGTTGCATGGTACGGAGCAATGCAGGGTGCCAGAGGAGCTGACAGCCCAGAGTCCCCATTTGTCTCAGTGCCAGAGGGGAGCCCGCAGGGAGCTGAAGGTAATGCAGCGTGCCACACTGCATGGCGGAGTGCCCATGTGGAGAGCAGGATGGAGGTGGGTTTCTGCTTGTGTGTGATGCAGCAGGAAGGGAACGCCCACCTGCATATGTGTGCACAGTATGCATGCCACAGTGCTGTCCCTATGGCATGCAGCCCTTGCTGGTGTGCCCAGGGGGCATGTGGCCCCTGGCCACTTTGAAGTTGGACAGCCCTGATTTAGAATAAATTTTCAGAAATGTTGAAGGGACTTATGGAATAAAGTTCCATTTTCAAATGTAATTAGGCATTTAGGAACACATTTAAAAAATGACACTTAAGCTCCTAAAACACGTAGGTGCTTTTGAAAATGTTATCCATTGGCTCTTAGGTTGATGAGAGGCTTGGTTTTACAATTTAAGAGCCTGTAAATTATATTCAAAAGTGCCAGATAAAATAGCTATGAACATAATTTCAAAGGCAATACCACTGAAGCCATTTTACAACACACCATTAAAGAGTACCTCAGAGATCCACTAAATTATCAAAAGGCCTTGAAAGCCATCAAGCAAATGAAGAATGACAAAGCGCGTGGTCTGGATGGAATATCAGCCAAAATTTATAAGCAAGGTGGGAAAAAAAAACGTTTACTAACTACACATCATTATTATGAAAATCTGGAAACATGAACCAATTCACAGTGACTTGAGAGATGCCAGTATCATTACCATATTCAAGAAGAGAGATAGAGCAGATTGCCGGAATTGTCCATAGTTGGGAAGATACTTACCTGGAATCTCTTCAATAGATTAACTTTCTTCACTGAGGAAATTCTGCCCGTGGCCCGTTGTGGTTTCAGACCCCTCAGCAGTACAGTAATATGATCTTTTTTCCTAGACAGTTGCAGGAGAAGTGCCATGAGCAACACAGAACTTTATGTGGCTTTCATTGACTTGACTAAAGCCTCTGAATCAATCAACAGGGAGGCTCTTTGGGAGATCCTGATAAGATTTGGATGCCAAAATTTGACAAATTTTGTTACTATCATCAGACTCCTTCATGACAGCACAAAGTCCCTTTAATATTAGAAATGGAGCTTCAAGCAATGTGTGATTGCATCAATGCTCTTTTCCATCCATATCATGGTTATTCTGCCTCTCATGGATGCTAGATTCTATCTGTACCCAGGGACAGGAATCTCTTTAGCGTCAACCTGTTACATTACAATTCCAAGATAACCAGCACCTTCATTACTGATCTTCCACATGCTGACAATTGTGTAGTGTGTATCCACTAAATTGAAGAGCTCCAGGTCACCCTTGATTGCTTTTGTGAAGCATATGAAATGCTTGGACTTACTGTCAACCTCATGAAAACCAGGATATTTTATTCAGCACACCTCAAACCAACCAGCTGCTCCTCCACACATTACATTTAAAGGACAATCTTTGGAGAATGTTGAGCATTTCCCCTACCTGGGTAGCCATGTTTTCCAAGAAGTAAATATAGACAACATTATTCAACACTGGATAAAATGTGCCAGTACTGCCTTTGGACATTTCTCATCATAGCATTTTTGATGATCATGAAATCAGGACCCAAACCAACCTTTTCATCTACTAAGCTGTTGTCATTTGTACTCTGCTGTATGGGTGTGAAACCTGTATGACATATCAGAAAAACCTAAAAGCTTTGGGATGTTACCATAAGTGATGCCTTTGGAAAATCCTTCGTATCAATTGGAAAGACAGAACAAATGCCAGGTCTTTGGCTCAAGCAAACAACACCTGCATTGAAGCCATGTGTATATGGCACCATCTCCTTTGAACAGGATGTTTCATAAGGATTTCATAGACGTTAGGGCTAGAAGGGACCCCGGAGGATGATTGAGTCCAGCCCCCTGCCCCAGGGGCAGGAAGTCAGCAGGGATCATAGGATCCCAGCAAGATAAACATCCAAATGTGTCTTGAAGGTGTTTGAAGTGGGTGCTTGAACCGCATCCAGTGGCAGTCTATTCCAAACCTTGGGGGCTTGGACACTAAAGGAGTTCTTTCTTATGTCCAGCCTGAATCAGTCGTGGCGGAGTTTGTGACCGTTTGATCTTGTCATCTCTTGGGGCGCTCTGGTGAACAAACATTCCCCCAGATCCTGATGAGCACCCCTGATAAACTTATAGCTGGCCACCAGATCACCCCCGAGCCTGCACATTTCCAGGCTGAAGAGCCCCATGGCTCTCAGCCTCTCATCATAAGGTCTGCTTTCCTGACCTCTGATCATGTGCGTGGCTCTCCTCTGCACCCTCTGAAGCTTCTCCAAATCCTTTTTGAATTGTGGAGCCCAGAACTGGATGCAGTACTCCAGCTGTGGCCTCACCAAGGCCGAGTACAAGGGGAGAATGATGTCCCTGGATTTGCTTGAGAAGCATCTATGGATGCAAGCCGCGTTTTGCTCGCTTTACTAGTTGCAGCATCACACTGAAGGCTCATGTTCATCCTGTGGTCAGCCACGACCCCCAAGTCCCTTTTGTCTGTAGTGCTAACCAGCATGGCACTACCAAGCCTATAGGCACTACTGAGCCTATAAGGATGCCTGACAAACAGCTCCCCAAACAACTCCTATGGTCCCAGCTCACCAATCATCACTGCTGTAGATGTGAGCAAAAGTAGACATTCAAGGTCTCTTTGACGGTCAGTTTGAAGAACTGCAATGTTAATATCAATATCTGGGAGACTCAAGCACTGAATCATTCCCAATGGCACCATGATGTGGGACAAGGCATTGATCATTTCAAGCAAACTCACCTCACTATAGAGGTGGATAGACAGACAAAGGGAAAGAACTGTGACCTGACATCACCAGGATCTATTCCTCCCTCCTGATATTATTTGCCATGTCTGCAGTTGAATTATAAGCACTAGTATAGACATATTTATATAGCATGGGCACACTGTAAGTGCTTGATAAAAACAACCAATAATTGGCAATAATTGGAAACTGAATATAATGGATTTTTTCATATTTTGATTATCAAAAGCAGACTGCATTAAATTTGTTTGGTGCCTAAACTCTCAAAATATCCTCTTCTGAATGCAGAAAGTCTGCCAGGGGGCATTTGTGTGGCATATTAATAATTTTATGCTTAAAATGAAAAAATAAAGTGTATGGATTTATGATCATAAGACTCATACAAATGTAATACAAGATGACCGGGAGCCAAAGAGACGTGATGTATAACAGGGGCCAGGAAAGTTTCTATGGGTGAGTTTAGTCAGAAGTAAAGAAGAAATCACAGGCAAGGAGGTGTCTTGAAACCATGGCAGCAGTAATTAGACCTGGAACAAACACTGATACACATGAGGCAACAAAGCACTCAAAGTAAGATGCAGGGAGAACAGAGACCATACCCAGCCTCCAAATGGAGACCAGAATGAAAGATGACAGTTGAACAAATGTTGGTCGGTAAAACACAGCCTGATTATATACCAGTTAATATTGATTTACATGCCAAGAATAACAGCAGACACCAGAACAAAACGGGAGAGTATTAGGCATTGAGAAAGAGAGCAATGCAGTGGTAAAACAGTTAAAAAAGCAGACAAGCCTGAAAAACAAGAGGACATGATTTAAGGAAAAAATTAACATAGAAATTCAGGCGACCCCTGCAGAAAATACAGTCTGTAAGATTTGGTAGAGCTGCGCAGGAGGCAAATGACAACATTAAATCATGGGCAAAAAAATGAACTGATATTAGCCAGCATATGTCTGACCTTTCTGAGAAAACTGGCACAGTCTTTTTTATTAATGAACTCTGCGTGGATGGGACTGAGTAGAAGGATGCTAAATTTCCTGACCATCTGCGATTCTTACTGCTAAATGCCAATTCAGGATAGCTCAACTGATATTGTGATATAGCTAGAAACCAAATAGCTGTGGGCTGTGATACTACCAGCTTGCATAAGTGAAGCAGGAGGAAACTTATTCCGTAACAAAGGGGAGACCACCAAAAAACCCCCAGAGTGTTGGAAGAAAGTGTTACTGGTAGCACCCCTTCCTGACTTAGAACCAGATACAGTCCCACAGATGGCATTAAGGGGACTGTGGGCTAGAGATCCCATCATTATGCTTGATCTAGTGCCCACTGAAGACAATGTAAGCATTTCCATTTTCTTCAGTGAGCACTGGATTGGGGGCATTCAAAGTAAATGCAAACCCAATATCTTTTTGATAAAAATCAATTACTAAAAAAATCACTATATTATTTGTGTTTGTTAATGACAGTCTGGCCAGATTCCAGCTCTAGGCATCATAGATTGCTAAGTTTCCCTTTGATCCAAATGGATGTAATAATCTATTATCCTAAACCATTATGCTATTACTCTGAATTTTTAAGCTAAATTTCCTAAAGGGGCTAATGCAAAATATATGGGATTTTGCAAGATGTTTCTGTTTTGCTTCTCCTTTATCCCTCCCCACCATCTTCTTGAATCTCTACATCTTCAAATCTTATCTGAAAACATCTTTTCTCCCTTGCCTACATCTTTGAATTTCCCATCCTCTCTGTTCTGATTTAAGCAGCACAGTTCTCTTTCGTGAAGCATTGTTGAGGCCATTGATGGGGAGAATGGGATGGACAGGAGACAATCCAGACAGCATGTAGTCAGCTCTTAATGAGAGAATAACAGCAAAGCAAAGGGAAGAAACATTAAACAGTTTTAAAGATTTCAAGAACATTTCCTAATGTGGAAATCTGCTCTGTTACTGTATCCCTTTGTCATTTTCTCTCTTGGCAAATGTACAAAATATTTATTTGTCTTCCTTCTTGTTGCCTTGTTCACTGAGGGACAAAGCTAAACAGACAGCAATGATGGATTTTTACTATAGAACTAACAGGAAATGGAAGCACAGAATGAGTGGGTTATTAGGTATGAACAGATGGATTAAGGCAATGTAAGGATGATCAGTTTCTACTAAGAGAATTGTCTCTCTCTTGGTAGAAGACAAAAGTGTGCAGACATTGAAGCTTTTTCTCCTAGAGCAAAAAGTGGCCACTGCAGGATAAAACTAACTTGGTAACAACCAAGGTTAAATTGCTGCCAGGAGAGTTTCTCGTGGAAGACTGGATGTCTGTACACCAGAAGGGAGATAGGGGAAAGGCTCCCATGCCTTCCTGAGACCAGGTCTGGAGGACCTTCCTCCTCCCCAGCTCTGGAGGAGGTGCAGGGCATAGCTGCTGTCCACCCATCTCTGTAGACAAAGAAGCCCGCAGCTGCCTGCTTCTCACTCCAGAGTTCCTGCTTGTTTCTCATACCAGAGCTTTGCCACTTTGCTCTCTGCTTGGCTCCTGGGCACCAGAAGCCAAGAACAGAGAGCAGTGCCTCCTGCCTGCTTCTCCTTGCCCTCCCACCCCCTACTGAGCTAAGCAGGAGGGGTGGTAAGCTTGGCTCTCTTTGTGACCCAGCAGGGACAGTACTTTAAAAGCCAGAGGAGCGAGGAGCTGAGCTTAGGGAAAGCCTTCCAAGCCTGGCTTCCAGCACCTCTAGCTTGCCCTTACTCCACTGCTGCCAGTGCTCAGCTGAGTGTTGGAGGCAGTGATTTAAAATCTGGAGTGGCTGGCAGCCTGTTGTATGTAGGATTTCCCCAAGCCTGGCTCCCAGCCTCTCCGGCTTCCCTTTGCCACCTGAGCCACCCACCTGACCTGGAGCAAAGTGAGGTGAGGCAGGCTGCTCAGGAGCCAAAATGTTCCCACCTTGCCCTGCGCTGCTTTGGATCAGCCCTGAGTAGTGTTGGGCAAGGTAGGCTGCTGGCTCCGGGTCAGCCTGGAGGAGTGCAATAAGCAGGGCTATTCTC
The DNA here is from genome assembly GCF_001723915.1 of Gavialis gangeticus. NCBI lineage: Eukaryota > Metazoa > Chordata > Crocodylia > Gavialidae > Gavialis > Gavialis gangeticus. The sequence continues at coordinate 52,961,261 of NW_017729034.1, forward strand.
CTGCAGGGAAGAACTGGGCAGGTTCCCGTCATGGGAGAATGCCCCTGTTCTGCCAGTCAACTGGTTGTGGATGTTAGGGGCATTCTCCCATTCTCCAGGGCAGGAACTCTCCCAGGGTGTCTGTGGAAGCTGCTGCATTTCAGCAGCTGCTGACTGCCAGCTGAAAGCCTGCTCCCTTACTAGACAGGGGAGGCCTGGTTGCCAGTTAATGGGTTCCCCTAAGAGCAGGGGTGGCCCAGGGAGCAGCCTTCTAGTGCCTCAGGGCTGGAGAGTTTGCCTATGAAGTTCTCTAATAATAGGGCTGGAGGAATGCCTGTACAGTCCAGCCCCTGGGCTGTTTTTCTCCCAGAAGAAATTGCTTCTGGTAGAAATGAATGTCTGTACATGGCCAAAGAAAGAACACTCATCCCAAAGACTTGATTACAAACTGATGAGCCTAAAGGATGAGGAGTAACCAAGGAGAACATCTTGATTCCTTGCAATCCCCTGGCCAGCAGCCTGCCACTTTGGCAGCTATATTTTAGGGCAGTACGGAGGTATACAGAAAGAACTTCATCACCAGGTTCTTGGCTCTTTAAGGGTCCCTTTCTCAGCTGTGTGCTGTGGATCTACACTTACTGATGATTATGATCCTGTTAATAGTTACTACGGGGCAGATCCAATTTGATTATGTAGGCACATACAACTGAGGTGCTTTGTCCAGGAACATGATCCAGTTTGACTAGCTGGGAGTGTGATATTGCCGTACTGTCAACTGGGAGACTTGAACACCTCCAAAGAGTGCTCCAATTTGACTGGATTTAGGTGTTCTGTGAAGACGATGAGAAGAAGTAGGTGCCTCCAAAAGTCAATCCAAAGAAGTCCAGAGGTAACCAAAAGAAATACCATATACAAGACTGTATATGAACTCCTCCCTGTCTTAAGAGCTTAAGTGTGACTTCAGGCTGCTGCTTAGTTGCCTTTATTCACTTGTGATTCAGAACACCTAGTACTACTTCTAAAAGTAGGCCCCTAAAGGGCCAGTGCTTGCACTTTTACACAATAATTTAGTGGCTATAGCATTTACCCAGGAAATGTGAGCCCATCTTGTAAGGCCATCCTGAGCCTGAAGAGATTCAAACTGAGACTGCACACACTCCAGGAGAGTGCCCTAATTGCTTGACTATGTAATCAGCTGGGAGGGAGGAGGCCTCTTTCACTCTTCCTGCTAAAACTGGGTCACTCTGCCAGTAAGCATACCAGGGCTAGAAGGAGAACAAATAAGAGGGAATGTGACTGCTGCAGCTTATCCAGGATGTTGCAGGAATAAAACTGGCATCAGGGACCAAATTCATGTTTTCCCTCACAGAAGCATAGAAAATTAGGGTTCAAAGCAGGGCCACCACCAACTAGCTCATTCCAGCCAAGGTATGGTCTACCCAGGTCTTAAAACCTTGAAGGATGGAAATTCCTTAATATTCACCCTAAACTTGCCTTGCTTCAACTTTAGATCATTGCTCTTTGTTTTGTCATCTGCCACCACTGAGAATCATATAGCTCAGGGGCAGGCAATTATTTCAGGTGGAGGGTCGCTTACCAAGTTTTGGCAAACTGTCGAGGGCTATATGGGTAGCCCCACCCCTTGACAATCGCTCTGCCCCCTGGTCACCATTTTGAGACTGGAAGTTCTGCCCCCTAACCCCTGACCTTTGCCACCAGACAACCCTCTCCTTGCCCCCAGAAGTACTCCTTTCAGCAAGGGGATTTACCATCTCAGAACCAGAAAAATACCAAATTATATTTGTGCCCATCTCCATTCAATGATCCATTCTTGTACCACCTTGACACGGGTGGCTGGTCTTGTGCACCAAGTAGCCTCCTGCAAACCCCAGAGAGCTCCTTGATCACCTTAGGAGTGGCCCCCAAACCCACCTGCCACCACTTCAGATGGATCTTCAATGGAGGGGGTCTCTGTTGAGGATGCTTCTAGAGTTGTCACATCCCTTGGAGGATGTCCATGGGGCTCCAACCTCCCCTACACACTGGCCATGCGCCAACCTCCGAAATAGGCCTCAGGATCTTTTGTGGCCAGCTTTTGGATGATGTCTTCCTTGGTACCCACGCTTCCTCCTTTGCGGAAGGGCATCTGGGACTCCAACTGGATCCAGGAGGTTCGAGATGCCTTGTCTTCAGAGGCGTCCCCGCTGATGTTCCGGATACTTCCAAAAGGATGCTGCCGATCGCCACCATGCTCACGTATTGCCTGTGACCTCCTGTCAGAGCCTTAGTTCCCTGAAACACAGCAAGGGAGATCTGGGTAAGCTAAAGAAAATAGAACGGGAGAGAAGAACAAACAATACCACTCCCACAACTCGAGACGAACATAAAAAGGGGGACCCCAAACCAGGAAGGAAAAGGATCAGGGGGAGAAAAAAGAAAAGAAAAGGAGGGAAAGGGGCAGGGTGACCATAGAGCCGCAGGCTCTGCTTCCCCGCCTTAAGTGCCTTAGGCAAGCGCATCCTTGGGACCCACACTTCTACCCAAGTCAGGGTCTTCTTCAGCTCCTGCTGGAGCCCCCTCTAGCTCAGCATTTCAGTGCTGTTCGATGCTGATACAAGCTCCCACAGTGGCTTCTGCTACCACCACCACCGTTCCCTCTGCTGGTTCTTCCAACCCGCTCTGGTGCTGGTCACTCCCGGCACAGAGGATTTTTGCAGCCCCTGATGCCATAGCCACTCATCTCCGTGCCGGCTCTTTGGCTCCTGGCTGGTGCTCTTCCCTTCCAGTGTGGAGAACCCTTGCAGCCCCTGCTGCTGCAGCCGCTCCTCCCCATGACGGCTCCTTGGCTCCTTGCTGGGGATGGGAGCCTCCAGCACAGTGATCCCCTGCCACTTCTCCCACTCCTGGCATGGTTCTTGCCGCACTCCCAGGCCCAGCTTTTGTCCTCGCTGGGCAGCATCTCCCGTCAAAGTCACCCGGCCTCAGCTGCAGATGGGCATGGCTGATGAACCACGTGGGCGTCTCTCCCTGGAGCCCTGCAAGACACGAGTTTTTTCCTTTCCAGTCTGACTGGAGTTTGTCTGCGGGCGTGGTTTCCTGCTCGCCCCTTCTTATGTCCCTGGGACAATATTCTAAAAAGCAAACATCTAAAACTTCCATTAATTTGATTTCAAAAAATATTTTTGCCCTGGTTTACATGTGTTTGTGTAGTGTACATAGAGGTGATCGCACCATAGCTTAAAATGCTTGTACATTGCTGGGGTTTGGTGTACAGGTTTGTGTGGGGCTGGGGGGATGAGGGAGCATGTGGTTGTATGTGTAGATATGTGGGATGTAGATGGGTATGGGTTTTGTGGGCGGCTGTGTGTGGGGCGAGAGTGGCTGGGATGTGTGAGGGGTTTGGGAGTGTGGGGTCTGCATGTATGGCAGTGCAAGGTGGCTGTGGGGGCATGTGTGTGTGGGACTTGCCCTACGAACACACACATACGCTCTGCCCCTGCCTGCATGCACGCGCACACACACACACACACACACACACACACTCTGCCCCTGCCTACACACATGTACACACATTGCCCCTGCCTACACACCCCCCACCTACATACACACACTCTGCCCCTGACTATGTGCCCATGCACATGTACATACGCGCGCACACACACACACACACACACACACACTCTGTCCCTGCCTGCGCATGCACCCTCCCCCCACCGTACCAGCAGAGCCCTGTGCTCCTGGGTCCAGCCATACAGCCAGAAGCCAGTGGTGCTAGAGCAGGGTGGGGACAGGAAGCAAGGAAATGGCTGGGGGTGGGTGGGACTGGGCTCCTGCCTCCTTCTGCTGGCTCCCCCTGGGTCATACTGCCCCTGGCTCCTGTCATCTTTGACAGGCAGCCAGGAGCAGATAAATATTCCCTAAACTTTTTAGGGGTCCCATAGGCCAGACAAATTTGGCCTGGTAGACTGGATCCAGCCCATGGGTTGTATTTTGCCCACTTCTGGTCTAGCTCCATCCTTTTTAAAACCACCCTTTAGGTAGTTGAAGGCTGCTATTAAATCCCCTCCCAATATTTTCTTCTGCAGACAAAGTGAGCCCAGTTCCCTCAGACTCTGCTCAGAAGTCACATTCCCCAGCCCTCTTACCATTTTTGTTGCCCTGTGCTGGACTCTCTCCAATTTATCCTCATCCTTTCTGTAGAAGGGGACTCCAAACTGAATACAGTACTCCAGATGTTGCCCTCCAGTGCTGAATAGAGGGGAACAATCACTTCTCTTGATCTGCTGGCAATGTTCCTACAGATACAGCCCAATATATTGTTAGCCTTCTTTGCAACAAGGGCACACCTTTGGCTCATATAAAGCTTACTGCCCACTGTAACTTACTACTCTCCCCAGCTTGCTGTCATCTGCAAACTTTCTGAGGGTGCACTCCATCTCATCTTCCATGTCATTAATGAAGACATTGCACAAAACCAGCCCCAGGACCAACCCCTGAAGCACTACACTTGATAGTGGCTGCCCACTAGACATCAAGCCATTGATAACTACCCTCTGAGCCTGAAGACCCAGCCAGTTTTCTATCCACCTTACAGTCCATTCATCTAACCCATACTTCCTTAACTTGCCTGTGAGACTGTTGTTGGAGACCATATCAAAAGCCTTGCTAAAGTCAAGGTATATTACATCTATTGGTCTCCCTGCATCCATGGAGACAGTCATCTCATCATAGAAGGCAATCATGTTGGTCAGGCATGACTTGCCCTTGGTAAATCCATGCTGACTTTTCCTAATCACCTTCTCTTCCAAGCAGAGCTGTCCCTTGGGTGGGAGGAGGGGGGAGTGAATTGGAGCAACTGCCCTGGGCTTTGAAGGGCCCTGCGGACATACAGACTCCATGCTCCAGCCACTCACCAACCCCCCTCTTTCCCCCGTTCCATGCCCCACACTCTGCCTGCTCACCACCGCCCTCCCGCACAGTCTGAAATGCCCTGGGACCTGCACACCCCTAGGGTTGGCACTACTTCCAAGTGTTTAGAAATGGATTCCTTAAAGACCTGCTCCATTGTTTTTCCAGGGACTGAGGTGAGTCTGTAGTTCCCTGGATCTTCCTTCTTCCTTTTCTTAGAGATGGGCACTATGTTTGCCCTTTTCCAATTATCCAGGACCTCTCCAAATCACCATGAGTTTTCAGAGATGATGGCCAGCAGCTCTGCAATCACATTGGCCAGGTCCCTCGGCACTCTCGGGTGCACCCTATCCAGCCCCATGGATTTGCATATGTCCAGTTTTTTTAAATAGCCCCTAACCTGTTCTTTTGCCATGGTTGGCTGCTCACCTCCTCCACAAACTGTGCTGCCTGGTACAGTAGTCTGAGGACTGACCTTGCCTGTGAAGACTGAGGTGAAAAAGGCATTGACCACTTCAGCCTCTTCTGCATCCTCTGTCACCATGTTGTCTTCCCCATTTAGTAAAAGACCCACACTTTTCCTGATCCTCCTCTTGCTGCTGACATATGTGTAGAAACCCTTCTTGTTATCCAGAGGAGGGCAGTAACCACCGAACAACTATCTGTTCCTCTCTTTCTGGCTCCATGGCTTTTCTTCTTGGCACCAGAGTGGGCCAGTTTCCACAGGAGAGGCAGAGGGTGCTCCACGTAGCCTGGTGGTTAGGGCACTCCCCAGAGAGGTGGGATATGTGGGTTTGAATTTCCTCAGTCTGAGGATTCAGGTTCCAACCTTCTGTGCAAGTTCTGCAGCCACTAGGTTCTTCTGCAAAATGTAGGTATCAACACCAGTGCATTTGCTTTGACTTTATTGGCTGTTGATGCAAACAAGGTATATTCTAAGCATACCTAGTAGTTTGGATCCCTCCAGGGACTTAGGCATTTTCCCAGCACCAATTTGGACCTCAATGAAGTTTAAACTTCAGGGGGTAGGTGCCTCTGGGATCAAACTGGATTGTGTCTGGGCATGCCCAGAATACTAGGTGTAGGCATTTAGGCACCTGACAAAATGGAGGCACCACTTGAACTTAGGTGCCTACAGAATTTTGTATCTGGGAGGACAGAACAAACATGGATTGCTTCTTGGAAGTCAGGTGCTCAAATTCCTCCTGAGTCCTCTTTAAGGAACCATATCACACCTGAGTCAAGATAAAATTCACAAAAACTGAGAGTTGCCAAAATTAGATGCATGGACAGATGTCACTTGTGTGGACAGAACAGTTCAGCAGCCATGTTATGCCAAGGCAGCTCAAATGAGTTAGAAATGGCTGTTAACTGCCATTCCCACAAAAAACAATGGTTTTTTAACTGCAGCAGGCCACCAGAAAAAGTGTGAAAGCATCAGGCTAATTTCTTGAATCAGAAGCTCCACTACTCCATAGGTTTAAGCACATTGGTATACATGGGAAATGGTGTTTAGAATTTGCTACTGGGTCTAGGTCTCTAAACATCCAACCCAAGTTCCAGGCTATGTACTCTAATATACATGAACAAACAGATCGTGAGAAATCAGACCCTACAACAAAAGGCTGGAACAGGCTCCAGATTCCAAGCTAGGTCACCACCAGCTTGGGAACTTCTTTCTCTGTGACACCAAAGTCACAAGAATTGGCCACAAATAGCAGAAATGAATTTACTCTTGATTCACTCTAACATAGCGGTTCCCAAGCTTGGGGTCATGACCCCATTTAGGATTACAACAAAAAAAATGGAGTTGCAAAGACACTTGACCCTGTCAACTGATTACGATGAACGCTTCCTGTTTATAAATATGCAGCTCTGCACAAGGCAGTTATTCATTCACACATGACAGTTGTAGCTTTGACATAAGATGCTTGTATGTTACAGGGAGCCGACGTAAAATCACTACGTTGATACTGGCTGGCTGAAATACGTTTTGGGTGATTATTGCGCGAACGTGACCAAATTAGCTCCACCCAAGTTTGCCTCCCTACTCTGTACAATGCCGCTAATGATATGTATCAGTTCACTAGGGCTTTGTGAAGTTATATTAATTTATAAATTATAAGTACATATTTTGTTGAGGGGCATCCCACATGCCTCTTGTATAATCTTAGCTATACACTTCCGTGTGTCTGCCACTGATTAAGTAAACCAATAAAGATAAAATTGGATAAAAGAGGAAAGAGAAAGGAATGGGTCATCTCAGAAAATGTAAGTTTCAGTGTAGATTGTGAGGTGCAAAAATGTATCTGTAGCATTAATATAAAGTTTCAGTAAGCAACAAACAAAACATTATACTAAAAGAACTATAATCACCAGCTGTTGATATCTCCATAGTCACTGAAGTCAACGGGTATAGTTCCTTTGACTTCAGTGGGAGTCAGACTGGGCTCAATAACACAAACACGTGTATGAATAAAGCATACATGTGAGTAATCCCATTGAATTCCAAGGGATAGCTCACCCACAGAAAATTACTCATGTAAAGGAATCTGCAAGACAAAGGCTTTCCATTCCAGTACCCTTCACAAGCTGTAAAATCTCATGGGAATTTGTTTGTTTGGTTATTATTTAATAGAGCAGGATAATTAAATACTACTAAATGAGAATTAAAGAAGATATTGTCTGTAAGTACTCTGCGAGGCGGTGATCTATTTTCATGTTATCAAAAGAGCTGTAGAATAAATAGGCATTATTACAGTGTGTATTATTAACCCAATAGACTGTGAGGGTTCCTTTCCAGCTTACTTTACTGAGAAAATATGTATAAAGGCAGGTTTTCTCCCCAGAAGTTCTATTTTCCCATAATGTCCCTTGAGGCTATTATTGTTCAGCCATTAAAGAGTGTATGTATCTAGACTAAACCATGTGACAACCTCTCTCTGAGGACCAATATCTGGGTAAAACTTAAGCCTGTTTAAAACATGGGAGACTGCAGCAGCTTTGATGCAAATCTGCAACATACTTAAAACCTAAATCTCCATTTATTTTCAGCTTGTTTCTTTATGTTCTAAATATTTATCTGGAACTTTACAACCTATCACAAATATTTGAATGTAATCCACTTAATTGTTGTTGGCCTTTTTTCCCCTGCTCAGCTTAAACAACGTAATGCTAGAAAAGTCCTGCGTACAGTATAAAAGCCTGAATACAAACAAGTATCACGACTGCTTTATATGTGACCTGGGATTTAAAATCTGGAGTGTCTGAGAGCCTGTCATTGTAGACTTTTCCTAAGCCTGGGTCTCAGCCTCTCCGGCTTCCCCTTGCCACTTGAGCCACCCACCTGACCTGAAGCAGAGTTGGGTAGCTCAGGCCACCCACCTCTTTAATACTTGTTACATGGACAGGAAACAACTCTTAAGAAAGCAATCTGAAGTGGAAAAATCAGCATTTCCTGCCTAAATTACTGTTCCACTGTCTACCCCATCTTAGCCAGTCCAGGACAGTCCAGGAATTAAAGTACTGAATTGGACCCAATGGGCACATCCCCACCAATGGGAATGTGGGTTTCCCCAAGGACAAGAGCAGCCTTACCTGGGAGCCTCCCTGGGCTGCAATGGTAGTGATTTGGATGTGCAGAGCGTGGCTAGCAGCCAGAGCATAGCTCTGGCTGGCCAGGCTCTGGTTTCGGGTTACGCGTGCTGCAACCATGTATGCCACCTCACTTTTTTTTTGGTGTGTTTTTTTTTAAACCAGGGTCTCCCAGTATTAAAAAACCCCACCGCACTGCAAATTAGCAATGCAGCAAACGTGTGCATGTGGTTTGCAGCACTGCAAATTGCACATGTATGCTCACGGGGAGGCACCTAATAATGCTAGGCTTAATTCGCTATCCTGTTATATCCACATGACACTAATATTTTGGTATTCTCACCTCTTGTGATTGGATTGCAAGCAGCAACCCACCATTAGCAAAAGGTTGCCACCCACTTCTCTATACCATACCATGGGGCAGGCATTGACTAGAGTGTGCAATATGCAGCAAAGGGATATGGCAGCATTTGGACTTCCCCAACATCCTGGAGAATTCAGAGAGGATTTCTTTCTTGCTGAGTCAGACCTGCTCCTGGGACTCCCTCTCTGGAAGTGTGACTCTACAGTACCCCCAAGACAGAGCAATGCCAGGCAAAACTCCCAAGGAGCTTGGTAGAAAACTTAATTTTTCATGCGAACATTCAGCAGAAATTTGAGTTAAATGGAGCATGGATTGCAATTTCAGCCTGCATAATATATTTCAAATAAATTCTTGTTCCTCCATGCAAACAGGATTAATCTTCTAAAGCTGTTAAATCAACATTTCTGAGAATTAAACCCAAAGGTCATATAGTGCTTTATTACTGGACATCAATATTTATTACATCTCTCTTCAGAATGAATGCTTCAAACAACAATGGTGAATCACAAAAGGACCTCAACCCATCATCTAAGGTTATCAGGAAAGGCTGCTTATGGAATTCTGAATTAGGATTTGTTAATTTCCATGTAAACTAATACTACATTTGTCTGCTTTCTGTTTAAGCAATCAGTTTAATTAATCTTTGCTGGCACACCTCTGAAACAAAAGCTTTGAACTTGTTTGTAGCATGACATTGTTCATACAAATCTGTTTGAGGGGTGTGAATGCTGGCAAGTAATATAGCAGACGCCAATAGGAAAAATAAAGATTAAATACTATGTGATCTATTAGCTCTTGTATTCAGCATGAGAATAAACATCCAGCCTGATCTACATGAAGTTCACTTACGTCAATATGATGGGCTTTAGGTTTATTTTTAAAAGCAACTTTGTTCATCTGAGAAGCTACTGCCATGTGTGTGTATGGAAAGTGTTTGGTATTAGTTGAACTCATCTCACCTTGCTGTCTATGGGAACAGATAGAGGTCAATGCTTACTGTTCCGAAAATGCAACTTTGCACACCCAATTTTTGTTGTAAATTTTACGCCAAACGAGGGGAACCTGACACTTCACCCTGTATTCAGGTGGTGTTTGTGTAAGTAAGAGGTACTGATTCAGATGGGGAGTGAGATAGGAATAACTGGGTCTGCCTACATGAGATACTTAATGCACAGAAGACTAATTCTACTGCGTATTAGTGCAGTAGGCAAAACCTGGGCTAATGCATTAATATGCAATAGATTTACTCTACTGCACATTAACATCACTAAAAAAGCATTTGTGTGCTAGTGTGCAGTAGCGTGAATAACAGTGCATTAAGTTAGTACCTGTAATGACTGGTACTAACTTAATGCACTGTAATTATGGCACCTTAATGAATGTGTAGATGTGCTCACTAGCTTGTTGATTAAGTCTCTGGGTGTTATTTCAACAGAATGACAGGCTAATCCCTGGACATATGGAAATGCACATTTATGCCAAAGAAGATACCTTACTTCGCAAAAGAAAATTCTGGTTACAAATCATTCTGCTTGCTGTACCAATAAAAAACAAAATTGGTGAATGATTCATTGATTAGTAAACTGATTCAGCTGCTTCCCTCCCACACACACTGTGTTTAAGGGGTATGCTGTGTATAAGCTGTTTCTGTTCTCTCATAACTACAGTGCCATTTCAGCAGCAGTGGCTGAAGAGTGTTTATCCAATTATTGCACATAATTGTACACAATATGTACTCCACAAAATAAAACCATAAGCACTCCTAAGTGCTTTGGATCCACTGACAAGTTATATTATGAACATTTTACAAATGGGGAAATGCAGAAAGGTGAAGTAGCTTTGCCAAGGTCACAGAAAAAAAGGAGTAACAGAGTTAAAAACAGCAACCTGTTTCAGAGCTGCAACTTTTTGTGCTGTTCTCTGGACCATGATACCTCTGTGACCATGGTGAAAAAAAGTGAGGTAGAGAGTGGTGTTGATCTGAAGTCAGACAGAAGGTAGGCAAAAAAAGTCAGGCTCCAAATCTCTGTTCACTGAGGAGAAAAGGAGTTACACCTACATAACAAAGCATGGAACTGAGCTATGGGAAACCTCATTCCTCCCAGAAAAGTGGATTTTTCACTTGACAAGGTAAGGGTGGATAAGGTAAAGGTGTGCAGAATACATTGTTCACCATGAAATATCCTTAAGACAGCAGTCAACATGAGACTCTAAAAATGGTTGCTGCTCCAAACCTTCAGGTTAGTAGTATTGCTTTAGTGGTGCTCCTCCATCTGATCATTTCTCGCTCAAAGTTAACATAGGGCATGCCTACATGAGGCGCTTAATGCCTAGTAGACTAATAACACTGCACAGTAGTGTGCCAGGCAAAAGCTGTGCTATTACACTACTGAGCAATGGTATTAGGCTACTGTACAGTAAGAATCACAAAAAACATGCACCAGTACTACTACGCAGGAATGCAAATTACTGCTCATTTAGTTTGTACTTCATTAAGCAAGTACTAAATGAAATGTGCAGCTACTGCGTATTAATGAATGTGTAGAAGCACCCATAGGGACATATGTATAAATTCTTTATTTACTCCAATTAACAAATATAACCTGCTTACAATAAATATAGGAACAAATGGTTAAGGTGAAATTCTGAATTGTTTGCACAGACTTGCACCCTGTACATTGCAAGAACCATTATAGTGAATCTCCTATTAGAGTGATACTGTTCTGTGGAAAAAAATAGTATTCTACCTGAGGTTCTCATTGGATCTAGACTCACATTAGGTTTGTCAATATTTTTTTCTCCTCTCTCACTGTCCAAACTAACATCTTTCTCTCTGACAAGAAAAAAGCTAAGTAATAGTTGAGGCTGACTAAAAAAGCCTGTCCTACACTTAACAGAATGTCAGCATGTCATTGTCATGACATTCATTATTATTCTGATTTCTGCTCTCCATCACACAGACCTTTGCATTGTGACACTCAGTTGGCTTGACTGTCAGCTTTTTCACATGTTCCCATTCATATTCTACTTCTTCATGATCTAATCTGTCATTTAACCAAAACTTCCTTGATGCAAGGTTGTCTTTCTCTGTCATTTGCACAAAAACTCCAACGTACCTATATCATGATCAACAGAATAACACTGTGGCACTGTAGTACAATAGCACTAATGATCACTAGCAACATAATAATATTTCATGGTACTTGGAACCTTGAAATTCTCCCTGGTAAGAAAGGACACTGATGATGAAATTATTAATACTTCTACAGAGAGGAACATTATGTAAGGAAGTGATACAAATAACAATTTGTCCATTAAAATGACACACATACAATACCTAATTTGCAATAGGGAACCTGTGATTTTGCAAACCTAATCAAGGTGATTCGATTGCAATTAAAAATCACTATTGCCAATTGAAACAAATCTAATGGAAGAGAGAAGCTGTGAAGACACACACTCTAGAATCCTAGATAGCAAGCATATTACATCTGGGGACAAATAGCAGCAGCACATAGTTGTGCCACTGCTACTTGCGAATGCCTGTGCACACACGCTCTGGCGCACAGCAGGTTATCCTTGGGAGGGTAGGAGAGGCAGGTGCCAGCACCTGGGCTGACCCCAGCAGTCTTGCCTGGAGTCCTGGGGCTCAAGCAGTGGCAGTACAGGGGCATGGAGCCTGGCCAGCAGCCAAGGTGTGGCTCTGGTCAGCCAGGCTCTGATTTTGGATGCTGCATGCTGCTGCCACAAGTGCTACCCTGCTTTTTTCAGGTGTGTGGTTTTTTTTGACACTGGGATCTCCTGGTATCAAAAAACCCCACTGTACTGCTCATTTACAGTGCGGTTATTGCCTGCACATGCAGTGCGTGTGGTTTGTAGTGCTGCAGACAAGTTGACGGTGCTGCAAATCACACGTGTATGCTCATCTAGATGTGCCCAATGGGGCCAGGATTTTGTTCTGTTCCTTTAGTATCTGGACATTTAACATTTCTAAATTCTGGCATTAGAAGATCCAGATATGTTAACTTGGAATAACCAAGGATAATCCAATGGAGTTGTGAGATTCAAACTCAGGGAAAGCAGTGTATGTATTATTCATAACTATCCAAAAAGGACAGCGACCAAAAGTTATTCCCACTTCCCTTCTGCATCTCCATTTGGCTAAGAGACTTTTACATCACAGTGATCCATGCCACATCTGAGGTGGACTAGGCAGAAGAGGGAATATAGAATCTATTATGTAGGACATGCATAAAAGCACAGTACAGTTGAACACCCTTAGCATGTAGGGTGTTTTTACATGTACTCTGGGGATGGAAGGGGCATAACGTCTTGTGTATCAGTGTCCCCATGGTTCAAAATGGCAGTGGGGATGCTGATAGATGAGATGTATGAGGCTGGCTGGAGTGAGCTAATTAGTACGCTCCATCAGACTTAATTGAGTCTGCTCCGATGCTTTGTAATTACACCACATTGCACCAGACTCCCTGCATGTGTACAGGCACCCATATTGGCCTTATATCCCCATCACATACAACAGTTCTGTTATAGACCCTGGGGTAGATAGGGTTGTGATTTTAAAGTTCTCATTCTAAATTTTAAAGCTTCAGCAGATTACAGATTACTTCACAGATTGCTTCTCTCTGCACCCTACTGCAACCCCCACATTCACCAGAGGAGCTGCCCCCAACAGCCCCCAAGGAAAAAATATTCGAGAATGGGATGTGACCTCAGCAGAATGATTCTGGCTTTGGATCTTATTGGCAACCAAGATCAAAAGAAGCCCAAGTTCTGGCACTTTCAGGGATCCCGACAGCACTCATCACTTTGCACAAGCCTTTCCCGACATGAGTGGCTACTGATTGGCCTGTCCATGGTTTTCCTAGGTGTTAACAATAGAAATGATACCCACGTACGAGTGCAAAGCAAACATGGGAAGGTTGAAGAATGTGAACTTTAAGGATAGCAGTAAATCTTCTGTTGTAGGTCTAGGACAGAATCCTACATCCATTGAGATCTTTTGGAGTAGATGCTGAAATGAAATCGTGTACCTGCTGCCTTGATTTGCAATTAACATCAAAAACACATTTCCAATTTCACAGGAGGCCTTGATGTAGAGTAATCTTCCTTTTTCTAAACTGGATTAAAACCCGGTCATCTCAGGGGTATAGGTTGTAGCTGTGTTGTGGTCTCATGCATGGTGGATCTCATGCATGCTTTTATCTTGGCTTTACATGAAGATTTGATGCTTTTAGTGTTTACTAGTTCCACTGATGCTACTGATAAATGAGAAGCAACAATTTTTGTGTCGACAATTAACAGACCAGTTCTTGAGGATGATAAAATAAGTACTATGGTACATCTGTGCTTTACTTGCTGCTGTTATCTCAAAATATAACTAGGATTATTTTTGTTTGTTTAAATGCACTGCTTTTCATTTTTACAGGAATATTCAATAGGGGGCTAAGTTGTAAAAAACCTTACTTTTAAGCACACTCTAACATGAATGGTCCTTGTTGGGTGGAACAGGTAAAATCTCCACTTGTTAAAGGTTTTACAATATAAATGAATGGAAATGCATGTGGGTGACATTTTGTTAAAGAACATAAAACACAGCATGGTACAGGCTGCCGAAGCCACAAACTTTTTTATTTTACTATATATGTTGAAAATGTTGAATATTCACATACAACACAGTAGACTGTTCAGCTTGTCTCTTCTGTTTCAAATTCTGTGCTTTTAATATCAAGTGTCTGTACTGTGCCATTGATACAGACTTATCTTCAAATAACATCTCTATGCATATCCTGTTCTTTAGAACTCAGTGATACAGAAGTTGATAGAAATCTGGAGTTTTCCAGTACTGAAGACAATCAATAAAACTTCACTGAAAAACAGTATAAATGTTTCTGGTAGTTCAGTACTCTTGAATCTGAAGGTAACATAGTTTTTAATGCCATAATTTTGAGCTACTCATTGTATAAAGAGAAATCTAGGGAAAATATCTTTTATCTAAAATGTCCTTTCTAAGTCAATTAAACTCTGGTGATCTACGATATATGTACAGTATATAAATATATTTATGTGTATATATGTACACATATATTGGTTAGACATTCATTATAAATAGAGTTGTCTTAACTTAGGTTGTAGAAAAATAGCCACTTTGCTGGGAACATGCAAACACAGTATGCTTCAACCTAGCTTTAAAAAAAAAAAATCACTTTTAGCTCTGTTTTCTTGGATATAAATGTTTAGCATACATTTTTAGCTAATTTAACCACAAAGGAAAATTTCCCAGTAAAGTTATAAAATCTGTTTGATGCTAGGTTTAACTAGACTCATACACAGTATCTTTTAGGTAATTTAGTTTCAAGTATTATTCCCATATCAGCAAAGTCTAGACACTTTAGTTTTGCTGCTTTGTTACAGTAAGCTAGTCAACTCTTAACACTACAGGGCAAATTATGGCCAGTCTGGCATGCATGAACTGCAGGGAAGAGGTCTTCCCCTGTACTATTCCTATGTGGAAGGTAGCCCTGATGTGGGCTACCTGTGCTGATCCCATGCCCATTGAAATCAACTGCAAAGCCCTCATTGTATATATCTGAAGCCCAGAAGAGGCTGGTGCTATCATTTAGTCTTACCACCTACATAATACAGGCTCTTGAATTTTACTCAGTGATTACTGAATGCAGCCCAACACCTTATTGTTGATCTTTGATCTCTCTCTCACCCTTTAATGGTGTAGGAGCCCATAAGCTGTGGAGGGGGGAGAGGGGTGGGATCTAGCTTGCTCTATACAGATAGATAATTTTTTCTGTTGACAGACAAGCCAGAGAACAAAAAACAAACAAAAACAACAAAAATCTAGTTTGCTGCAAACCAGATTGAAAAATTTTCATTTTATTCCCCTCCCTGAAAAAGACTGAAAAGTTTTATTTATTTCAACCTGAAATGTGCCATTGGATTAAAAATTAAACAGTTTTGTGCATTTGTAGGAAAAGGAAAGGAAGTAAAAGGCTAGGTTCACAAAGCTGTTGCTGTTACCCCTCTTTCACCCCCTGGCTTGAGGTTAGAGCACTGACTAAGGTCATGGGAGAAAAAGGTTTGATTCCATCCTTTTCCTGAGAGGATATGAAGCCATTTTGCTCAGCCTCCAAACTTGTGGTGGGTGCTCACAATCTCTGCTGCTGACATTGTCTTGCTCTGTATAAATAAGTCAACACTCACCGGAGGAGAGGTTGGAATCTAGGCTTCACATTTTTCAATGGAGTCTCCTAATCACCAGGCTGGAGGTTCATTACCTACTTCCTTCTGTCTTGATGTCGATTCATGTATTTTTATACCATGGAACAGGATTAACAGGAAGAAATGAGAAAACTCTTTTCCAGAATAGCTTCCAGCTAGCTAGTAAATAAAGGGTGTACTCCTGCAAAGTCTGAGACGTGGGTCCTAAGGCAGAGGATGGAACTGAATCAAACTCGCATACATCCCAGGTCAGTGCTGTAACCCCAATCTACTACATAATGGCATGGCAGCTTCTTCGGCAGTTTTGTGAATCTAGTCCTCCCCTTGCAAAAACTCTTTCACCTGAAAGTGTTTAGTGTATTAATGTCCATTAGTTAATACTCTGGGGATGACAGAAGCTGTATTTTTCAGTGAATATTCTTCACTGAAAATATTTTCTCCAGGCCTAGTGGAAGGACTGCCCATAGGGTGTGTAACTACATGGGGGTGTGGACACAACCCCACTTTTGGAGGTATGGGGCTGCACTGAAGGAATGCAGACTATACCTGTCTTAGGAGTGTGGTAGGTGGATGCCAGTCCATACCTTGCATCCATCTTTCCATGCCACATTATAGGTGATCCTGGTCTTGGATATTACAGTCAACTTTGTGTCATATTTCTGACAACTCTCCTAGCGTAGTTTCCGCTTTAGGTACATTAATTTGCTCCAGAAATCTTTCTAGTGCCTGAAATGATGAATACTTGTTACATTGTTTTTCAGCACTTATACTTGAGAGAAAAAGAGAGAGAGAGAGAGAGAAAGAGAGAGAGGCATTCTATTTCTTACTGTAATAGTGTAAGTGCACTATAATGTTGGGATGGGTGCCCTCATATTAATTGTTAATAGAACCATGGTTAACTGAAGATTGACCAGTCACAAAAGGCTCATTTACTTTCTGATCCTCTTTCCTGGAAGCTGCTTGGTCCGAAATAGAGGAGAAGGAAAGCTGGTCATGTTCTATTATATGCTCTTGGTCGTCTTCCTTGTCCTTCTTCACATAAAACATTTTTCTAAACTTCTTGAGCTCATGGAGTTCACAGAAAGTTTCTAGAACCACCAACATTGCAATAAGGCCCAGCAACAGGTAACCTGGAAAAGAAACAAAAAACACAATGCCTAAAACATGAACAGGTACAGCTGATGAGATAGAGCTCTAACTTGGAATTCTTTCCACCTTTGATCACTGAATATATATTATTTTCCTTTCTTTTCTATTTTCAGGGGTGTCAACCTGCATGGGAGCTAACAGCACTCAGCATTTCTGAAAATGAGACTCACACTAATCATCCACTGGGCTTTTATTTTTTTCTCTAACCACACACACGCACACAGAGCTTCCTAGCAAGTCTCCAGGGAGGGTATTCTAACAAGCATTTCTTAATCTAAATACACTAATTAAACCATGACTATTTATAATCACTACTATTTATATTCTTGCCCAAATGATCTACAATTTCATTAATAATCTGTTAGTAAAAGTTTAGTAAAACAAACAGAAGCTTATTGCATTTTAATAAGTATGGCATGCTCTCCAGTCTGTGCAATAACATGCTGTACAGTTAACCTACCATTACTTTTACAATCATTTTTCATTTGGCTTCAATGTTCATTTGGGTACAGTGTTCTTTGTAACTGAAAGGACTAAATATACATTGGAATGTCTAGCTTCTGCATGAAACCCTCTCCTCCTCCCTAAAATGCACCTTTAAAGCATGATTAAATACTCAGAGTGTGTATGGACGAGTATGCATGTGCATTTCCCTGGGATAAATAGCAGCAGAACATAGTTATGTTGCTGCTACTTTTCCCCGGGGAATGCCCCTGCATGTGCATTCTGACACAAGGCAAGTTGCCCCAGGTGGGATAGAGCAAGCTAGGACCAGCACCTGGGATGGTCTCAGCAGCCTTATCTGGGGTCCTAGGAGCCTCCTGGAGCTCCAACAGCAGCTGTCCAAGTGTGTGGAGGCTGGCCAGCAGCTAGAGCATGGCTCTTGCAGGCCAGGCTCTGGGTAGTGCACACTGCTGCCACGCATGCCATCCTACTTTTTTCTGGCATGGGTTTTGGTTTTTTTTTGATACAGGGATCTCCGATCATTCAGCTCATCTGGATGTGCCAACTAGGGAATTATTGGCCTAAGCCTGCACAATTTCATTTTATGAAGCTTAAATTTAAGCAGTCTTATGCTTTAACTCAGATAGCCAAACAGGACCACCTAGCTCAGGTGGTTAGAGGGTAGCACTCGTAACACCAAGGCCACAGGTTTGATTTCTGGCTGGACTAGATGATTGCTTAAGGTCCTTTCCAGCCTTACTAATCCATGAACCTATGCAATACAATAAGGGCAAAATACTTGTTCTAAAAATAGAAAGGCATCTATATATCTTTACTAGGAACTCATTCTGAAAGCCAGACTTATCTAAACTTTGTGACTTACCAGGAAAAGGGTACCTAGATTTTCTCATTATGGAAAGTCTTTGACAATGAATTTTGACCCCTAGCCTGTCATTTATTGAACCTGTGAATAGGTGAAATTTTGGTCACAACAGTCTCTGGAGATTCTGAAACATATTGGAAATATTGAAACATTTCACAAGTTCTTTTAATACACTTTCAAAACAAATTGTGTTGATTAAAAACTTTTTGGTTAGAAATTTCTTTCAATTTTATTTTAAAAATCCTGAAATTGAAATGCAAAGTTCATTTAACCTGAAATTTTCTGTGACTTTTCAGTTCACCAAAATATCAGAAAAAAATTGTTTTTTTGGATTGACTTGCAATGATTTGTTTTTAATGGAGCTGCCAGTAAACCAGAAAGTCAAATTACTTGCATAGCTCTATTTCTACACGCTTAAGCATGCATTGTACCTGTATTAAGCTATCTGAATAGTAATAAATAATTAAATGCTCATGCCAACAGTCAGGATGGTGAGGCCTTTAGCTACGAGTTAAGAGTGTAGTATAACGCTGAAGAGGACAAAATATACTGCTGGCTAATTTAAGGGACTGCTTCTGAGAATGCAAATTCTGTACATGTTCCCATAGTCTGTCACCCATATAAGTAATGGACAATTTGACAACAGATTATGTACTTAGCGTGGGAGCACAGGCATCTCCTGATCAGTAGGGTGAATGTAATTGGTAGGAACTGCTTGTATCTGCATTAATTATTTGGATCCTGGGTCCAGCACATCTGAAGATTCAGGATCATCTCCAATTAAATCTTTCAGGCAAATGCTGTATTTTGTGACACTGATATGGAAGAATCTTGCCCTGCTTACATCCAATCCCTGCTGTTGCAATGATAATTCTTCCAGCTCATGACGTTGATTGTATCACCTCAATCTCTGTATTTTTCACTGGTTCCTCCTCTCTTAAACATGAACTACTCATCCTCAAGTAAAGTAGCTAATAAGAGTGGAATGGGACAAAGGCACTAATTGCTTAGAAAACCCTTTGATTATATGTCTATTATTTAAAGCAGGGGTTTTCAACCTTTTTTACTGAGTGTACCCCCAGTGGCCAGATGTGGAGTGGGGGGGAGCGCGGCTGGATGCAGAGCACCAGCAGTGCAGGCTGGTGGTTGGCGGTGGCAGCCACTGTGTGCAAGCTTCCCTCTCCCCCCAGCAGCCAGCTGAGCGGCATCTGTGTGGGCTGCAGAGGGGCACCGCTGCCCTCACCCCTCCCCGCCCTGCTCCTGGGACATGGCGGCACAAGGTGGTGGGTGGTGGTGCTCCATCCCTGCCCACCCGTGCATACCCCCTATGGCCTTCCCAAGTACCCCCAGTTGACAACCTCTGGTTTAAAGGGTTAGCCTGGTACTTACATGTAATTCCTATCTTATACAGCTCTCTGAATTTTTGATTATAACCTTCCCCCGGAACATAGTCTCCAAGACCAATGGTGCTCAGGGAAATGAAACAAAAGTAAAAAGATTCCAAAAAATTCCAGTCATCCTCCAGAGCAGAAAATATTGCTGCTGGGATAAAGAAAAAACACAGCACAGTGATGAACCCAAGAACCACTGCATGGACGATGGCAACAACTTGCTTGGAGAAACCCCAGCGAACGTGGAAATATAGCACAGGCCGTCGGGTGACATGAACTATGATGCGCTGCACCACAGCCGTCAGGAAAAGCAGCGTAAAGGGAATTCCGATGACAGAGTAGACGATACAAAAGGCTTTTCCTCCATCTGACAAAGGCACAGTGTGGCCATACCCTGGAACAAAACAGAAGAAGGGGACATACTTAATGTGGGAAATAAGTTGGAACATACACAATCGATCACTGGGGAGCTTATTTTAGGAATCTGTGGGCACTTCTACACATGCCCTTGACTGTGCATTTGGTACTGTGCGTTCCTGGCAGCACACGGTTATTTTTACATCCTACATTGCCGTCACACTTTGTGCCCGACAAGCTACAGTGATGCAGCGTCTCGTGTAGATAAGCCCTGCGACAACTAGACTAAGAACTTTTCTCAGAATACAAAGGTTTCAACTTTACTCTACTATAAATTACCATTACTAAAAATAATTGTTAACTTATTTTCATAATGCGATTTTTCCATAAGGCACTTACCTGAGACTCTGCTCAAGCTGCTTTGAAACAAAATAAAACAGAAGAAAAAACCCTCCAAAGCAAAAAGTATTGCTTGGAGGCTGGACCTTCTGTAGGTCATTGGTGTTTTATAAATGTCAATCTGTTTAACCTAGAGCATACAAATACAGGTAGTTTTGTATAGGTTGCGGATGGTCAACAAATTCTGCAGTCTGATGTTGAAAATGTATGCAATTATACTTGTTTACAGACTGACAGGCTACAATGTCAAAGTACATCACTACTTCATACTAGACTGCCTGGTTTTAAAAGCAAGCCACAGGCACAGTAAATTCATTGCAAATCATGAATGTTTTTTTTCTGTTTGCCAGTCAACAAAATAACTATTTTATTTTTCATTCTATCAGGATAGTTTCCTACAATCGATCATGTTACATCTCTTGAAAGATTTATAGCAATATTACACTACACAAGCCCCAGTCATACTGGAGCCAGAAAAACCCCCTCAAAAAACCAAAACTGTTCTCTCACAAAAGTAACTTCAATCCCAAAGTTTTGATCATGTTCACCTGGGAAGCTGGCCATGAAAAATAAACTATCATGTTCAGAATGTCCTTTCATTTTATATGAACATGAGGAATTTCTCCTCTTGATTGAATGCATTTCCAGTAATCTAAAAATTGTTAATATGCGTCTCAGAGAAAGTCTTTTTTATAAGCATTTAAAACACTTGTAGGTAATGGGAGAAAAAATGCATCCTTTTTAACCTTCTCACTATTACAGCCTTTTAAAAAGTAGTGTTATGAAAAGGCAGTCAAAGTTCTTTGGGTAAATGTGGTATCTTTTATTAGACCAATTAAATAGTTGGAAAAACTGTTCTTTTTAAGCTTTTGGGCATAAACATGTTTCTTCAGGCATAGGGAGAGTCTGCTGTTGTTTTGTGTTCTCCTGGATGTTTTCCGTGTTATAAAAAGCAAGCTTTTAATTTCTGTCTATTAACGACATGATGCATCCAACGGGAACCTTTGGTCCTATTTTACTTTTAAGGATGTAATGAATAATTCATCCAAGTTCGTAACTTGAACCCCAGAATAATCATGTCACAGGGCACTCCCTTTTTTTTTTTTTTTTTTTAAGTACAGTGTTACTGAAATCTATTATAAGCCTTGTCAATTTTTCAACACTAAGTGGGCATTTCATCCAACTCATGCATTGAATTTTTCCTGGATCTGCCCCCTGGAATTTTCTGCCTAAATCATCTAACGTATTATTAAAATCAACTGGAAAAAGAACAACACGTGGTACAATCAGTGATTCCTAAAGTTGTTTCCTTTTCCAAATTTTAGGACCTAATCCAAAAAGATACAGATCAGGTCTTTTTCCTTTCAATTAAGGGGTGGGCAATTATTTGGGCCTGTGAGTTTTGATGAGCTGTTGGAAGCCAGGTCACCACCCCAGCACCCGTCCGCTCACCCTGCTGCAACAACTCACCAAACCTCCCTATGTGGGATGGGGCCACGGGCAAGCAGGGAGCAGTGTTGAAGACTGAGACAGACAAGCGAGGCTGGATCATGGAGCAGGACAGCCCCCGCCCTGTGGCGGACGGACTGCCTGTGTGCTACGTCTTGGGAGCTGGCCAGGGAAAAAGGGAGGGAGGAGGGGGCATATGCAGCAGTGCTTGCCTGGGCACTGTGGTCTGCAGCTGCCCCTGCGGCACTTGGGGCCAGCCAGCAAGCCCAGCTTACCAACAGGGCTGCTCCCAGTGTGGCCGCTCCTCAGCTCCTCTCACCTCCAGTGACAGCTCCTCCTCCTGCTCCTACTGTGCTCCTTTAGGCTGGGAAGTTCCTGCCCCAGTGCCTGAGGCTCTGGCTCCAGCTCCCAGCTGCCTTCCAGCCTTTCTGCCTGCCTGGCGCGATGAGCTGCCACCTGTGGGTGGTGGGGTGGGTGGACTGGAGCTGGAGCCCCATGTGTTGGGGCAGGAGCTGCCCAGCTGCAGTCTCCTCCTGGCCTGGAGGGGTGCAGCAGAAGCAAAGGGAGGAGCTGCCCCTGGAGGTGAGGGGAGCCGAGTAGCAACCGCACCAGGAGCAGCCCCGGTGGTAAGCTGTATGTGCTGGCCAGGATCAGGCCAGTGGGTGTGGGCTGGAACATGGTGCAGGCTGCCCCAGGCGGGCCTCAGCCCCATGTGGAGCAGCATGGGGGCCAGCCCCAGGCCAGATCAAAGCAATTTCCCAGTGCAAGTGCATTTAAATCAAGTTTTCTTTTAATAAAAATCTACTTTAAATTTGAAATTGTTACAACTTATACTGAGGCTTAATATTACAGTAATCTAATGTATTTATATTTTATAATGTAATATTCAAAGCCATACATTTTTTTCTCCAATTTTTAAAACAATGTCAAACCCTTACCCTGTAGGAAATAATTGGCTACATACTTGAACAAGAACTTGTTGAGGTGCTGAACCAGCTTTTGGACAATGTGGGCTACTGTTGCAAGATACAGATTATATATTCTTCATTTTAATTTATTCAGTTTAGCTCATTTAAATTTAAGAAACCATTTGGGAATTGAAAAAAACAGGAAAGCATGTTTTTCTTCTCCAGTCTAGGAATAAAAAGTAGGTGAGAACAGCTCAGATCTATTTGCTCTAAATTTCTGAAGGGTATAGGAGCCAGAAATAATCAGTTCAATACACTAACTACAGATATTTCCTTTCTTTAACTTACAAAATTATTTTTAAAAGCAAAGTAAGTTTTGATAAGCCTCTTTTACATATGCACATTTTTAACTAATAAATGCACTTTTTAAAATGCTAGCTTTCCGTTTTCACTGAATTCTATTTTTATCCAAAAGCAGCTTGACACAAATGGTAAGTAAAAGATTATTGGATAAATAGGAAGTGCCATTTACCACCACAAAAAAAATTAAAAAATAAGCATCAGAATAAATATGTAATTATGTAACTATACACACAGTGAATAAAAATAAGTAACAAGTTTAATGCAAGGTCTACATTTACATGCAAATCATTGTCTTAATTACTAGAAAGGTTAATTCCTTTTGCCTTTAGGAAAATAACTAAAAAGTATAAATGCAAAATGGGATTCACATAGATCATTTAAAACAAAAAGTTCTTTGCAGGCTATTTTAAAATATCATTTAAATCAATCTATCCTAGCCAACAGGGTCACTTATTAGATTAGCTGTGCTTTTGGTTTTATATCATATGACTATATGTTTACTAGCAACGGGACTCTGACAATAAAATGTATTGCATGCAAGTTACTAAGGAGCCAACAATTGTAACAGCTTTCAGCCACAACAAAGGATGCCTGGATTTTAATCACTAACCTGCAAGTGAGGACAACATCTCATTACTTATCCCTTACTGGCTCTCAACTAAAACGACTTAACTGTTTTGCCTATGGTTGTGCTATGATTTGAATTTTCTGTATGCACCATTTAGATAAGAATACAGGCAGATAACATGGAGCTTAGTAACACCAGAGAATATTTTAAAAGATATTCCTTGTGTTTAGACAGGCAGCAGCAAAAAACATTGTGAAAAGAAACAGCAACTGTAAAGGAGACCTTGTACAGTGCTAGTGTGACCTGGGGCAACGAAACTCAACCCAGGAAAGAATGGGTCTTGGCTCTTTGTCTCTCTTCCTCTGTGTCAGTAGCAGATTTATGTCAGTAGTTTAAGAGGCTCAAATGCATTCTCTTTATGCTCTGCTTTGTTTTTCAGCTCAGGTGATAGATGCTTGTGGTAAAAGTCAAATGGTCAAACCATAATGTTGTCAGCTCTTAATAGCACCTGAATGTAGCTCCTGAGAATGGCAGACAAGGTTCTTTGGGTGAATCTGATATCTTTTATTAGACCAACTTAAATAGTTGGAAAACAATTATTAAGCAAGCTTTCAGGTTCAAATTGAATAAGTTTATTATTTTAATAATTGGTTTCCAACTATTTAAGTTGGTCTAATAAAAAATATCAGATTCACCCAAAGAACCTTGTCTGCCTATGTCCTTAGACCAACATGGCTACAACCTACACCCCTGTTCCTGAGAATGGGGTTTTAATCACTCACTTCTGGCAGAAGTGATCACAGTTCTTCAAACAAACAAAAGCCTAATTTATGTAAAAGATCCTGAAGGCTTCTGATGCTCAGATTATTTTATGACACCAATTTCAGTTCGCATAGTTTGATTTTTCCCTGTCCCATCTGTCAAGGTTATGCAAAATATGAGCCACTGGGTGGAAGAGAGCTTTTCAACTAGATTTTCTTCTGATTCAATTTGTTAGCTGTCTCTGTGAAAGAAATATTTGCTTTAATTGGGTCTTATGGAACCTGAACATGCATATATACACACCATATCCAGATATAAAAGAATAATTTACAACAATAAATTTATTCTTAGCACCATTTAAGACATTAATGAAAAAGAATAGCTAACTAAATGGCTGGACAGGTTCTTAAATCTAGTATATTTTTGTCCTGATACCTGTGTGCTTGTGCTTTATATATAGAAGTGATTGTATAATAGCTCAAAATGTAGTCATATTCTTGTATAGTGTGTGGGGTGTGTAGCAGTGTTGGGGGGTATGGATGGGTGGTTGGATGTGGGGTTTCTGGGGAGCTGTGGATGTGTGCGTGGTATCTGTGGGATGTATGAGGAGAGTGAGGGTGAGGGTGTGGAGTTTGCAGGAAGGGTTGCTAATGGGGAGCCAGCTGGGCACTTGCTGCCCCAAGCCTCATGGCCACGTTTCCACTCCAGCAACTCCTGCTGCCGCCAGAAGGCTGGAGGCTGTCAGGGAAGGGCCTGTCAGGCTTGGCGGGGCAGTGTGGGGGGTTCCTGGAGCCGCTGGGGGTGGCATGAATCGGTGGGGACGTGGCCCAGGACATGGGAAGCCCAAGAAGGCGGTCCAGAACTTGCATCACGCGCCTGAGACTTGGGTTACCAAAGGCTTGGCTGCCCTCCCCCCCCCAGGAGGTTGCCACCACTCTGGGGGGATGGCTCAGCAGCCTGACAGCAGCTTGCCCCCCCCGCCCCAGCCCCAAGACAGGCCGGGAGTCTGCGCCAGGAGCCAGAGCAGAACAGCAGCTGTTTTTCTGCTTTAGAAGCTCCTGCAGCTTCCAGGAGGCCAGGGGCCACAGAGAAGCTCCTGGCCAGCCATGCGGGCAGAGTGGGGGGGCCCACCTGAGGCCGCTGGTGGTGGCATGTGGCCCAGGATGTAGGAAGTCCAGGGATGCAACATGGAAGTTGCATCCTGCGCCTGAGGCTTGGGACGGCTGCCCCCACCCACAGGCATCCCCAGTGGGTGCCGCCACCCTGTGGGGAAGGCCCAGCGGCCTGGCAGCAACTCGTCCCCCCAGCCCCAGGACAAGCAGGAGGCTGCGCCAGGAGTGGGAGCGGAGCCGCAGCTGCTTTTTTCTTCTGAAAGCTTCTGTGGCCTCCTCAAGCTTCCTGTGCCCTGGGCTGGGACCCTGCCACGTTGTGCCATACCAGCAGCTTTGGGAGGTGACCCGTGCTGCCCCTGGGGCTGGCCAGGAGCTTCCCCAGGGCCCCTGGGCTCCTTGTGGCCACAGGAACTTCTGGAGCAGAAAAGTGGCTGTAGATCCACTCCTGCTCCTGGCACAGCCTCCCCACTCATCCTGGGGCAAGGGAGCAAGCTGCCACTGGGTCCCTGTGGGGCAGGGGGGGCCCAGGCCTTCACCCACCCTGGGCAGCAGCACCCATTGGAGCCTCCCATGGCAGTGGGCAGCTGGGCTGTTGCTACCCCAAGCCTCAGGCACAAGATGGAAGTTCCCCGCAGCCTCTCTGCACCCCACCAGGTCATGCTGCCCCCAGGGCTGGACAGGGGGTTTGGGAGCTAGCAACAGCCAGGCGGTGTCCTGGGGCCAGTGCCAGCGGGGCCAAGAACAAGGTGGCAGGAGCCCGGGGTGCAGCTGGCTGGGCTCTACAGAGCTGGGCTGGGTTGCCCCAGCAGAGGGAGAGAGGAGCCACCCTGCTCTGGGCCCTGTGACCAGACGGGGACCAGTGTGCCCTCTGACCCCCTTTTACCTGAGCTTCCTACTCCAGCATTGACAGGAACAGCCCCATGGTCCCTCCACCAGGGAAGGCAGGGCAGGGCAGGCCCTGCTCTTCTAGGGGCCTGCTGTGGCTTCCACTGGGTCCTAATGCCCCTGGCTCCTGTCCCTTTTGACTGTAGCCAGAGGCAAATAAATATTAATTTTTAAAAAATTTCTTGGGGCCCTGCAACCCAGACAGAACGGGCTTGCAGGCCACATCTGGCCCGCAGGCTGTATTTTGTCCACCCCTGTTTTAGACTGTGTGGTCCTCAAGTCAAGGTTCATGGGTATGTCTATACAGCAAAACTAATGTGTAGTTGCAGCACTTGTCAGCAGACCTGTTTGAGCTTTATCTAGCTTGCTCAGGAAATGGTAGCAGTGTTGACGAAGTGTCAGGGATGCAAACGCATGACCTTAGCCAAAGAAGGCCAAGAGTGCACTATGTATCCAGAGTTGTTGCAGAGTTTGCAATCTGATTGCTAATTAGCAAGCGATGAAGATCATGCTGCTGTGCCTTCACTGCTATTTCTTACCTGTAATACCCAGAATAATCTATTAACACAGGTCTCCTCACATGTTTCACCATCACATTTTCATTTCCCCCAACATTAACTATGTGTTTGTAGCTTGTTACCAGCCATAGTAGAAAAGCATCTAAACTTGCCTGCCCAGCTGCAAAGGGAACAAGTGCAGAAACAGTGAGGACCCTGTATGGCTTGGCTCTGAGGATGCCTGCAACCAGCTTAGATGGTGTTCATTAATTCGGCCTTGTGGGCCAGATGAGTGGCACAGGGCTGATCCACAAGCCGGATTAGACCCCATGGGCTGGGATCAGGTCCTGATGCTCACCCCCTGCCTAGCACTGTGCCCAGGATCAGGCCCTGCAGCCCCTAAGTAGCTCAATGAGCTATGCTATCCAGCCCACAGGACTCCCCATGGGTCCAGAAATTTGGCAGCAGAGGAGCAGCAATTAACACTGCTGCCCTGCCACCCAATTGTCAAACATGTGAGGAGCCCCATGGGCCAAACAACATAGCTCTGGGGCCACATCTGAGCACTCCTGGCTTAGACTGAGCCAGGCGCTAAACCCAGCATGCCAGTCACCTGGATTGACAGACCTATTCTTATTGACCTTTTGTAGGCTGAGTATCTGCTTGTAAGCATGTTACTTTATTTTTTAAAAAGTGTAAAAATAGTTTGGAAATTTATGAGGCTGAGGCAAGTGGTGGGGGGGACACACAAACTTTTCCAGTTATAATATTTTTATGTGACTTTTCCCAACAATGCCACTACATTTTTGTACTCCACTGCAAAACATGTTAACAAAACACCATGGCCAGATATTCAGGGGAAAGGAAAAAAAATAGGAAATTAAGTTACATGCATGTCACTGTTTTGTCACTTGTTTTCTGTTTCACCTCATCTCCTTCCTTTGATCTATTTGTTATTTTTTGCTCTGTCACCTCTTTAAAGGCAAAGCCTTCTCTCTATAATGCATCTACACACTGATTCTATATAAATAATATATAATAAACAACAACATGCCAGCTTCTTTTCTTCAGCTGAAGCTGTCATGTTGAAGCACATCAAAACTGTAGCTTAAGGCATGCTTCCCTTATAAGAAAGCAAGGCTTAAACCAGTGCTTCCCAAACTTTTCCTCAGCATGACCCCATTTATGGCCCCATTTTCTCAGCATGGCCCCTCACTCCCAACCCACTGTGACCCCATCTGCTGATGTTGTGACCCCATTTGGAGTCACAACCCACGATTTGGGAACCATTGACTTAAGTTATTTATTCTTTTTAATAAATCAGTCCAGAAGCAAGGATTTTTTGTGGGTGATAACTTTTATTGGACAAATTCCTGGACCACTGTGGCTACAACATCACTCCAACACACTTAAATCAGTCTAACAGGACAGAGGCAGACTTGGTTTGGGTGGCTAGAGTTAAATGATTCAGGTGAAAGATCCAGTAATTCAATTATTAATTATAAAAATCTGAGATGCAAAGAATAAATATGTCCCACACCCGCAGAAAAAAAAAAAGTCACTGGAAGTCACTACAAGACACATAGGCTGTAGTGGATAAGACCATGATCAATCTAGTTTCGCATCTCATCACTGACAGCGAGCCACTACCAGATACAAGTGCCTCTTATAGTGGACATTTATGGACTAGCCAGATCCAAGGGGATTTTTTTTTCCATAATAGCCATTTAGGGTGCGTCCACATATGAAGGCATGTGTGCTTGCAGCAGCTCAAATAGAAGCAGCACAAATTTGAGCTGAGGCTTTTTGTCTCGGGGCATGTGCCTGGACATGCACTTTGGTGTGGGACAAATTGTGCCACTTGGGGCAAAATTACCCTGCCTGGCTCCTCCTGGATCTGCAGCCAGGGAGAGCTAGAGCCCAGGGCCAGCATCCATGCTGGCTCCAGCAGTATAAGAAGCTGCCCTGGCAAGTAGTTCAGGGCTACTTGCTCTCATGAGCTTCTGAAAGAGACCCTGGCACACATGACCCTGGAGTGCACGAGATTGTAGCCTCTCCACCTCCAGAACCTCTTCTTGAGGTTCTGGTTGAATTTCATCCCCCACTTTTTTGTTTTTGGTTACCCCATCCACAGCCCCACCAAGTCCCGGGACCTCCTACTTAACCTCCTCCTGGCACTGGCCAAGTGGACCTTGTACTTGAGCAGGAAGGAGGCTCTGACTGGGAAAGTGCCCAGAGACCATGGGTCTGCTTTCCTCTCGCTTGTCCGTGTATGTTTCTGGGCAGAGCACCAGTGGGCAGCGTCCACCAGCTCCTTGGATGCCTTTGAGGACTGGTGGGTGCGGCCCGGGGGGGGGGGGGTCTGCTCGGGGTCCCCCTCAGGCATGTTGTATATGAATCTTGTAGAGTTAAAGCAAGGCTTTGTAATGCTAAAAGTGAGGCCATTTCTTTGTCCTTTCACCTCCATTTCATAAAAGTAGACACAGCACTTACGAGACAGTTGGGAGGGAAGAGGGGTACTGTGTAAGGATTACTGATAAGATACGAAACTACCTGAATCCAATCAACAGAGGAGTCTCGTCAACAGAGAAACCTTGAAGGTGGCTACAAGGATTGTTTTTATAAGATAAGATACATCTGGGCAAAAAAAATATGGGGCATGTAGTCACGAGAGTTATACTTCAGTGTTCACGCTCACAGTGCTGCTTGATTGGATAGAATAGTGATTTAGTTAATAGATGATTGGGTATTTTTACGAGCACGAGCTAATCACGAACTAACGCTGACATACTAACAAAGTATAAAATAGTATTATTTCTAGTAGGGGGGTCCCTCTTCGGAGGCACCTGGCTGCAGCGAATAAAGATTCTGTATCTGACTTTGGATACTTGCTCTGCATGATCACTGCCCCAGCCTAGAGCGAACTGCACATGGCTTTAAGAGCGTAATTCATAACAGGCACACTTATTTTCACGTTTTGACCCTTTGACCCACATGACACTCCTATCCTGTTTTTTCATTAGTTAGCCTTATGGTTACAGTTAGCCTCAGGGCCCACAATAATTCGGGGACACAAATAGTCAAGAGCTTCTGGGAGAGACCCTGGTGCGCATACTCTCAAGTGTGCGAGACTGCAGCCCCTCCACCTCCACCACCTCCTTCTGAGGTTCTGGTTGAATTTCACCCCTCACCTTTTTGTTTTTGGGCACCCCATCCACAGCCCCACCGAGTCCTCGGACCTCCTGGTTAACCTTCTCCTGACCTTGGCCAAGTGGGCCCTGTACATGACCAGGAAGGACATACTGGCCAGGAAGGTGCCTGGGTTTCATAGGTGCTTCAAGCACCTCCAATGGCAAGCTATTCCAGACCTTGGGGGCTCGGACAGTAAAGAAATTCTTCCTTATGTCCAGCCTGAAACGGTCTTGCTGGAGTTTATGACCGTTCGACCTTGTCATCCCTTGGGGCACTCTGGTGAACAAACGTTCCCCCAGATACTGGTGGTCACCCCGATAAACTTATAGATGGCCATCAGATCACCCCTGAGCCTGCGCTTTTCCAGGCTAAAGAGCCCCATGGCGCTCAGCCTGCCGTCGTAAGGTCCATTTTCCTGACCTCTGATCATGTGTGTAGCTCTTCTCTGGACTCTTTCAAGCTTCTCCACATCCTTTTTGAGTTGTGGAGCCCAAAACTGGACACTGCATCTGAGGCTGCTTTCCCCTCACTTATCCATGCATGTTTCTGCGCAGAGCACCACTGGACGACATCCACCTGCTCCTTGGAAGCCTTTGAGGACCAGTGGGTGCAGCCCAGGAGGCTCTGCTCCATGTCCCCCTCAGGCACACTCATTTTCACATTTTGACCCTTCAACTCACACGACACTCCCATCCTGTTTTTCCCTTGGTTATTCCAAGCATTTTGTTGTGTTATTCATTCATTGGTTCCACAATGAAGGGGCCACTACTTAGTCATGTGGGCTCAGCAAGGTGCCGCGTGCTGTCAGGCAGCTCAGGGCCACTCAGGCTAAGTAGTGCTGAGCCCTGGGTGACATCTGGCAGCTCGGGGCTGCTGGGGCTAGTGCGCAGTGCTGCACAGCACCCTGCAAAGCTAGGCCGTACCCACACTATGCGGCAGTGTAGGTGCCCGGCAGCTGGGGCTGAGCCCTGCTGTCCCCCGCTACCTCCTGCTGTGGCGGGGCGAGGGGGACGGGGGAGGCTGTGCCATGAGGCCCCAAGTGGCCCCAGTGGCCACTGCTGCTGTCGGTGAGTGTAAGGAGGCTGGGGCAGTGTGTGTGTGTGTGTGGGGGGGGGGATTGGGTAGGGGCCAGGTGAGGCAGTGGGCAAAGGGGAAGGGGACCCACCCCTCCCAAGCTGCCCCCTTTTGGTCCACCCTCCTCCAGCCCTCCCATCACTTCCCTGGCATGGAGTCTGGGTCCAGGCATGGAGCCCTGCACAGGCAGGCAGCATGCTTCAGTACTGGGGAAAGGAACAGCTGTAGAGACTCTGGGTGGCTACCACCGCAGCTCTGTGGAAGACCTGAGCTTCCAGTTGCCTCTGTGCCACGCCCCACTCTTTTACCCCGGGGTATTTTTTTTGATACCTGGATCTCCAGGTATCAAACTTTGATCCTGCTCTGCATATTTGCAAAGTGGGGAATGTTTTTTTGTTCCCAGTGTGCCTCTTGAAGCATCTCAAACTGGTTTGGGATGCTGCAAGAGGCACGTCTGTACTCGTCTGTATGTACCCTTAGTGGTTATGTTCTGAAAGACAAAGTCTTATGTTTATACACCTCATACATGTTTCTCCTATCTGAAGTATTGTGGATGTTATTATATAAAGTGTATACAAGTGCTAGTATATATGGGTTTTTTTACATTTAAGACCCTGGCTTCTAGATTACCTTGTGGCGAGTCATTTACACTGGCAAATTAGATGGTGGGTAAAATGTTTTCTTTATTGGATTTTCAGCATACTGGTTTTTATTTATGTCCATCATTCCCTTGTTCTTATTTCATGGAATATTAGAACAGGAGTACCTGAATTTATCTTTTCTGTACAACTTGGTATTCTAAATGCCTCTCATGTTTCTTATTATTTGTCCCTAAACAGCTATTTTCCCCTTCTGTCTCCATACCTATGTTTTGTTATAATGTTTTCAGATAGGCTGACCAAAACTGGTATCACAGGTGAGGCTTAAAAAAATAGCATTAGAATATGTTTTATATCCCATTCTTTTTTGTGCCCTTACATTTCATTTGCTTACTAGACTATCAGTAAAATGACATTTTTATCCAGCTGTTCATAATTATTCCCCAAGTCCTTATCCCAAATAGCACCAGCCAATTTAGAATCCTAAATTTTTATACAGATAGTGCACATTATTCCTTCAAAGTACATTACCTTGCACTTATCTATATAGAGTTTTACCAGTCCTAGCCTGCGGACTTTCAAGTGCATAATAAATTTAATCCTACTCTTTGATTTGTTTTATTTCATCTTCTAGCATTTCTAATCCACAAGAATACATTTCCCCATGTGACTATTTAGCTTCCTTTATAGCTTTCTCAAGGGATTCTGACAAAGACTTATGGAAAGTCCAAATAAATTTTAAGATCCATTTTCCCTTTATCTAGTATTTTATTAGCATGCTTAAAGAAATCTAGTAGATCAGAAAATGATGGTATTCCTAGTTTCTTCCTCAATAGCAACCACAGAAAAGACCCCGGAGACAGAGGTGATAAAAGCACTGAGCCATATTACCTCCAGTAGCTACTTGTAGGCAGGGGTCCCCAAATAATGCTGTGGATTCTCGCACTGCCTGACCCAGCCCTTTTTATCCTCAGCTCAAGAAGCCCCATGGATCTCAAATCCATAGGAGACAAGCAGAAGGTTAAACCATAAATTGGAGGTAGCCCTTAGTATATTTTTCTGAGCTGGATGGATGCACATTAGGCTGCTATGATGGGTCCCACCACAATACAGCTATATCTTCTTAAGTTTTGCTTGCTCCGTAAATATGCTGCAACACTATCACTGGCTCCATCCCCTAAGACAGAAGAGAGAGCCAGCGATAGTGCTGCAGCATACACATTTCCTAGGAACTGTCTCTCTTGTCGCTTCAAAGAAATGGGACCTCATAGCCTAAAAGTCCCAGGAGCACCGCTGATTCCTTTCAACAAAAACTCAACCTCTGCAATCAGTTCCCATTTACTCTCCTGGTCAAACTTCTTCTAATGTGGCTGGTTTGCAGCCTCTTTGACCCCCTTGTCTGAGGACCCCCTACAAGTTTTCAGGTGACCAGAGATTCCCTCCCAAAGGTGATCCATTGCCTCTGTACCAGCCAACTTGGCAGAAAAAAAGTTCTCTTGATTTGGCCACCGTCTGTAGCATGCAATATTTTAATATATCTACTTAGGCAATACAAATGTCACTGAGTCCTGGAAATCTACTCGCCCAACCTAAAAATGTCTACAACACACATACCACATACACACCCCAGCGATCATGTATTCCCTATTCTCCAGTGTCTGACCCAGGAAATAATTGCGTCTTAAGGTCAGGTAACAAGAAATCCAAGATTAAATAGACAAACTGAGTCGCATTTAATATTTTAGAGAAATGGAGAAGTCTTGCGCATTCTTTCCAGGCTGTGACATCCACTTTCAAATGGGGAAGCCAGGGGAAACTGCAACTATAAAACTTTTGTCATTATATTATATTACATCACTATACATGGGATGCTGTAGGGTGTAGGCCAATTACATGGTAGTTTCTTTCCTGCTTTCATATAATATTTTTTCATGCTCTAGAACCCGTGTTCACAGTAAAATAAACGGATTATGTATGGTTGAACTCCTTCTCCTTTCAAATGTATACGTGTATAGACACGTATGGGCACGCACACACGCACAATGCTAGTTTCTGATATGTTCATGGGCTATATAAACGTTGGACAAAAGTCTTCATCATTTTGATAGGAGGTACTCAAGTGATGAGAATTCTGCCCTCAGGGCTCCAGACCCACAACAATATTATGGTTAAAGCAGTTGATTACCAAGTTTATGTAAAGTACAGAAGCTCACTGGTCATAAATTATGCAGCAACTTAATATGCAGCATGAGTAAAATAAGATGCAAAAATCATAGTACAGTTGTGTTGTATATGTGCCCATTTGATCTAATTTAAAATGCATTTGAAAATAATATTTGCCTTCCGTGTTCCTAATAGAAAAAGTAAAAGTCAAACTAGTTTGGGCTGGGAAGGAATTTAGGAGCACCTATTCACATGCTCCAGGGTGGGTATGGGGCATTTTAATTAGAGTGGGTCTTAGGCCCCAGCATCTGCTCCAACATATTCTAATCAGAACCGATTGAAGCACATATAAAACTGCCCTACCTTCTCAATACAAATAAGGAACTTACTTACTAAAATTTCTGCTGAAGATGCATATTGAACCCAACTTTCTCTCCTTTATTAACATATCTTCTAAAAGATGATGCAAATGAAAAGTTGTTTTGTTTACAAAAAGCAAACAAAAGAACATTTACTTTAATCAGTAACCAAACTACGCCTACAGACCTGGAGTAGAATATCCACTGAGTAATGAGTTGTTACTTAACTACTTTTAAGAGTAGAATCTCTATTTAAATTTTACCAATTCCTACTTCCGTAGTTCACCAATTCTGTAATTTACTAATCCCTACTTTTGTAGTTCAACTACATCTTTAAAGTTTCGCTTCAGGGAATTCTTTGGCTTTCTGCTGCATATCTCTGCACTGCTGTATATGGCTGAATTTCCTTCTGAAAGACTAGATTTTACCATCATTATTCAGTGAAATCAATGACAATTAGCTTCTCAGAAAAAATATTCTGTTAGCTCAGCTTGTAGCCTCTTTATTTAAAGAGTGGTTCCAATAATAAGTTTATACAAAAAATTGCTGGCTGCACCAGTAGAAGTTGTAGTCTCTTCAAACTTGAGCAATTTGATATGTGGGAGATTATTTATTAATTCTACTTGCTGCCAGCTAAATAGAAAATGCTTTTGAGCTGAAGATGTCTGACCAATGGAGTTTTTACATACCTGCTCACAGCCTCTGAAAACAGCTGTTTGACCAAAGAGGTTTCAAACTATCAACATAGCCAGCTGCTAGGCCAAATATCTAGCAAAATGCGTAAGGTCTACAGGCACTTCAAGAATCTGCTGCTGCTGGTATAGGAACAAAAACTGATGCTACAAACACAAGGGTAGGAAAGGGCAAGGAGTTCACTTCCCAGCCATTCCCTTCCCCCAATACAAATGGAGGGTACATTTTCCAGAATCTCCTGTAGATGACATCCTGTTACTTAAAATTGCCAATAGCTCAAATTAAGAGTGAGACCTTAGAAAGGGAATAAGGCAAAATGCCGTGTTTATTGGTTATATGAAGCAGATACATAAGCTTGGACATGCCAGTCATATGAAGACATATACAAGCATACATACAAACAGACATACACAGACACACAGACAAAACCACTCCAGTAATATGTTATAGTTACCAGCAGATGTTACTCAATACTAGCACTGGATGGCTGGGTCCAGACTTATTGAGGGTGATAGGACCAGGGGTATACAGGCATGCATGCCTGTGCTCCATGAGGTTGCAGAGAGTGGATTCCCCCCATCTTGGCTTGCCTGCATCTCACTTTTATAGGGATTTCAAGTCTTTGTTCAGCATTGGGGTTTTTCTATGCTCAGTCTTTAATTACAGATTGTTTCATCTTGTTATCTCCACTGGGGTCATTCCAGTAAAGCTGGTTCTCTCTGCTGGGGTCAATCTTGATCTTTGCCTTGAAGCATTTTGTAGTCAGTCTTGAAGCACAGTAGTTCAAATGGCAGGATATGCAAAATTTCTTCTTCTTTGAACCTGATCACAGATGAGTTCAGCCATCCATTAATTAGTTTACTGTCTAGTAACCTATACATCGGTGCCTTGTTGCTTACATAATCAATTAAATCTTCTTCTGTTTTCATGCAAATAGTTACCATTCTTTCACCATTCACCCTCTCACACAGACACTCACATACCCAATGCATATGAAGTTCATCTACTCATGTCAAGCAGGGAAACAAGCACAAAATGGAGTTTTAGTTGTTCATACAATCATAGAGGTACTATCATCATTTAAACATAGTAAGTAATATGCAAAAAATCATATTACAATTCTTCCCCACTGCTCTAGGATTTTTTCATTTCCAGAAGCAAGGAAGATATACCCTAGTTTCTTGCATACAATATGCCCCAGAATAATATACACCTTGTTTGTGAACACCAGAATAAAGAAAAAGATCTTTCCTTGTAATACATAACTGCCTCCACAGCCAGGGGGCCCCTATGCAAATCCATTAATGTGCTCTGCAGGATCCCCAGACAACCTAATGACAAATGACAGCAGGGCACAAAGCAGATCTGATTAGCTGACGCAGACTACTCTGCAGGCTACGTCTCCCTGCAGCATAATGTGGGGACTGCGAAGGGGCACCCTGCTTGGCTGCCGCGTCAGGCTCAGACCCACTCCTCCCTTTCCACGCACTGCTTCAGGCCCAGGTCAGCTCCTCCCTTCCCCACCCCCTCCAGTGCGTTAGGCCCAGGGCCGCTCCCCCCACCACCACTTGGGGTAAGAGGTCACTCCACCCGCTGCCACCTCCAAGGGGCATCCCCGCCGCTCTGCCCCCACCATCATGGCGGTGCACCGCCACCTCCTGTCTGGAACACTCTTGGAGCCCTCTCATTGGTTATTTCAAACAACCAATCAGAGTGCAAATAAAGCGTTACGGACAGACAGACTAAGGCTTTTATAACATTACAATTCTTTAATAAACACATTTCAGGTTTGTAGTGCAAGTCATTCCTGGGAAAAAGGAATGATAAAGAAGTGGTTAAAAACGTTTTAAATGGCTTATGTCACCTATATTTTCATTCATCCTTGACACTATGGACAAAAGGGGCTTGAAAGCATTGCCTAAATTACCTGAGAAATCCTGCTTGAACTATTACTAAATTTATTTCTTATTATTTACTGTTGTAACACCTAGAAGCCTCATTCATGGACTGGGAACCTCACTGTGCTAGGTGCTGCACATGCTATACAAATATGGCTTTTGCTTCAAAGAGCAGCAAGATGAACGCTGGTCAGCATGAGCAGGCAGCAGGGCCAGCAGCCTAAACATTTTGGAGGGACTGGGGTGGAGAGAGGAGTCAGAATCACAAGAAGCCATTTTGAGGAGAGATTTCAAGAACAATGAAGTTTCTTTACGTTTATTTATAGAGCAACATGACAACCAAATGGTTAGCATCTGGCTCCAACTCCAAGGTATTAGTTTGAGCCATGCTCTAGGCTTTTATTAAAAACTGCTTGAGTTGATCCAGATGTAATGGATACCATGTCATTCAGCCAAAGTTGGCCAGACATGATGCTAACCACCTCAACCCCTTATGTGCTATAGGCTACCGAAACTGGCATGCCTTAACCATGCTTTTCTTCTGGAGCAGTAGGCCTAAGAGGCCCTTTGACCTCCAATGTATCACAGAGAATCATAGAGAAGTCAGGCTGGAAGGAACCTCCAGAGAGTCACCTAGTCCAACCCTCTTCCTGAGGCAGGATCATCCCAATCCAGACCTACTATCTAAACTATTAGCAAAACTACAGTCAACCCTGACACAACCACAAGACATAACCTAATACGTATTGGCCCCATGTACCAACCAGCAAGGCTCAGAAGCATGGAAAAAACCCATAGTAAAACATGGGCTAGCTCCTCCTAGATCATACCTGACTAATGCTTGCTGAATGGGTAGCATGGGAAGAAGCCCTAAAAGCTATTTTAAAAAGTGTGATAACTTATTAAAAGCATTTTTCAAAAATGAATTACAAGTCTCATATCACAAAATCAGCTTCATATTTTCACACATTTTCCTTGGGCACTGATCACAAATACCAAATTTCAAGCGTACCTCTTTACTCCTGAGGAATTAAAAAAGTGCAACTAGAATGAAGTTTAAAAACCTTAAGAATTTAGTTCCAATCTTAAGTGTGGAAAAACCATTAGAATCATCTCTTCCTCATGAAGAAGTCTCTTGTCTCTTCCGGATATAATAAAGTGCTTGTATATGCTGCTAGGGCAGTACCTAGAATCAACAAACTGCGGCTTAATGGTTCTTGGAACTCCCCAAGCAGTAAATGCAAGCACTTCATAAATGAAAAGGCAGGGAAGCCTTTATATAATAAAGCATTAGTAAGTTTTATGAAGTTGCTGCTGCTTTATAATATATTTATGTGATTTTCAAATGATGCAGCATGCATTCCAAGTTAGAGAGTTAAGATGACTGAGCAGCCCTTTCCTTCTAACCTAGTTACTAGTGCCAGAGAAGGCTCAGTTCAGGAGTGAATTTTGCATTATTACATTATGTAGGTGCACGTACACACATGCACATTTGTGTATATGTGCATGCATGTGGCATCTTTTCAATTTTGGAATATTTTTATATCCTAGTTACAGTGGTAGAAACCAATTCTCATTTTAAGCATTAATGGCAAATCAGTAACAAAGCAAAGATTTATTCTTACTCATTTCTTGCTTCAAAATCATTACCAAACTAGTTTCACGTGGAGATAGGGATATAAAACTGTCATTTCAAACTAGGGAAACCTTAACTTCTTGAAGACTGATGAAAAACTACCACATTACATTTTGCTTTAAGTCTTGTTTTTCTCATACTCCAGGAACATTGATAAAAACATATTTAAAAATATTTTTTCCAATCAGAAACTCTGAATAGCTACACAAGATGGGTCACTCCATTACCGTGATGTCATTTTGAACCATAAGAGAAAAGCAGCAGACGGTGCGTGGGAATTAATGGAAAATTATGCA
This sequence comes from Gavialis gangeticus, assembly GCF_001723915.1. Taxonomy (NCBI): domain Eukaryota; kingdom Metazoa; phylum Chordata; order Crocodylia; family Gavialidae; genus Gavialis; species Gavialis gangeticus. The sequence continues at coordinate 53,000,434 of NW_017729034.1, forward strand.
TTTATAGGTGGTCATTTGTCAGAAAATGTTGATACTCCCTCCTCCTGAAAGAAGTAATGGGAGAATGGACAAGATTTCACAGCAATTATACATTAAACACAAACTGTTTCCTTGTTCCATAGCCTGTCAGTGGAAATATCCCTATAAATATTTTTCACTTTTAAGGTATTTTAATACGACTTATTGTTAACTAAATTAAATGGAAGCAACTAGTTCGGTCATAGTACTAAAACATTAGGTTTTGTTACCTGGTATCAATCACTTTTAAAGGGATTCCCTTTTTGATAATAACTATTCAAGACTGTTAAATTGTTACCAGAAACTTGGGGATGTAAGGAAAATATGAGAGGAAAACTAAAAGAATAGAAACCATACGTTTTAGTTTACTTAGAGCATGGAGAGCAACAGAAGTCTTCTTTCTTCAATGTCCAAATGATCGGCATTGCATAAAGCAAGTCCCTAAATTGCACAACCAGGTCCAACAGATTTGTATTGAATGTACCTTTGAGTTGAGAGCCAGTTTCCCACTTGAATTATATTATGGCATTACTCTGAACATGTGCAAAATTTTCTAGTGGGCAGCCTCCCAGCTGACGTCCTGCCCCTGGGGTAGGGGGCTGGACTTGATGACCTTTGAGGTGCCTTCCAGCCCTAATGTCTATGAAACACACACACACACACACACACACACACACACACACAAAATATACTGTAAAAGCTCCATTATCTGGCATCTCCTGGGAATGGGGGAGGGATGCCGGATAACAAAATGTCAGTTAATTGAACAGCCTGGGCCACCGCTCCTCCTGCTGCGTCCGGGGTGTCCCTCCACCCCTCCCATGGCATCGCTACCCCTCCCACAGGCCCTGTGGGCCCCACACAGCCCCACGCAGCCTGTTATGTCCCCGGGCCATGGGGGCTCAGCAGCTCAGGCTGCTTTGCCCCAGGCCATGGAGCCTTGGAGAAACCGGAAGTGCCACAGTGGGCACTTCTGGTTTCACTTTAACTTAACAAGCTGGCATGCCAGTTAATTGAGCATGCCAGCTTGTAAGATGCCGGTTACCGGAGCTTTTACTGTATACACATATCATACGTATACACACACACACACACGTGTATATATACACATACACACGTGTGTGTCTGTCTGTGTGCATACACACCTATAAGTATACATGTGTGTATATATATTATATGCATGTGTATATATACACACACACACACACACACACACACACACACACACACACACACACACACACACACACACACAGAAAACTGGGAAAAACGTGGTATTTCATATGCAATTGCATAGTGAATTTTGGTAAATGGAAAGTATATATTTGTGACTACTATACTGTGGAGATTTTCACCCACTGATGTTTATTATTAACATATGGGTAATTAGAAACTAAATTAAGATAATCTGGAAGAAATGTAGATGTTATATAGCAATGTGATTTACTACGTCACAGTAGCATCAATGGAAGATACAGTTAATTACAAAGGAATGGAAAAATGCGTACACTGATGAACATGTCATATTTGAAGATGGCTGTTAATGTTTGACACAATGTCACTTCTCAGCAACAGGGAGAATTTTATCTTCTCTTTTGTTCATGGATGGAAATATCTTTAATTGGAAAAATATGGTAGCATTCTCATGCAATGTTCTGCTGCTGGCTGTGGCAACCTGGCTCAATTTGAATTGTGTGTGAGCTGAGCACTGAATACCAACTCAAGGTGAATCACTACAGCAGTGGTTTTCAAACTTCCTAAAGTCATGGAGCCCTTTCATATCACTTCTGCCACAGAACCCCTACCTCTAGCTCCACATGCTGTGAGAGCTGATATGGAGCCAGGCAACCCAGCATGGCAATGGGGGTGCCATTACCCCCAATCACTTTGTGGACCCCCTGATAACCCATTGTGGGCTTTTGTGGAACAGTTTGAAAACCACTGCACTATAGCATCCCAGAGTAAGTGTTCAACAATGACTAAGTCTGCCTTAAAACAGCTATAACCGAAAATGAGCTATTCCACCTATAACTGAAAATTAATCTGAGGGAGAAAACCAACCAACCGAACTGCCATGATGATAGCTCCTACACATTTCCAGGACCTTTAAGTGTGTCTTTAGAAAGGCTTCCCCTTTCGAAAAAGCTGCAAGTCTGGATTCTGCAGAAGCCCAGGGCAAAGCTTCCAGTTCAAGTCAGCAACTGGATTTTTCCAGACCCTGCTGTAATACTGGCATCCTACTTACTTTAAGAAATTGTCCATTGAGAAACTTCTTTCATTATAAAAGCATGTTAAATATTGTTCCTGATATAAACCTGTGTAGGTTATGCGTGGGACCAGGGATCCCACAAACAGCTCTACTGATTTCAATTGCATTTTTGAGCCAATGTGTCATTTTAAAGGCTTTAGTGCACTCCACACTTACAAATGGTTCCACAGAAAGCTCATGGTAAGAATAAGGACTAAAACATGCAACATTACTTGGCAGATATGGACCTACAACATCTTGGTAGAAACAAATAAAAAAAAAAAAAAAAAAAATCAGAGTTTAATACTAACAGAAATATGGGCCAAAAGATTTCTGTGGGGATTTAAAATTAGTGTTCAATTTTATTTTGAAGAATGTAGGACTACAAGTAATTGCAGGTCTTCTTCTTCCTCTGCAAATAAAAAATACATATCTAGAAATAGATGCACTAAAAGTTAGTTCACATGATCTTTGTTATTAGAGTGGTCTCTGACCAAATTTGATGCAACAAGAAGTTATGTTCTGCATATGCAGCTATTTTTATTCTCACCTGAGACTCACCTGTCAGGAGAAATAAAAAAAACCCAGGAAAATAATAAGTCTGTTGAACACAAGGCAAGCCACAGGTCAGAAGCAAGGTTAGCTTTCCCGAGGGCTCCTGTGAGAATTCAGTAATGAGGATTCCGATTATTATTCTTTTATTAGTTTACCTGCCTACTAGGCAACAGATAGTCAAATCTGTACCAGTCAGGTCCCACGAACAAGCTATTTTATTATGGCTGTTGCTTCATAGAACTAACCCAATAAGTCTCAAGAACTACAATTACATAGAAGTACAAATGTGTTCTAGGAGCATTTCTTCTAGCAAAGTGACGTGCTATAAAATAAACATATTTTTCTTAGCTGATGTTTTGGGTTATGCCCTTTTGTGCCTCTAACTTAGAGCAGCATTTCTTCACATCCGTTCTTAGCCATTGCTCAGCAAGGCCAAAGTTCAGAGAGAGCCTTCTGTAGTACTTAAAGGTTTAAATGGTGCACCGAGCCTCATGTGGACCTTCTTTCTTGGCATGACTCCCTAAAAAACAGCCTTAATATCAAGTGTCTTCACCTGAATAAGTGTTTTTGCAGACGTCAGTAGGGAAGGAATGACACACATGAGGTTGTTCAGGATAGCAATAGTCTCATACAGTGAATTAGTACAGTGCCTAGCACAATAGGGCCTTGACTTTGTTCCAGGCATTTGGATGCTCTGATAACACAAGTTGTTATACCAACAAGAAGAGTATTTTTATTATTATACCTATTCGTCAGGGAAATTCTGAATATTAGACTTTGCCACAGCACTGGCATTTATGGGAGTACAGTTTAGCAGCAAACACTCATTTTAACATTGCAAGCTTTAAGCCTAAGAGGATATACACTTTCTGGGGAAGATCAGTGTGGGAGGATTACATTTTCCATCTCTAAAAAGGCTTTTTATCACGTGTAACATTTTGTTCCACATCGATTTTTAAAGTTCATTCCAGTTACTTTCGCCTTCTGCCACTTGGAACAGTTTGTTTATGCACAGCACGGCAGAGGGAAGGATCAGCTGCCACTGCTGAGCGCAGCACCTGGGCAGCAGAGTTGCTCATCTTGAAAAGAACAAAAGACAGGTGCAGTTTATTAGGAACAGGTTTCTAGTGGGTACCTGTTACCATTACAAATGTGCCTCAGATGCGTCAACAACTTAGGCACTGCAGCACCTTCATTTACAATAGGATTTTAATCAAGTATACAATTAATGAAAAGTTACATATGTAGTTTTGCTAAGTTATCATTTCTTGCACTGGAATAAGCCACAGTTACTATTCTTCCTACCATCTGGGAATAAAGTAGAAAAGCAGCTGCAGATTAGTATGCTTTCCACCTCCCTCTCCAAAACAAGAATACTTTTTATTGCACTGTCAAGAGGAATTGAGGACATAATTAGTTAATGAGGCCAGTTGTACTGTAGGTAGCAAAGAACTAACAGGCAACATTAAAAAACTCCAGAATGGCAAAAGCTCAACCTGTCTATGCCACAGACAACTACAATCAAATTGGTTGGTAACCTCAACATGCACAAAAGTATTATCTACTGCAGTGGGAGCCAACCTCTTTGGCAGGTCTGCCACAAATTAGCCTGGCATCCTCCATGACTGCCACTCCTATCCCCTTCCCCTCCCCAATCTGCTCCTCTGCTTTCTGCTCCCTGCCCTATGCTTTCTTCTATATGCTGCTCTGGGCTCTGCTCCCTGCCTTATCTTCTACCTTGTTGCCGGTCTCCTCTCTGATCTACCACATGAGACACAGACACTAGCTGTGCTACTTGTGGCACGTGTGCTGCATTTTGGTTACCCCCTTATCTACTGAGTATGGTGGTGGAAGAGTTGCTTATAGACTTTATGCATGGACTTTGAGCAAATCACTTAGAATCAGTTCCATTATTTTCAACATCAAGATAGTAATCCCTACCTACCTTTTCAAGATATTTTGATATCCAAAGGATATGCCAGAAACAAACTGTTATCTTGTATACATACACAGAGATATGAAAATGTATGCATATACATTTGTAGAATTTATATAAATCACACACCACACACACTAGCATATGTACAAATTTCTAATTCTGCTTCTTTTTATAAATGGTGCCAATTTCTGAAAATAAAGTCTAACAACAAATCATGAAACTAAATCTTGGTTTCTCAACCACATTGGCCCAATCCCCTCTCCCAATCCCACCCCCCAAACAATTAATGGTGGGGGGGTGGAAATCAGTCAAAGAATCAAACGAGAGTTAAATCAGGAAAAGTGTGGGTGCCTTAATAAATGGAAGAGGCAACTTAGTGACAGAGGATGCAGAAAAGGCTGAAGTACTCAATCCTTTTTTGCCTCAGTCTTCACAGGCAAGGTCAGCTCCCAGACTACTGTACTGGGCAGCACAGTTTGGGGAGGAGGTGAGTAGCCAGTGGCAAAGGAACAGGTTAGGGACTATTTAGAAAAGCTGGACATATACAAGTCCATGGGGCTGGACGGGATGCGCCCCCAACAGTGCTGAAGGAGTTGGCCGATGCTACTGCAGAGCCACTACCCACGATTGAAAACTTACAGTGATTGGGAGAGATCCTAGATGATTGGAAAGAGGCAAATATAGTGCCCATCTTTAAGAAAAGGGAAGAAAAAAAATCCAGGGCACTACAGACTGCTCAGCCTCACACTTCAGTCCCTGGAAAAATCATGGAGCAGATTCTCAAGGAATCCATTTGTAAGCACTTAGAGGAGAATGTTATTAGGAATAGTCAGTATGGATTCACCAAGGGGAAGTCATGCTTGACCAGTCTGGTATAACTTGACTTTAGCAAGGCTTTTGATGTGGTCTTCCACACTATTCCTACAACCAAGCCAAGGAAGTATGGGTTGGACAAATGGTCTGCAAGGTGGACAGAAAACTGGCTCAGAGTGTAGTAGTGATCAACAGCTTGATGTCTGGTTAATATCAGTCGGTATCAAGTAAAGTACCCCAGGTGTTGGTCCTGGGGCTGCTTTTGTTCAATATTTTCATCAATGACCCGGAAAGTGGATGGAGTGCATCCTCAGCAAGTTTGCATACGACACCAAGCTGGAGGGAATAATAGATACACTGGAGGGTAGGGCTAGGATTCAGACAGACCTTGACAAATTGGAAGAGTGGACCTAAAGAAATCTCATTAGATTCAATAACAGCAAGTGTAAATTCCTGCATGAAGGACAGAACAATCCCATGAACTAGTACAGGCTGGGGACTCGCTAAACAGCAGCTCTGTAGCAAAGGACCTGGGGGTTACAGTGGACAATAAACTGAACATAAGACAATCATGTGCCCTTGTTGCAAAGGTGTCAAATGACATCCTGGGCAGTATTAGTAGGAGTGCTGCCAGCAGGTCGAGGAAAGTAATCATTCCCCTCTATTAGCCACGGTTGAGGCCACATCTGGAGTACTGTGTCCAGTTTTGGGCCCCCCACTACAGAAAGTGTATAGACAAATTGGAGAAAGCCCAGCAGAGGGCAATGAAAATGGTGAGGGGGCTAGGGAACAAGACTTCTGAGAGGCTGAGGGAACTGGGCTTATTTAATCTAGAGAAGAGAAGACCGAGGGGGACGATATAAATCACAGACTTCAAATACCTGCAGGGTGGTTCCAAAGACGATGGATCTAGACTGTTCTCAATGGTGGCAGATGACAGAACAAGGAGCAATAGTCTCAAGTTGCAGCAAGGAAAGTTTAGGCTGGATATTAGGAAAAACCTCTCTCAGTAGGAGGGTAGTAAAGCACTGGAACAGGTTCCCCAGAGCGGTGGTGGAATCTCCATCCTGGGAGGTTTTTAAGACCTGGCTCAACAAAACCTTGGCTGGGATGATCTAGTTGGGGCTGGTCCTTTTTTAAGCAGGGGGCTGAACTAGATGACCTTCTGAATTCCCTTCCAATCTTAAATTTTTTATAATTTTATGATCATGCAAAGCTGACTTACATGACTCTCTTTCTACAGAAGACATTTTTCAAATGGGAAAAATCCCCTTATACCTTGAAGTGAAGACCTTCTGATGCTCAGGGACAGCATTAAGCTAAGGGCCTGGGTTGATAAAAAAATCAATTTAAAACCATTAAAATTGGATTTTTTAAACATTTAAATTAGATATTTTTATTTTTATTTAAATTATAATTAACTTTTCCTTTTTAAAAAATAAAGGATCTTAAAATGAAATTTAAATTCAACACAGCATAGGTCAGGATATAAAATGTACTACAATCTATTAAAATAATTTAAATAAAATGAATACATTTAGTCCATGAGCCTCTAACAGAAATTCTGGAACTAACGGCTGATTTTCTTCTACATAAGAATGAGGGGAAAAATCTTAACTTTTGAGGTCAAGCTTTAGAAATATGGCACAATATTTCATGTACTGGGGACTGGCACTGCAAAGGATGCAGGTTCTATACTAGTGGGTGCAAAGGATCAACAAAGTCAACGTACCTTCGACTCCAGCAGACACCATCATGTGTACTGCTTAATCAGGATTAGCTACTGAGCCCACCTTGATGGTATCAAACTCCTGTTTTTTCCTTTCTACTTGAGCTCTGATTAGCTCAGCTCTCAAATTATGAACATTTATGATTCTGCACCTATAACGGAGGCTTATTCTCCAGTTCACAGAAAAACCACTATCTGCTCAGTAACTACCAACCCCCTCCTTCTAAACGGTTCTGGGTACTTCAGTTAAATAGACTTTTTGGTCCTTCTGCATATGTACAGAGATGTAAACATTAAGCTCAAATGAATTCCACCAAGGCATTTTAAAAAATGAAGGGGTGAGGGGGGGGAATTCTAGTGCTATAAGAACTAATATTTTAACCTAGGGCCGTCCAATTTCAGTGTAGCTGGGGGCTCATACTACTCCAGCATGTGACCCCCTAAGCTGTACACTGTGTGGGCCACACACTGAGGGGCAGGATATCCGACAGACAAGCTATACAACTGAAAATACTGGTTATCAAATTCAGCATGATGGAATTTCATCGTCAAAAAAGAATTAGTTTAGGCCCTGGAACTGCACTTAGATAGCGAAGTATAAGATCAGACCTTATTTTGCAAATTGCAGATGTATGGAAAACAAGCCCAACAAAAACCAATAGTAAAGCAAGGATATATTCTTTGCTTAACAATTTTACTCATTGACGTGCACAGATTTCAACATCCTATAGTGTTAAGACTTGATGTACAACTAGGGGTTGGAGGACAGAGTTGTCTCTGTATGTTGAAATGGACATGCAAATACAACTAAATCAAGTAAAATAAAATTATGTTATGAAACAGAAGTAGGAGCATTGTGATGGCATGCATTATTTGTTCCAGCTGTTTAACAGCATTTAGCTCCTCTTTAAGAGTGTGATTGGCTAAAGACCTACAACAGTTTGATCAGATTAAACAGTAAAATGTTTATAATCCTCTGATTCTTGTGGTAAGTTTCTCATTGCAGGTTGAGTCAGAATACCAATTTTAAGCTATTTTCAACATCTCATATTTGTAAGTTAAGAAGCTAGAAGCTTTTTTCCTCTGGCAAGGTATTTAAAACTTAATTGCTTATTAGTCAATCATACAGACTAGAGCACCTAAATAACTTTAGAAACAGTGGCTGTTTTGTGGTGTGCTTTAGGGCCGCTGAGGGCAGCTGACTGCAGCTCTGCTCCGGCTCCTTGTAACCGTAACAGCCCGGCCCTGAGTGGGGCAGAGCCACGATCCGCTGTCTGCATACCCCTGCCTGGAGTGTGCAGGCTGCAGATCACAGCTCTGCCTTGGTCCCAGATCAACCTACTCCCACCACAAGATCTCAGCAGCTCCAGAGCAGCCTCCTGCCCTGCCATCATGGCTGGAGCCAGTCTCCATGGCAACCCCAGCCCTGCACTATCACACAGCACAGGCGCAACTGAGGTTTCCACGAAGACCAGCCCCAGCCATGTGGACAGGGGCTGCTGGGAATTGGAGTCCGGCTGCCGGCCAAAGCCATCATTTTGCTCACTCCTGCTTTAGAAGATCAATCTATCCATGTACAGGCAGGTTCCTTGGATACCAACAGTCTTTGAACACAAAATACAAAAGTATTGATTTCATTCAGGTCACCATGTCTTTGAAGTTAAGGGCAAGTTTGTACCAATTAAGTCAGTGCACTTGAAGCACAGGCTTACAATTAAGCACCTGCCCAAGTTCTAATTCAAACTGAGATCTTAGCGAGGGCCATCTTCCTGATCCTCCCAGCCATTATTTTATTACATGCCTCTTAAGGGAGGAAGAAAACTCTGAACATTTAAGGTAAAACAATGGAAAACATAATCAGTGTCTGCCACCTGGCCTATCTGAAATCTCATGGAGGCCAGGTGAGGTCCCAGATGACTGGAAAAAGGCAACTATAGTGCCCATTTTCTTTAAAAAAAAGGAAGGAACTTGATTCTGAGAAGTATAGAGCAGTCAGTCTAACTTCAGTACACAGACAGATTATAGAGCATGTTGTCAAGAAATCCATTTCAAAGCACCTAGAGGATAACAAGGTGATCTGGAACAGTCAACATGCATTTAAGAGCAAACCATGCTTAACCAAACAGATTTCTTTTTAGGACAAGGTGAAATCATTTGTGGATGGGGAAAAGCAGAAAATGTAATACACCTCAACTTTACCATGTCTTTTAATACTGTTTCTCATGATTCTCATTAGTTAGCTAAGAAAATACAATTTAGATGAAATTACTGTGAAGTGTATATATAAACATGTTGGATCATTGTGCTCACAGAATAGTCATCAATGGCTTGATGTCTACTTGGGACAAGTGGGATTCCCTAGAGGTCTGCCCTAGGCCTAGAAGTTAATGATTTGGAGGACGGGATGGAAGGCAGTTAGTAAATCTGCAGATGACACCAAACTGAGTGGCAAGTCGCAGATATTCTGGAGCAGGGTTTGACAACCTGCACGAACAGTGGGCTAAATTAACACAACTTAGTCCTAAGGTGGGCCATAACTGTTAGATATTTTGCTATTAGATGCTGCATTCTTACCTGGGATTCAGGTCAACGCCTTTCATTTCAATGGATGGGTACCTGTTAGCCAAGATAAAATTATGCCCCACCCAGATAACAGGTCAACACCATTTATTTCAATGGAGGGGTTAACCTGTTGGCCAAGTGCAACAGATAACATCTTTTTATGGGCCATATCTAGCCTATGGACCATAGTTTGCCAACCTCTGCTCTGGAATATAGGATTAGATTTTAGAAAAATCTTGACAAACTGGAAAAATGGTCCAAAACTTTCTGATGAAATTCAATAAGAATGAGTGCAAAAATCGGGCACATAAAATGGAATAATCACATGCACAAGTACAAATTTGGGAATGGCTGGTTAGATTGCAGTGCTGTAGGAAGAGACCTGGGAATTATAGTGGGCCATAGGATGAATACCAGTCAACCACATCATGATGTTGAAAACCAAAAAGCTCACCATGCTGAGCTGAGTCACCTACAAAGTTGAGGGAAGTTATTTTTTTGTTCTATTCCATACTGCAAACTTCACCTGGAGTGCTTTGTCCGTTTTGGGACACTTCGAAAGACACGGGTAAGTTGTTACAGCCACAAGAAGTAGAAGTCTAGGAAACATGATTTATGAGGAAAGGTTGGAAGAGCTGGGATTTAATCCGGCAAAGAAATGATTGAGGGTGTGGGATTTGATAACAGTTTTCAAGTAACATGAAGCATTGATATGAAAAAGGTGATGCACTATTATCTGGAGCCAGAGGGGACAGGACAAGACATAATTCTTAAAAATGTAATTAGTAATAAGTTTGTCACTATGAGGTTCAGTATTAAATTACCTAGAGAGACTGCAGATTCTCCATCCCTGGAAGTCTTTACGAGCTGGTTAGACAAACATTTGGAAGAGCTGGTTTTGACAGGGATGACCCCGCCTTGAGCCATGGGTTGAGCTAGATGACCTTCTTAAGTTGCTTTCAGTCCTGTTTTTCTATGGTTCACTTGTTTCTTTCCCTTGCTATATAACATCTTCAGCAAATAACCTGGCTGTTAGCTTGGTTTTAGAATGTGTGGGTCATGTTTAAACCCATAATAGCAAAGAGAGAGCAAAAGCAGGCATATACCTGTGACTGAATTCCCAGGGGTTGGAAAACTATGCTGTCATATCATTATCTATAGGTCAAATTACATTTTTTTTCCCCACCAACAGTATAAAAAGAATTCTGAGACATTTTCATTACATGTCTATAAATTAAAGCCTCAAAACGTAGGCCTTCAATGTTGCCACAAATAATTAAATTGAATCACATTTGTAATTTGTCGTCATCTTAATGATTTGCAGTTGTATCAACTATAATTGAAAGCATTAATTTGGCTTCTGTCCCTAGCGTATGTAAGCACTTATAAGGTTTAAGCAGACTCCTTCAAGATTTCAGTGACAGAGACCAAATGGCATTCTTCCCTTGCCAACAACTTAATAAGTCAATGTGGAAACAAGGTTTTAATTAGTTTGAAAAGGTTAGGCCAAGAGATACCTCTTGTCATTCTTTTTAGAAGAGATCGAATTCATATCTAGTTGTGTGGTAATTCAGGCAGCAAATTTCAGAGGCAGGACCCCATTGAGAAAACTCTGCCGGTGGCACCCAGAGAAATATTATTTGAGCATTCAGTTTGACTTCTGACTTTTATGAAAGGCTAGAGAGGGTGAGAGAGTCTCGGTCCAGTCTATGCTCTTTAGTCACCCAGCACTTTCAAAGTCACCTGTCAGTCAACTGACAGCAGTGCATAAATCTCTGTCCCACTAAAAACATAAACAATGTATCTTTATAATTTCTCATTTTTCAACTAGAACTACACACTACAGCTTAGGTGAGAATCTGTGCTATACTTAGAGATATAGCACTGTCAAAGGTGCTAATCTTTGCATCCTACAGCCTCTGATAAAGTTCAGACAATTTTGGGAGACATGTAATTTATAGCAGTTTCTCTGGCTGCAGTGCTGCCTGGCATATCTTTGATATATTTTATCCTACAAGCTTTTATACATCCTTTATAAAGTTATTTTGGAAATGCACAATCCAAAATTAAATGATCTTTTGCTCCTGGATATACCTATGAAGCATGAGCTCTGACACACAACCCTCATCAGGGCTGGGCAATGACACCCAAACCATTCACTCATTCAGTGTCCATCATACCAATGTGATGCAGGTGGTGTCAGAATAATGACAGATTACAAGAAACCCAGTGGAATTTGCAATGAGCACACTTCCTCCATAGGTCCCACAGACAGAGACTAAGGGTTAAGTACAGACATTCAAAAAGCCCCAAGTTTCTCTAAATTACATAGATTGAACTGGGAGTGAACAGAGGCATGTGCACTCTTGGGTGGGGGGAGCGGCATGGCAGATGCCTGTACTGGTCAGGCCAGAAGGCCAGGGGTGCTCTTGTACACCTCCCAGTGGGGCCTCTTTCTCCATCCCTGCCTGCCCCCACCAGCAGCCCTGTCATTAACAGTGGGACATCCACCCACCTGTGTTTGCTCTGGTTGGGGGGAGGCCAGAGACAAGCCACCAGCTCTGCTTCCCCACTCCCCTGATGTTGCCTGGCTAGACTGACAGCCTGCATGGCTCTCAGCCCTGCTCCTCCCTGCTGGTGACAGCAGAGCCGGGCTGGGTGGGGAAGCACAGGCTCCCCGCAGCTGTCCTTGCTCAGATCTGGGGGGATTGGGGCTCTGCTCCTGCCCACCACCACCCAGCTTGGCTGACATGGGCAGGCAGGAGCCAGGGCTGAGAGCTGTGCCAGGACAGTCAGCTGAGCCACTCAGCACCAGGGAGAGGCAGGGAGAAAAAAGCCAGGGAGAAGCCCCCATCCTGCAGGCCTGGCCCCAGGCCCCAAGACCTAAGCAAGCATAGTGAGGGGGGGAGGGGGGAAAGCCTGCTCCCCCCCCCACTGCCAGGCTTGACTGACACAGGGAGGCAGTAGTGGGGCTGAGAACCACATGGGCCATCAGCTGAGCTGGGCAGTGCCAGGGGACAAGAGGGAGCAGAGACCCCTCCCACCCCCCCAGCTGTCCTTGCTCAGGTCTGAGGGGCTGGAGTCAGGCCCACAGAGCAGAGGCCTCCACTTCTCCCACTCTACCATGCTGACCAGCTCAGATGACAGTCCTGGTACAGCTCTCAGCCCCAGCTCCTGTCTCCTTGTGTCAGCTAAGCCAGGCAGCAGCAGGGGGTAGCATCCCAGGCCCAAGCAAGCACAGCTGGGGAGGAACCTGCGCTCCCCTCCACCCTTCTACCTCCCCTGCCAGTCCCAGCTGACATGGGCAGGCAGCAGCAGGGCTGAGAGCCATGTGTGCTTTCAGCCAAGTCAGGCAGTGACAGAGGGCAGGGACCAGAGACCGTGCCCCCTGTTCCCAGACCTGAGCAAGCAGTTGTGGGGGCCTGCACAGTGGGGGCCTCTGCTCCTGCCCTCCCCTCCCGCACTACCACTGGCAGGCGCAGGTAGGACACGGGGCTGGGGAGCAAAGGATGCAAAGGATCATGGGATGCTGGAGGACAGCAACTTAACTTGAGTTGGGAGGGGATCTGGGGCATAAGTTTGATAGGCCTGTTTAACCCAGATCACTTAAGTCTAATAGTACATCCATCCAAGTCAATCTTAAACTGGTTTCAGCCATTTTGAAATTAGTTTATGTGTACTGAATTTCTGTTGCGTTACAAGTTTTAATTGGTTTCCAATCACTTATACAGGTTTCTCTGTAACGTCTGTCCCTATCCCTGATAACTGACTCAAAAGTCATACAGGGTGTCACTGACATGGGAGGAAACAGAACAGTTTTTAAACCTTTTTTAGACCTCAAAGAGGTCTAAAAGTAAGACAAAATACTGTTAGAACTCAAAGATGCATTAGGTTGTATAATGTTTGGGCATATTTTTGGTGTAAGTAACATCTACTTTCACTTTGTAAAGTCAGGGGAGAAGAGGACATAAGAAACCCTTTGCTCCTTTAACATATTTAGTGGGGGCCATAATATGGCCAAAGGGTTGGTGAACAGGAAAGGAGAGATGCAGTTAATGCTGCTATGAGAGCCAACCCCTTACCCACTACCAAAGGACTGGGGCCTGGGGCAACACAGACCCATCTCTGCACATCAGCAGGGCTGTTCTGGGAAGAGAACTGGTTTCTCCTGTTTGACAGGTAAAAAGTCTGAGCCCATCCCATTCTGTTTGCTCAAGACTTTCATGTGCTGTTTGAGCAGTGCATTGCTTACTCCTCCTTTCTTCCCTAGTTTCTAAAAGGCATAATCCAACGAGTGAATTAAGTGAAAAATTATTAGTGATTAAAATTATTAGTGATTTTTCCCTAAAGGGAGGGGTGTTTAAGCTGCTGGCACAGAATCTATTAAAAGTAAACTGTAATAGTGAGCATGCATCATTTAACAAACACAGAAAGTTCTGGTTTTTGGCTTAGAAACCAACAGCTGCCTCATCTTTCATTAAGATGGAAAAACGTCCTAACAACTGGTCCCTGCCAAATAAAGAAAATCCGCCTAACAGTACAAAGGCCACTTTACTAGTTTTTCACAGCGTAACTATTTGTAAAGTTTTGCTTCATATGGATTTTGTTGCTTATTTTTTTACCCAGAACAGTGCAATTGCCTTTATCTTTAAAAAGAATGAAAAGTTTAACGTTTCAGTAAGATTCTTAATAAAAATCTAGAACTAGACATCTCTCTTAACATCCTTTCATTCAGCTCCAGCTACTACCATTTGGCTTTGGTACTCAATGACTTTTGGTCCTGAACACCAATTCTCCAGTCATTACAAGCAAGGTTGAAAAAAAGACTTAAAAATACATTAGTCTCCTAACTCCAAAACTGCAGTTCTGAAGACATCCTTCCTCCCCCAGCTTTCTTCCTAAACACTCAGTGTTTGCCACTTCTGGCAATGAAAGCTTAGCTGGGGTGCGCTGGTATTCCTACTCTTCACAAATACCTCATTTTGGGGGTCAATCTAATCACCAGGTTCCAGGGCAAGAATGAGTTTTTCCATCAGGTCAGAAGTAAAAGGAGAATGGGGCAAGGGCCCCTAAAATCATCTCAGCATATGTTAACCTAACTGTGTGTGCATGCATGTGCATGTGTGTACGCACTTAATACAAATACAAAACCAAGCTTTTACTCAAGGGAACGCCCCACCAAAATCCGAAGGGCCGAACAGGAATTTCAGCTTTAGTTCATAGAGTTAGAATTTTATGAGATCCTGCCCTGAAGGTTTACCTAATTTTTGGCTTAAACATCCAATTTAGGATGTCAGCATAATAGTAAGAAGAAATCAAGCTTCAAGAAATCATAGGGAGCAACTGGGGCCTTCCCAATGAGAGGCAGATTTTTTTTTGGAGTTTACTTCCTTCATGAAAGTAAAGTAGTAAACTCCTCAGCTCAAAAGAAAGCTAAATACCAGGGTAATCATCCTATGTGCTCTATACAGGTTTCACACTATTCCTTCCATTACATAAAGCAATCAGTTAAAACATACTGGAAATAGAAAACAAAGAAATACTTGACAACAGGGGTGTCCAACAGGCAGTCCCCAAAGGATTGGCATGCAACCTGCAGGCTCCCAATCAGCTGCCATGTTCCCCCCACCCTCACAGTTGTTCCTGCTATGGCAGCCAGGTTCTTCAGGCTCCCCCACATTCCTCCAGCTTCTACTTCCTGCCCCACTTCCTGGGGGTGGGGGGGGACAGCACAGCAGAAGGGGGCAGGGGGCCTGTGCTGCAGACATAGCACTTGGGCTGGGATATCCATACTGTGCGCCTTGCATGCAACAAAGTTCGGAGCTGGGCTGCCTGTACTCGGGTGGACAGTATGCGTGGCCAGGAGGGAGCAGGGAGCCAGGCCACCTGCATGAAAGAGACCAGGA
>NW_017729034.1:53016278-53032370 GCF_001723915.1 Gavialis gangeticus
CCAGGAACTGAGCTGCACATAGGACCAGGAGGAGAAGGGAAGCATGTTGGCTGGGCTGGCCACACTATGCACGGCGGGGAGGGATCCTGGGCTACTTGTATGGAAGGTGTAAGCCATAGGGCAGGCTCCAATCTTGCAGCAAACGGCCCTTGGCAGTTGGGCAGCCCTGCTCCACAAAATTAATCTCAAGAAAACATGACTGGAATAAACACAACGCTGAACAACACAGACCCAAATTGGCCTTCAGTTACATGGGGGCATACTATACTAAATTCAAACAGGCCAGTCTCTTAAGGTTTATTGCCACATTCAGTCAGTACAAAGGGAACTTAAAATGACATAAAAATTAACCTGTGCCCCTCTCATTTTGGGTTAGTTCTGTACACCTGAGGCCAGGGGCAGGCAACCTTTTCTCGCTGCAGGCCAGAATGACCCATCCAAAGTCAGAAGTGGATGGGAGGGCAGGTGCTAGTACCACGCCAGTGTTTATCTTTGCCGCAGCCGGTGCCTGCCCTGTAGTGCCTAATGCCACATTGATGGGCTAGATCCAGCCATAGGGTATAAGTTGCCAACCCCTGACTTAGGCTATTAGATAAAAGAGGATACCTCTTCCAGCCATTTTTAGAACCCAGCCCTCCTCTATTTTACTTACAAGTGGTTCAATCAAAATACTTTGTAAAGTGAGCAACACATTAGCTTTTCCTCTTTTATCCTCTCCAGCAAATTATACCTTCCTGCACATTTTTGTTACTAAGTAACAGGTAACTGTTAGTTAAATGTTAGGTCCAAAAAATTGTACCAAATGTCTGGCACACTTCCCTGATGGGTAGTACATTTTTATGCAGAAATGTATATACACAGAATACACTATACATATGGTATATTCAGGGGAGAAGATGGACAGTAAGTCTTCAGATAGCTAGTTGAGTCAAAGGTGACAAGTTGTACTGGTCTGAAAGATTAAGAAATTTAGGCAGGTAGATGATATAATACACTTGAGAAGTTGGCATGCCTTAAAGTTAAAACCAACTTCAGATCATGGGCCGTGATTCATTTTGATGCATTTAAGCAATTAAAAGACATTGGTTCACCTATAAGTACATTCAAATCTCTCTCACAAGAAAAGTTTTACTGGGATATGTTGAAACATAACACTTGGCGTGCACACACACACACATTATATACATATATATAGTACATTTTGGCTTCAAATGCTGGGCAAACATTAGTTTATAATTTCAGGCTGCAGAACAGATGATAAGGAAATGATTATTTGGGGTTTTCATATGTAAAACCATTTGCTTTAGAAGGAAGCTTTCACATTTTGGTTCAAGAAGCAATCCCTTGTAAATTGTGGCATATTTTTACAGAGACATTTTGTTAGGAGCCAGGAAATATATTCAATCTTATTCCCTCACTCTTCTGTACTTTTCCATCAGTACAAGAGCCAAAATTAATACAAAATCCAGTAGACCAAATTACTGGTATATTTGTAGTTTGCTACTTTCCCACTTAAGAAATAGGTGAATATTTGCTGCTGTGACTCTTAATCTTTCCTCTTAATTTGGTCCTTCCAGATCCAGCATTTTGGTTGATTTTCACAAAATTCTTTCCTGTTTGTCAAGGCCTTTGCAGTAATGACACGTCAAGGACAAAATGCGACATTCTAGGTGTGAACTATCTAGCACTAGACTGTCACCTTATCCCTCTTGGATGCTATTTCTCTGCACATGGACTGCCTTTTCCAGCTCTGTACCACCCAGTAACCTTAGCTTAAAAAATAGTCACCCTCTACAGCTCTCCCCATTCCTCACAGAAACACAGCTTAGCTGCCTTCCCAGCACATTTCCCTATGGAATCCTGAGTGTCCACACAGGAACAGTGTAGGGGTGGAGCAGGCTGGAAAGAGCGTGAAAAGGCCAAGCTCTGCATCTTTCCATCACGAACCAGAAGAGTTTAAAATAGAAACGCAGTACAGACATAGCATGTTGTTACCCAACAGAATCCTTCCATAACAGGATTCCCTTTTAAAAGAGTGGTTTTGTATGGACAGCTGTACTCAAGGGAAGTCGTCTTAGCTCAGGTCCTTTGGAGCCACACTGCCAGAAACCAAGGCCAACGCTGTAAACTGGAGGTGCTACAGAGATAAACTTCCCTGGCCTTTGGTCTGCACAGAAGTTAGGGAGGGTCCTTCCACAGAGACAGGAGATTACCCTGTTAGTGCCACTGCTGGAGCCCCAGGAGGCCCCCAGGATCCCAGGTAAGGCTGATGGGGCCAGCCCAGGCACTAGCCCCAGCCTCTCCTAACCCACCTGGGGCAAGCTGCCCCATGCCAGAGCACATGTGCATGGGTGTTCCCTGGGCACAAGTCGCAGTGATACATATTGTGCCACTGTTGTTTGTCCCCAGGAAAATGCACATACCTTCACATCTGGAACCAGCCTATCAGATCTCACAAAGGATGGATCCCTTGTATCACTCATCTGTCAGATTCAGACGATACATTTTCCTTTAGTACAAAAAACCCTCCACTCAAGCTATCATGAAATTCACCTCTGCTCTGTCGCAGATGACTGATCACTGTTAGTATTTAGCTACTGCTCCCTCTCCCATCCTTACCCCTAGTCTGTACCAAACTGAACTGTGAACACAACATATCACATTTTCCATGTTCCATTCCCTCCAAATGTGGCCCAACATGAAATACCCCCTTTCCACACTATAGCACATTCAAGATAAATCCCAAAAGACATTCAGTGCCCAGAGAAGTTGCAAATATCAACTCTGTCATATTCAGAAGTGGAACAGAACTCACTTATCTCGCCATTAGCTTCCTTGATTCAGCCACAAGTCCCGCCTCCTCCCCACCACAAGTATACACATTCTTATTACGGAAGCACTAAACATGTCTTTTATCCCTGCTGTAAACCTCTAACTTGCTATTCTGCATAAGGACAACCCCATTTGATCCTTCATAAAGGGATGTATTCTCACAGCTGTCTAGCACTGAGACACACACAACCTCCCCGCCACTCATTAGCCAAGTGGAAAACGAAACCCAGGCTCTTGTTTGCTAAAGGTGAAAAGAGTTACCCAGGTACTGAGCCATCTTTCAATACCCAGGAAATGCTGCAAGACATTCCTATACATGCCAGAATACATATATCAAGGAAGGTCTTCACCATCACCAGCAGTTCCTCAACTGGTATTCCCCTACCAACCCTACCCATACTGGTTTCTTAAATAGAAGAAGTACCCACCCTGTTCTTCTACCCCTCGCACCAAAACTTCTCTTTCCTTTACATTTCCCCCTGGCAGCTTTCCTATTTGTACTATACCAGAAAGGTTTGGAGCATAACTGCATACACTGACAGCCAGGATGATACATTTGCAGGGATGGTGAGGCACACCCTGGACAAAAGCACCTTCTTTCTTTTCAAGTCAAAATAAGCACATCTTTAGAATTAATTTTTGATATACATATGATGGACCCATAAACTGCCACCTCCACTCACAGCAGCAACCACTGCAAGCAGTGCTACCAACTTGACCGGAATTGCTAACACCACCTAGCATCTATATCAGATAAGCATGTCTGGGCATGGATCATGAAAGACGCTTTTGTTTCTAAGGGTTACCATTATAATCTATTTCATTTTTATTTTTAATGGTTCATTTTGTTGATACCTTTATGAATAAATTCCTTCATTTTTGATTCTGTCAGTTGAAATTTTACATTGAAACAATAACATTAAAAGAAAGAACCTAGTGCCAGTTCCTGCAATACTCCTCTGGAGCCTCATTCAGATCATTTCATTGCCCTTTATTTGCCTGTCCTTCAGGCAGCTTAGTCATGTGATGATGCACTTATCCAGCCAATTTGTGTTGTTTTTAAATAACAGTTTACCTCGCTTTGCTTATTCTGTATATTCCTTGCACTTAAACAGATTTGTTTCCTCAGTTCATCTTCATCTACTCTTAATTTAGGCAAAAGGACATCCTTTTTTAATGCTAAATTAAAACAACTTCCCAAAGCATTTTTTCTACTTAGCTTAAAGTCCTGTCTGTCTGGTCAGCTTTGAATCCAGGGGATCAGTACCCCATTGCTTAAATTAAGGGATGACCAAAGAATTCAACGTTTCTAACTAAATCAAACCCACCCTCATCACAACAGTTGCAGACTTTGGTACTACTATGCTCTTTCCTGCACTTGCCTAAGCAAGGGATGGGGCAGAAGACATATTAGATGTGCAACAATCCTAACCATTGACTGTCCCAAACTGCCACGTTTCTTAACTCTCACTGAAGTGGATAACTGCCTCAAGTCCTAAAGAACAATAGGAGTTTGAAGACTTAATTCTTTACTGTCATCCACATGCACACCTGCATTTGCCATGTAAAGAAATCTGATATGGTAGAGTTGTTCATTCACTCTGTACAGGTGTAAATAATTACACAAGTTGCAAGGCAACGGTGGGGAGGAAACAAAGGGAAGGGGAGGGAAGGGAAATCAGGCCTAGAGGGTTGTCTACAACCAGATGCAATTTAGATAACTGCTGCACATTCTAGATTGGTTTGGTTGTGAACTATTGTACCCAAGAAATAACCCAAGATAAAATAATAAAAAAAACTGTATATTTTTTTAAACATAAACATGACAATGTTTTTATTTTCCCCTCACTTCAAGAATCCACTTTCCATATTTAGTTATACACAGGGAAGGAAGATTTGGGTAACAACAGATTGCCTAAAAATATTTTTGCAGCACTTAGCAAGATCTGTTGGATGATAATTTTTATTGAGCCAACTTTGTAGTTAGGAAAGCTGTCAGTCAAGGTTTTGAGCACAAAATATCCTTGTTGCACATATAACATCTCTGCTGTTGCCAAGAGCAAACCAAAGATGGATTCCAATATTCTGATTTAAAAAGTCATGGGTCCAAGACGTCTTTGGACTTGGCCCATAGGAAGAGATAACCCTCTCATCTTACAGTACATCAAAGTAATTTTATGGATGACTATGGATCTCTATTCCATCTGAATGTAGGTGACAGGAAGTTCTGAACAGCCATTAAAATGGTTTTTTTCAAAAATGGGTTTTAAATCCCTGGCTACACCTCTACAAAAAAAAGAGATTAGTGTACCTAAATGACAACTGAATCTAAATAATAGTACTCTGTGAATATGGACCATAGCACATTTTTGAAGAGTTGCCAACTCAGTACAAACCTAGTGCTTTATTTATATTGAGAGGCATTGAATCTTCTGAATGTTGACTCATGCCTGATGCATAACCTGCCAAGTTTATTAAGCACCATATTATGTTGTTTATAAATTAATATTTTAGTAACAAGAGAAACTACATATTTATTAAGAGTGTATAAGAAATTATATAAAAATATACCATTCTCATAAGGTACCTTAATATAATATGTATTACTATATGCCCCTTAATACATATAGTAAAATGTTAATTTTAAATTTTAAAATAGCCTTTAAATAAAGTAACTTCTATAATCTCCAGAAGGTAAATACATTTAGTTCTACTATTTATGAACAAAGATAACATACAGCACCAACATTAGGTCAACACAATTAAGTACTTAAATTTTATTATGCTTCAGAGTGGGTCAACCCCCCCTCCCCAGTTTCTGAAAAAACAGGAGGGTTAAATGTTTATATTATATATTCAAAATATGTTTAGCTTCCTAGAATGTACCAATATTGCTGCTAATCTTATGATGACTAAACCTTTAAAAAAAACCCAACCCTTCTTTCCTACAAAACATTTAACTTCCATGTCACAAGCATTTTACCTTCATTTCTCATTACCTCTACTATGGTTTTCATAGCCAAATTAAAAACAAAACAAAACAAAACAAAAAAAATGATCATCAACCCTTACAGTGAATACATCATATGTTGTACTATAAAGGCATCCCTATTAAATAACAACTTAGTTTACATATTTAACATCCAATATTTGTTTCTTGAAAAACAGGCAAAATATGTCTGTCTGCCAGAAAGTAACAAAGTAAGACGAAGCAGAACACTGTGATACATGTGTCGTCATCATTATCAGCAGCCAAAGGAAAACAGAAATGCTTACTAAAAAAATAATTCGTTTCTTTTATAACCTTAACACATTGCTGCCAAGACTTGCTCATTCAAATGGCAAATGACTCAGTCTGGATTAATTTTAGGACAGTTTTAAAAGCATCTCACATTTATTGAAGACATCTTTCTTACGGTTCCAATGAGTCACTTTTTCAACGGTCACTGAATTTTCAATCTGACTCCCCTGGCACATAGAGCTGTACTTACTCATAAAAGGACACCATCAATTTAAATTGTTTTAAACTTGTTTTTAAGCACATCATTCAGTTATCACATATTGGACTCAAATATCACATCTCTAGGAACCTAAAACTGACAATAACTATATACAACAAGAGTGACAGTTAGGTTTTTCATTTATTTCAGTTTGGATAATGGAAATGCAACAAACCAAGGCCACAAATCCAGACCTGTAAAAGTCATTCGGAGGCCTAAATATGCAGAGATGCTCTTAAGACTTTCAGTAAGCATACTGGTGCCTTATTTCCATTGAAATCCTGATACACGGGACATTTCTAGGATACCTCCATGTTATGGCTTTCCCTACCCAGCAGAATCATCCCTTGAAGCCATGGGTCAATGGACAGAATTAAAAAACTTTGGCAGTAAGTTGCCACATATTGGCAAAGAATTATAAAGCAACACTTGCCATATTCACTTTTTGCCTGATGCTGCTCAGTTCAGAGACTGTGGGATATGTGTTTAAGCTGACCGTATCTCTTTAAATTAAAACATACTGTTGAACCATCAGCCCAGAAGCAAACAGATGGCTCAAAACTTTCAAAAAAACTGTATGCAGCTTGGGGGAAGCAACTATGTCTACTTGTATATCTGAATCACACCAACACTGTTTGGCACTCAATGAATAACTGTAAATATAGAAAAGATTGCTCAGATAGAAAGTATGCATACTGAATTAGTTATGGGTGTACTCTTTTTCCAGAGACATGTAACAAACAATTAGTTTTTCCACTCTGAAAAGAAACCAAACACTCACTTGCTCTCCTTAGGTTACTTTACAAAAAAAGTAAGGGTGATGGAACCTAAGCCCTGCTTCCCTCCTGCATTAGTGGATCCTTACACCAGCATAATTTCCCTGAGCACAATGGAGTGGTGAATCAAACCCCTGAAGTTTCTAGTCTTCTTCCAGTTACCCATTAAATCATAGATACAAAACATCGAACTAAAGAGCACAGAATAGCTTCCCTGAGTCAACTTCCCTTCTCATTTACACTAGACCAGCCCCGCCCAAGTCAAATCCATCAACCTGAAAGTCACCAGGTCAAATTCCTCTTCCAGATAAGCTAGTGGAACTACTGTGGCTTATATGTACAAAACTAGAAACAGAATTGAAACCAAGTGTTACACTGCTACAAATCCAAGGAGAATTCAAGAATCTTGATTCATGCAGAGCAATCTGCACCTAAGACGTGAACTTGGGTTCATGAAAACTTGTACTTTTTACATCAGGGGTGACAATGTATTTGGGCAGAGTGCCAAAAATACCAGCAACCTCGACTTGTAAGATGTTGGTGCGCCAGAGGCTGACAGTAGGGGAGCTGGGAGGCACCCAATCCATGTTGGGGCAGCACAGCCCCGGCCCCATCCCTGCTGTTCACCCAGAGGCCTGCATGCCAAGCAAAATGCCTTCACATGGCCTGCTTTGGCACCTGTACCGGGAGTTACCTACTCCTGCTCTATACTATCTCTTATTTCACTAATCTGTAAAGGGGCAGATCCACCCTGCCTTCTATCTTAATTTGTATATGACAGTTCTCCTCAGCCTTTGCTGTATCAGGATGTGCCCACACACCTAGCCTCCCTATTTGGCACTGCCAAAGCGGGTAGGCCAGCAGGTCCCTGACAACCCCCCCCGACCCAGGTGGGACCTACTAAAGAGGCTCGTAACAACCTAGGTCCAAAGATATAGGAAAGAGATGCTTAGCGAACTTCACCAACCAGGCCCCAGGCAGCCCAGCCGCACACCAGGAAACGCTGGGAAAACGGCCTCTCTTCCCATGGCATGGAAGCAACAATTTGTACACGTGTGAATTGTACACAACCTCTCTACCCAGAGAGGCTATACAGTCTCTGTCCTTGGAGGTTTAAGCCCTGGGCTGGCATAGTCTTGGCCGGGATGATCTAGAACAGCGTTTCTCAACCCATGGGTCAAGCCCCAATAGCGGGTAGCAAGAACATACGAAAGGGTTGCGGACAGATTTAAAAAAAAATGAATCAAACTTTTAAAATGGATTCTCCTTGAAAGGAGAAAAACGTGGGAAACCAGGGCTTCGCCCTTGCAGGCTGGCAGAGCGCCAGGCTGCAAGGGGCTGCTTGGGGGCCCCTTGCCAGCGGGTCAGGACCAAGAGGCACCGGGATGGGACTGGCCATCGACATTTACAACCGGGTCCTGACACACGAAACCTTGCGAACCACTGCTCTAGATGGGGAGGCTGCGCTTGGAGAAGGGGGCTGGCCTAGATCAGCGTTTCTCAGCCTGTGGGCTGCGACTCAAATAGTGGGTCGCAAGAGTACACAAACTTTAAAACACAGATTCTCCTCGAAAGGAGAAAAGCGTGGGAAACTGGGGCTTTCCCCTTGCCCCACACACAACGGGTCAGGAGGAGGGCCACTGGGTCTGGACGGGCCACTGATGTTTACAAACGGGTCCTGGTACAAAAAAGGGTCGAGACCCGCTGGGCTACAAGGGGAGGACGCTGCCTGGGGAAGAGGGCTGGCCTACACGAGGTGCCTGGCAGCCCTCACGTGCTCAGATCCCGGCTTCAGACCCGCACCACCTGCCCGGCTCGGGGCTCCCGGGGGCCGCGCTTACCCGTGGTGGAGAGCACGGTGCTGGCGAAGAAGAGCGAGGAGGTGAAGTCCCAGTTCCAGCTGCCCGAGGCGTTGCTGAGCACGGACACGCCGTAGTTGCTGGCCTCCAGCACCCGCGCCAGGAAGCGCTCCAGCTGCGGCTCGCCCAGGCAGGCGTGCTCGTCCAGGAAGCGCCGCTTGAGCTTGGCCAGCTCCTGGCGCAGCAGGTCCTCGGACGGCAGCTCCACGGAGGAGAAGACCACGGCGCCGAAGACCAGGTAGAGCGCGTAGCCCAGCACCAGCAAGCCGAAGCACCAGGCCGAGCGGTGCTGCTCCACCAGCCGCACGCAGGAGCTGCCGGCCAGCGACTGCAGCATCTTCCCCGCGCGCCGCCGCCGCCCCGGCTTCCTGGCCTTGGCTTTGAACGCGAGATGATGTGGCGGCCACGTGACGCCCCGCTCAGGTATCCGGGCCGGGGCCCGCCCCCGTCCCGCCTTCTGCCTCCGGGCTGCTCCTCTGCCGGGAGCGGCCTGAAGGCTTCCTCAGTGCCTGACGATGTGCAGACCTCCCCTCTGCCTGGAGACTTTCCCGCAGCCTGCAGATGTACCGACTTTCCCTCTGCCGGACAAAGCCCTGGCTGAGATGATGTAGATGGGCATGGGCATAGGCATGGTCCTGCTTGGAGCAGGGTGTTGGACTAGATGACCTCCTGAGGGCCCTTCCAGCCCTCATTTTCTGTGTCTGGATGAAGATTTTCCTTCTGCCTGAAGATGTACAGCCTTTCGCCCTGCCCAACAAGGCCTTGGCTGGGATGATACAGATGGGAATGGTCCTGCTTTGAGCAGGCAGATGGACTAGATGACTTCCTGAGGTCTCTTTTAACCCTTATTTTCTATCATTCTGTGAAGACTTTCCCTCTGCCCGGAGACTTTCACTCTGTCTGCAGATGTAGCAACTTTCCCTCTGCCTGGAGATTTTCCCCCTGCCTAAACATGTATCGACTTTCCCTCTGTCTGAAGAAGGGTGTGGGCACCCAAAAGCTTGCATATAATAATTTTTCCAATTCTTTAGTTGATCTGATAAAAGAGATCACATTTCCCAAAAAAACCTCTTGAAATAGGGATGTGAGCAGACAAGGTTCTCAGGGGAAATAAATGTGTTCTTTTATTAGACAAACGAGATACTTAGAAAAGTTGTTCTTTGCAAGCTTTCGGTGCAAACACCCTACTCTTCTTTTTTGAGAAGTTTCCATGTCAAACAGCAAAATTCAGTATCTTCTGTGTTGCGGGGGTATTGGTTGTAGTCCCATTGGTCTAAGGACATTTTGTACCCTAAAGCTTGCAAAGAGCAATCTTCCCAACTATTTAGTTGGTCTAATAAATATCACATCTACCCAACAAATCTTGTCTGCCCTACTGGCAGGGGTTCTCTGGGTAGATGTGATCTCTTTTATTAGAACAACTAAATAGTTAGAAAAGTTGTTCTTTGAAGCTTTTGGGTGCAGACACCCTCCTCTTCTTTTCCATGTTGTGAAGTTTCCATTTCAAACTGCAAAATTCAGTATCTTCTGTGTTTCTGGGTAGTAGCCATGTTGGTCTAATGACATTTTGTACTGAAAGCTTGCAAAGTACAATTTTTACAACTATTTAGTTGGTCTAAAAGAAGATATTATATTTACCCAAAGAACTTTGTTTGCCTATGTCCTTAGACTGACACAGCTACAACCGACACTCCCAACAGGACTGTAAAACTTCAGTACAGGCAAGAGAAATATGGACCAATGACATAGAGAAGAGGAATTATAATGGAATATAAAATAAAAATAAAATAATGACATGCTATAGGGCCTCTTTTATTTATGCAGCCACATAAGAGGGTACACAATGAAATTTTAAAAGGCAACAACTCTGGTCTCTGTAACCTAGAGAAAAAATTCCTAGCAAAGACCAAGGGCTAGAAATTAAAGTGAGATGAAATCATATCTGAGACAAAAGCACAGATTTTTAACAGGGTGATTAAACATTGACATAAGCAACCTAGGGCAGTGGTTGATTCTTCATGTCTAATTTTCATATCAAAACCGGCAGATATGCTGAAGTCAGACACGCATTGTGCTCAATGCAGGGGTAAATAAATGAGATTCAATGGTTTGTTATATAAGAAGGCAGAGGGGAGGGGAGGGCAGGGGATCAACACATTCAAACCCAAGCCCAAGGGCAGTACACTAGTCCCTGGGGGCTTGATGGCCTCCAAGACGGGTCCCAGTGGTACTAGCAGGCACGCGACTGGTCAGGGCGCTGCTCCAGGGCCAGGATCTTGCAGCACTGACAATGTCGTCTGGAGCCAGGGCAGAGCTGCGATCTGCTGCCAGCATGACCTGGGTAGGGGTGTAGGGATCACGGCTTTGCCCCGGCTCCAGACCACACTGTCACTACTGCAAGATCCCAGCCCTGGCCCCAGAGCAGCTCCCCACCCAGCTGTGTACCCTGCCAGTGCTTTTGGGGCTGGTCTCCATGGAAAGCCTGGCCTCATGCTGTCATGGCACTGCCACTGCTGAGGTCTCTGTGGAAACTGGCCACAGTGACACGGGTAGTGGCTGCTGCAAAATGGAGTCCAGCCGCCAGCAAGATCTGCCATTTTCCACACCCCTGCAATAGCACCTAATAGTTATATGTCCAGTGTTGGCCCCCCCCAACTACAAAAAGTATGCGGACAAGTTGGAGAGAGTCCAGTAGAGGGTAGCAAAAATGGTTCAGCGGCTGAGGCACAGGATTTCTGAGGGGAGGCTGAGAAAACTGGGTTTATTTAGTCAGCAGAAGAGAGGACTGGGGGGGGGGGGGGTGGTAGGAGCATTTAACTACCTGAAGGGGGGCAGGCCAAAGCAGATGGAGCTAGACTGTTCTCAGTGGTGGCAGATGACAGAACAAGGAGCAGTGGTCTCAAGTTGCAGCAAGGGAGGTTTAGGTTGGATATTAGGAAAAACTCTCTCACAGGGAGGGTGGTGAAGCCAGGTTACCCAGAGACATTGTGGTATCTCCATCCTTCGATAGTTTTTAAGACCTGGCTCAACAAAGCCCTGGCTGGGATGATCTAGCTGGGGCTAGTCCTGTTTTGGACAGGGGGTTGGGCTAGACTACCTCCTGAGGTCCCTTCCAACCCTCATTTTCTCTGATTCTACAGCATGCGTTCTTCAGCGAGTGATGGTGGACGTTGCAGCTATTCTACTGACTGGTAGCGCATTTTCTCTTACGGCTGTAAAGACCAATGTTAGGCTTGCAAGTCCTGCCACAGTGGTCACAGGTTTACATGGCATTAGGGGCAGCCGTACTGACAGGCTGTTTCCTTCAGTCACATTTCTGTTGTCATGTAAGTGATCATTTCTCATTGTGATATTGGACTCCACAATTGAGAAAGGAGCGCCACTTTGTCCTGTCTCCTGCTAAGGCCTCCCAAAGGTTTGGGTCAGTTCCAAAAGCCTTCATATCCTGCTTGCAGACATCTTTGAAGTGCAATTTTGGGTGCCTAAAAATGGGGGGATGGAGGGGTAACTGTTGCTTTGTGGGTATCCAGCCCATATTAACCTTATATGTCAAATAAACCTTGCTGTGTGTGCCACTGGGCCTGACTTCACTGCTGCAGGAAAGAGCTTATGTGGCACTAAGAGGAGAGGGCCCTTCCTTGCCTGGAGGGCATCCTCAGCACTAGGCTAGAGGCAGGCTTTCCCCTTGCTGCATGCTGTCCTTTCACCACCCTCCTTTCCAGTTTGAAGGGAATTTTGTGGAACGAGAAGTCATCTAGACTGGACACCATCATGTATGGTTTCAACAGGGACTCCAGATGCTTATCCTATTGCCTAGCTTAGCTTTGCTGGCCCCTTTGTTTGTATGGGCTCTTGTCTGCCTCTCCCGGACCTGCCCATACCCCTTGCTTTCCCACTTATTGTAGTCTAATCACTCACCCCATTTCATAATCTGCTCTGTGCTGTCCTTTCTCAGTATCTGACAAAAAGAACTTGGGTTCACAAAAACTTGTGATATATATATGTCTTACTTAGTTAGTTTATCTCAGATGGCTACTCAGGAGAACAGGAAAAAGAGGGCCTCCTTATCTCTGGTTCAAAGATGCTTGCAAGAGAGATATGGAGGCAATAAACATGAAGCCAAACAACTGGGAGAAGATTGCTGAGGGTGGAAGTGTTTGGAAACAGCCTGTTAAGCATAGAATGAAGGCTTTGGAGGACAGAAAAGCCCAACATGCAAAGGAAAAAGGGAACCACATTCAGGATGGTTTGAGATGAACTTCAAATGTGATAAGTGCAAAAAGGGCCGTCATCAAGAATTGGTCTTTGCAGCCATACTTGCAGAGGTTCAGTAAGCTGATGCTTTACTTGGAGCAATTCTACTGTCTTGTGAGACATGCAGATGCCTACTACTACAATTTAGTCTATGAAGGTGCATCTCTATGCTGCCTTTTGTCTGACTTCAGACTAACATGGCTAAACATATCTCTCCTTTCCAGACATTGCTTTCCAGCCAGTGGCCTACTTACCACAGGAGGGGCAGAGGATGCTCTCAGCCCTACCCAGTCCATGGCTTGTTGGTTAGCATATAGGGAGATGTGGACTCACCACCTCTTAATGAAAATGGCCCATAACCCAGGCCTTCCACTTCCAGGACAAGTATATTTTGCTTTTGGGCAAAGGGTAAACATCATCATCAACTTTGTGCTATTTTTCTCCACTTAAAAAATTCAGAACTTATGTCCTTCCAAGAACAGAATTGCTGTGTGACAGAGACTAGATGGATGTAGAGGTTTTAGCATTTTGGAGGTTGCTGCATGGGATGGATTAGAACCGTGTTTAGTGACATATAGTAGAATCTAGGTCATAGTCGCCCATTGAATAAAAAGTGTCATTTTTACATGGCCAATTTTCAAAGTAAAACTATGCCTTAAGGCTCAGTCTGACACCGAGAATCAACTGAATCAACTGAAATATTCCTACTGCCTTAAATGGGAGCTGGAAGAGGCACTGGTTTACTAAATTACAAAGTTCTTCTTCCCTTTTAATACTATTACAAGTACGATTTTCTGTCTTAAATGGTCCCCAGCCCCTTAAACAAATCATAAAATTCAACCCCCAAGGTTTTTAGCATGTCAAAGAATAAGTGGCTTGTCAAAATACAAAAAGACTTTCCTTAACATATCTGGGATCTGACAGTTTTAAGCTGGTTAGACCAGGACATCATGACAAGAAATCTTTAGGCTTGCCTTTGGGATCATTTGAATGATATTCCATGTCTGCAGATATTTATTCATTCAGATTAGTAACTGCTCCAGACACCATACAAAATATAATTTAAAAAAATCCAGTCTCAGTAGGTCAGGAAGACCATTACTGGGCCTCTCTATTTTTGCAACAAACTTTTAATTCACTTACCCCAAGAACTTCCTCTGGGCCCACCTCTGAAAATGTCTGAGAGGTGCTATTTCATGCAACATGCCTTGACAGGCACTAGATAAAGTGTCTGGTGAGCAATGAGGAAAAAGTAAAGGAGGAACAAATAAAAAATTCCTCAATTATGATATGATACTGCGTTCCACCAGAGACCTCCCAGCCAACTTTAAGAATCTAAGCTGGTTACAGCACCTATGGTTTCTTAAGTACCCAAGACCCAAAACAGTCAAAGTGGTACAAATTAAAATGTCTGCCTTCAAGTGTAATCCAGAGGCATATCCACCAACTTCATAAGACCTAAATGTGAGACTGAAATCCAAAAAATGAAGTACATAAGGCAAATTATTAATTCTAGAAACAGTGATGTAAATCCATCCTTATCATGTAGCCAGTATTTTCTGTAACCTGCTTCCTTGATGCTTCATTCCTAATTTATAGATTTTTCAATAGCAAATATACACAAACATAAATGTTGTGCACAATGTAAATAGCTTTGGGGGTCTAAAATAAGCAATATTCCTTGAAATGAGGGAAAGTTATGATGCATGCCCAGAAATCAATTGGCAGCAAAGCGGATAGAGAGAGGGGAGTTTGGTCCCAACAATGTCAATTCAGCACCTTTCAGCAGCCCTTATTTGTCTTTAAAATGTATTTATTTGCTGTAAAACACTGATACAGAGGAACAGTGCTGTGTACATCAATAACAACAATGACTAATAATGAATGTTGTGTAAAGGAATGCAATACAGCGAGACAAGCTAGCCAAGGGAGTTTTCCGAGCAAACATTTTTTGGCATCCAGTTAAGATTATATGTAATAAATCCTAAATGCATAAAGAGGAGTCATGGAACCTCCTTGAGCGGTGGTTTTCAAATACCTGTTTTCATTTCCTCCACCAGCTTAATCACTTGTCCCCCCAAATTCCAAGTGACTGAGCATCACCATATGTAATAGAAAAGCTGCTTAAGTGAAAGCAATGCTTACTACACTCCACGCTTTCATCTTCATCAAATGCATTCAGTCTGATAGAAACACAGCAAGCTATGTGCCAAGGTACATCAGTATCAAACTATTATGGTAGGGTTACCATATTTCCAGTATCAAAAAAGAGGACACCTGTGGGGGGAGGAGGGGGAGAAGAGGGGAAAGGGCAAGGAGGAGCAGGAGGGAGGGGGAGGAGATAGGGAAGGGGTATATGATTGGGGGGGGTGCAATAATACGCCCATGCCCCACCTCTGCCCCTCACTCCTAAGCCACGGCCCCCCCAGCCCTGCTGCTGGCTCTTACTCATGATTGGCTGTACCCTGCCCCCAGCCCTGCCAGTGCCCCTTACTCCTGACCCACAGCCCCTACCCTGCCCCTCCAGCCCTGCAAGTGCCTCTCACTCCTGACCTGCAGCTCCCTGCCCCCCAGCCCTGTCAGTGCCCCTCACTCCCAACCCGTAGCCCCTGCCCCCAGCCCTGTTGTCCACACAGTTGCATACATGCACACTCTCTCTGTCTCTCTACCTGGGATCAGCTGCCAGGGCTTTCATGCAGAGCACATGATTCCCCAACAGCCAATCACCTTGCCCAGCTGCCCCCAGCCCCAAGCTGCCAAGCTGGAAGTGCCTGGGAAAAGCCAGAAGCAGAGCAAAAACCGGGGCATTTGCTTGCATTTTAAAAACCTGCCCAGACAGGAGGGCAGGGGGCCATAAAAGAGGACATGTCC
>NW_017729034.1:53037370-53043883 GCF_001723915.1 Gavialis gangeticus
GCCCCCAGCCCCAAGCTGCCAAGCTGGAAGTGCCTGGGAAAAGCCAGAAGCAGAGCAAAAACCGGGGCATTTGCTTGCATTTTAAAAACCTGCCCAGACAGGAGGGCAGGGGGCCATAAAAGAGGACATGTCCGGAAAAACCCGGGCATATGGCAACCCTAATTACAGTTAGGAGTGGGGAAACAAGCTTAAATATAGATATCAACCACTCCATTCCCAACCCAGCCCTCAAACCAAATGTTTAATCAAAAGTTATAAAGTATTTAGTTAAGGGCACACCTCATCTGCAAAAAGATAGGAAACTCTATTATTACCTAAGTTGTAATTAAATATCTGTAGTGGGTTGTTACTTCTTTAGCCAGGCCCAGGAGCCACCCTGTTTTGTCTTCCTCAAACTGAACAGAATAACAAAATACTAACAAAATCCCCATGCCCACCCATCCAGAGTGAGAGCTTCAGCATCACTATTCTTCTCAACTTCCTTTCTCACCAGCAAGCTCATCTTAACTTCCTCCAGAGCCAGCCAGTCATCCCCATCAGCTGGCACAGAGTTCCTAGGCAAGCAGGCTCCAGCCCCTAAGCCATGCACCTTGTTCCAATCTCTCTGTAATCATTCACTTGGGTCCTACTGGCTTCCTCCAGTATTCTATCATGCACACGTATAAACCTGCCTGCTCAGACAGAAAGAAATGATCAGATCTTCTTGCTGCCCTTCTCTCAGACTCTGACTATTCCTCCAAAAATCACCATAACTATGGGGCATTGTAGAGAACAGCCAAACTGGGCTGTTTCAAATAAGCATTCCAACTCTTGCTTCCAAATCAAACTTGTGGACGTTTTGGATTTTTTTTTCCTGAAGTTATCTAAGATGCCATTTTAACTGAAAGTCTCTAAATTATAAGGCTGTCTCACAAACTGAAATTTTCATATCTGCTTATTTAATGAAAGACTCAATTTTGATATCACTATAGTAATGCTGAATTTTCTGAGTTTAAATTTTCTGATTTAGCATTACAGAAACATTTTTGTATCTGAATACATAGCTTCTGTTTTGTCTTAGACTAAGATGTATCCTTCTCCACCTTAATGTACTAGACAAGGGCATCATTACATAGGAATAGAAGGATTTTGAAGTGAGGCTGATCTGTGTATCAAATCCAGCATCCTGACCATGACTGTTATTAGATGCTTCTGAACAAGGTATGAGAAATCCTGCAGTAAGATCTTATGGATAGTGTCTTGAGGATACAATTTTCCTCTTAACCCTATTAAAGGTACCTCATTACGCCAGTTTTTGAGTGGAAGTTACATCACAAACTGACTCAGGCATTGGCTAAGTCCTGCAGTACCTAGTCTTCTTCTGATGAAGAAGGTTCTGCTGCTGTAATGCAGAAGAACAGTCAGGACTAGACGTCAATCTCCATGGCATTGAGCCCACTGCTGAAGCATGGGGCTCATGAGGACAGACTTTGAGGCTGCTGATTTCCATCACAAGACCCAGCTGACAGCCATTTCATGTGTTCTCTTAGACTATAAATAGAAGTCGCATTTTCCTGGGAAAGAGAGTTTTGTCCTGTAACCCTACACATATAGGATTATAGGAAAGGAGGGCTGCAAGGGACCTCATGAGCAAGGATCCTGGTTTTCTCTGATTTAAAAAAAATCCCCAGTTGGGAATTTTTTTAAATCTGAGAAAACCAGGATCCCCGTTCATCAGTTCACCTAGTCTAGCCCCCTGCTCAAGGCTGGATCACCCCTAACTCAACCAAGCCAGCCAAGTGTGTGCCTGCTGAACATTTCCAGCGATGAAGAGTCTACAACTTCTGTAGGCAGCCTATTCCAATGCTTGACCACCTTTATAGACAGAACTTGTTTCCTAATCTCCAACTGAAATTTCCTCTACTGCAGTTTGAGGTCATGGCTTCTAATCCTGTCCTGTGCAACTACAGAGAAAAGTCTATCTCCAACCTCCTTATAATCAACCTTCAGGTATCTGAATAGTGTTATCGAATCCCCCTTCAGTCTTCGCTTCTCCAGACTAAATAATAGGGCTGTGTGAAGCTTTGGTCCCTGATTTGATTTCGCGGAGATTTGGCCCGATTTGGTGGCCAAATCTCTGAATCTGAATCAAATCAGAGGACCCTTTAATCTCTCCAAATCGAATCAAAACCCTCTGAATTGATTCGGAGAGATGCCGAAATATTTGGCGATTCAGACATAGAGACAGCTTTAAATATTTTTTCTACATACCTGTAGGTACCAGGCGGCTCGTGAATGCTGCAATGCTGGGGCGCATGGAGTGTCCCACAGAAGCACAGGGAGCGCCCCAATACGCTCAGCAGCAGACCGGGAAGTGGACCAGAAGCACTTCCGATTCACTTCTGGGTCTGCCAGGGAGTGTACTAGGGCCCACCCTCCCCCCAATGCCTCCTGGCTCGGCAACTGTTGCCTCCTGGGTCTGGGGGCACCTGAGGTCCCCCTGCAGCTGATCACTGAGTGGGGGTTGGGGGGGGCCCTGTGCACTCCCCAGCAGACTCAGAAGTGGACCAGAAGTACTTCCAGTTTACTTCTGGGTTCACTGCCAAAAATGCGGGGGGACTCCCCCATTCTCCTGTGGGACGCTCCATGTGCCCCAGCATCACACTTTCATGATCCATGCTGGTACCTCAAGGTGTGTAGAAAAAACATTTAAACCTGTGTCTGTGTCCATATCACTGATTCTCTGAATCAGCATCAAATCTTCATATTCGGATTCAGCTGAATTGAATCAGGGACAGTAATCCGAATCAACTAATCGAATCACTGTCCCCAATTCGGGCTGAATCCGAATCCAAACCAAACAGGGCCCGTTTCGCACACCCCTATTAAAGAACCCTGGGCCTTTCAGTCTTTTCTCTTTCATAAGTCATGCTTTCTAGGCACCTAATAATTTTTGTTTCTCTTTGCTGGAGTCTTACAGTCTGTCCACATTTGGGGCCCAGGTATGAGGCCCAAAACTGGACACAGTGCTCCAGGTGAAGCCTCATCAGTGCCAGTCTCTGTGGGTGCTTGAAGACATACAGGGACCCTGCTCTAATGCATGTCAGAGCAGATTAGATTAATCAAGTCAGCTGGAGCTGGAGCGCACTCCTGCAGCCTCGGCATCTTGTGTATTCATCATCCCTGCATTCATCCCGGTTAGGGTACTCATCCTGGGGGATACAAGGGGATACATGGCTTCTAGTCCTTGCTTCACTATCTTGCCTGATCATAGTAAGCTAGAGGGAGAAGAGAAAGAGAAGATTTAGTAGCTTCCTCAGAGAATCATTTTATTTAATTAACATAATGGTGCAACGTTCGCCATAAAAGCTTAGACTACATGTCTGTGATGGCAAAAAAACCACAGGCAAACTGGTCATTGTTGGGGTAGGGCAGTGGTCTCCAACTGTTTTAAGTAGGAGATCACCTTTGGCATTTAAAAGCAACCTAAGATCTACCGTGTGCTGCTGCCAGTTTCCCCTGCCCCCCCAGCTGGGAAGTCTGCGAGGAGGGAAAGGAGGGGCAGACTGAGGTAGAGAGAGAAAAAATTATTTGGGGGCATGCCTCCTGGCCGGTACCCCACTCAACTTACCCTTGCTCTTGCCTCTGCAACACTGTCCCTCACTGCAGGGGCCTTGATCTAGCCCCTGCCCCTTCCCTCCCCCATGGAGTGACCTGCTGGGCTAGGGCACATGTCTGCATGTACACAGGCACTCAACCCCCCAGCCTCAGATTGACTTCATGAGGCTCCGAGATCTACTGGTGGATCGAGATCCACTGGTTGGTGACCACTGGGGTAGGGTAAAAGAATTGTAGGGATAGGGTAAGGAATTGTATCATTTAGGATTATGAATGGTCAAACACAAGTACTTTCTAAGGTGAGTCATATCATGTTCACTGTAAATGTAATTTTCCTTAGATTTGCAATAAAGTCTCATAGGTTACCTACAATCTCAATGTTCTGATGAATGTACATTTTTAATAAAGAAGCCATTTTATGTGTCATTAAAAAGGCATTTTCTCTTACATCTGCAATAAGGTTTAGACTATAGCATTATCCAAATAAGATATATAAACTTTCTGCATGGATACATCCTTGAACTTTACCTAAGTTATTTATAGTTCAAATGATGTCATATTGCACTAGAAAGGCAATTAACCTAAATGTATAAAACGTTAATGTTAACAGAATAAACGAGTCCAAAAAGACTAAGTTGTAAACATGTCTAATGGTACAATTCAGGATACCAGTAATGATACTTTTAAACTTCGGATAAAGATGCAGAGAAAGAAGAAGCCAAAGTGAAGATACTGAAATATAAAGCAAGACTTTCATTTTAACAAAATCCTTTATGACTTCTGTTTAGCTGTGGGAAGTTTTTAAGCAGGGAAACCACTTTCTAAACAGTCTGTTGAATGACATTAACTGTTCTTTTTGGGAAAAGAAGGAAACGTTCTTAGCTGAGACAGGCTACAGCACCTGCTGAAAGCCTTGAAGATAAAATAAGGTACACACACAAACACATGTACACACATAAATAGTGATAAAAAAGAACAGCAGAGTTGGAAAACTCATCTTTGATTTTTGTTGCTGACTCTTACTGATAATCTCATAGCTACAAGGTGACAGGAATAGCACACAGTCTTATCAGCAACTGTAAAACCAAGCAAACTTGTGTCAGTCTGTTGAAGACATTTCTTTCAGTTGTTTCTCACGTTACCGGCTCATAGCAGTCTTGCAAAAAAATGCTTTTTTAGCTGACTAATCGAGACCCTTTAACAGAAGGCAAAAAAAGAGAGGAAAGTGAATGAATAAGATAGAGAAATAAAAGGGCATATGACAAAGGGGGGAGAGCAGGAACCTTAGTTTCTCATTCCAGGTGTTGCTCAGGACTGTGAAGCCTGTGAAGGTAGTAAAGTTCAGAGGGGAGCTACACTATTCCTCTACCCACAGAGGACATTTATAGCCTCCCATACTGGTTAATTGGATTGTGTTGGCTACAGTGCACTAGCAGATACAAGAAAAAGCATTCATAAATCCATGCTTTACCTGAAGATTTGAGCTTTCATGCTTAAAAGTCTAAATGCACCAACTATTTCATCTTCATGTTTCTGCTGTGGGGTAAACAAGTATTATTACTCCTTCTTTACAGATGGGGGAACTGAGGCAAAGAGGTAAATTGATTTGTCAAAGGCCACTGAGTTGCAAATGAAGAATTATAAATTATAAATCCTAACTCCCTGACTTCAAGCCCTGTGCTTAGTCTTCCAGACAATACTGTCTTTGTGGCAAGAAAGTGGAATGAAGCCATTGTCATTAGTCGGTGCTGGAACGTGGATTAATACAGCCATTGATCAGTGCATATAGAAATTATACAGAGGCCTGTTAGCAGCAGGAACCAAAGTTGGCCTCAGTAACAGCATGAGCAATAGACCTGGTGACCAGAAACCAGGCTATATATGGCATAAGCGAAAACACTGGGAGAGTTAGGAGTATTAGCTTCTAGACACTTCAGAAGGCCAAAAGATGGAAAACAACGGATAAGAGTTCAGAGTGTCCTGGTAAACAGGTTTCTCTATCAGATGGGAAGGTTACAGCAGTAGGTGTAATGTCTGGTGAGACGGGATGTTAATGATATCACCTAAAGATGTTTTAGTATTTGGTGAGAACTAGGATGTGGATGCTGTAAACATGAAGTTGTTTTGATCGATGTATAAAAGGGTCTCGGGAACCTGAAAACTTTGCACTAATCTAGGAGCTATGTTTTATGTTGGTGTCATAGATAAACCAGCTAGACAGACAGAAAACCTGGCTAGCACCATGCCTAAATAGAACATGATATTAGTGTTTAGGGTTGTTTGTGAACCATAAACCCTGAACAGTCCTTGCTCACTAAGAACCAGAGCCTGCAATCTCTTTATTACAAATAAAAACTTGTTAGGAGGAGAAATAGTGTAATATTATTGCCAGTATCCTGATAGAGTGTTCACTGATCATGCTAACTGAGGCAGCCTGATGTGACTGGTACTCCTTCACCTCTGACCACACTTACCAGAGTGCAACATTAGTTACCCTGACCACTAATTTTGGCAAGTAACAAGCCCATATCTCTTAGGGATCGTAACCCAGAGAGATGACAAATTAACTAAAGTTGATTAGTCTCTTTCTTCCCCCTCTTCAAATCCCCTCAAAGTTTAATGAAGTTTGGACCCAATGGGCAGCAGAAAAAGAAGGTCCATATGAATTTAAGGAAAATGGTGGGCATATTGGTACATGGACAGGAGTAAGTAAAGTCATGACAGAAGTAAATGTATTAAAAAGTGAAAATGAAAAAGGCAGAACTTTACAGGTTATGGAAATGGGCACTCAAAGGTTAAAGCAACATGCTACAAAGATGACAATAAGAGTCATAACAACTTAAGATACGAGTGAGACACAGGAGGTCACACTAACTTTCAAACAGTGGAAGTTACAAGTCCTGCTGGCTGGACAAC
>NW_017729034.1:53048883-53050197 GCF_001723915.1 Gavialis gangeticus
CGAAGGTTAAAGCAACATGCTACAAAGATGACAATAAGAGTCATAACAACTTAAGATACGAGTGAGACACAGGAGGTCACACTAACTTTCAAACAGTGGAAGTTACAAGTCCTGCTGGCTGGACAACAAGCAGTGCAGACACATGACATGTTATGACAAGTACAGAAACATGATAGAAGAATGAGTGGAAGTGTATCTATAATATTTTCACTATCTTGCCTGATTATATTAAACTAGAGGGAGAAGGGAAAGAGGGAGATTTAGTAGCTCCTTCAAAGAATCATTTTATTTAATTAACATAATGGTGCAACACTCTCCAAAAAATCTTAGACTACATGTCTGTGATGCCAACCCCCCCACCCAAACCAAACAAAAAAAACAGGTAAACTGGTGCTTGTTGGAGTATAGGTAAAGAAGGATGGGGTAAAGACATTGATTCCTGACTATAGTTACAGCAGTGGATGGCGCAGGATCCTGCATATGTTCTTCATAGTTGTGCTTGTGGTTGGACAAATTAAGGTACAGATAGAGCTAAACAAGCTGGAAAGGACAGTGACTGGATCCCACATTGGAAATTGTCAACTGAGCAGAAGTCTCAGAGGGGAGAATGAAAGGCTGAAGGCACAGCTGTAGGCATGTCAGATAAGCATAGAGACAGAGGCTAAGAATGTGAAAAAGGAAACTGTGAGCATGGAAGCTGCTTGCAACTCTGAGCTTGATGATCCCAGTATGAATGGGTAGACAAAAAGCCATTCATGCCCCAGGCCCAGAGTGAATTTCTTGCAGCCGATAAATCTAGATGTTTAGAGATATCCCCATGCTTGCATTTAAGCCAGGGAAGAGCCAGTCCCTTCCCCTGGGAAGCCAGTTTGAGGGGGAAAGGAATCCAGGGAAGCTGGTTGTATTTTAAAGAAACCTTACTGAGGGCACAGGAGCAAACCATCCTGCTGTGTAGGAAGAATAGCAAATATGACAGGGAAAAAGCTTGGATTACCAGAGAACTCTTTGGCGAACTTAAACACTAAAAGGAAGTTTAGAAGAAGTGGAAGCTTTGACAGATAACTAGGGGGAGTATAAAAATATTGCTCAGGCATACAGGGATGAAATCAGGAAGGGTAAAGTGCAATTGGAGTTGCACCTAGCAAGGGACAAAGAAGGCAACAAGAAGGGTTCTACAGATAGGTTAGCAAACAGAGGAACACCAGAGACCAACTGAGTAAGCAGCAGTCCTTCAGAAAAGGACCTGGGGTTTACAGTGGACTATGAACAGGATATGAGTCAGCTGTGTGCCCTTGTTGCCAAGATGGCTAATGG
>NW_017729034.1:53055197-53060445 GCF_001723915.1 Gavialis gangeticus
AAGGAATCCAGGGAAGCTGGTTGTATTTTAAAGAAACCTTACTGAGGGCACAGGAGCAAACCATCCTGCTGTGTAGGAAGAATAGCAAATATGACAGGGAAAAAGCTTGGATTACCAGAGAACTCTTTGGCGAACTTAAACAC
This sequence comes from Gavialis gangeticus, assembly GCF_001723915.1. Lineage (NCBI taxonomy): Eukaryota > Metazoa > Chordata > Crocodylia > Gavialidae > Gavialis > Gavialis gangeticus. Next base: position 53,055,341 of record NW_017729034.1, read on the forward strand.
TAAAAGGAAGTTTAGAAGAAGTGGAAGCTTTGACAGATAACTAGGGGGAGTATAAAAATATTGCTCAGGCATACAGGGATGAAATCAGGAAGGGTAAAGTGCAATTGGAGTTGCACCTAGCAAGGGACAAAGAAGGTAACAAGAAGGGTTCTACAGATAGGTTAGCAAACAGAGGAACACCAGAGACCAACTGAGTAAGCAGCAGTCCTTCAGAAAAGGACCTGGGGTTTACAGTGGACTATGAACAGGATATGAGTCAGCTGTGTGCCCTTGTTGCCAAGATGGCTAATGGCATACTAGACTGCATTAGTAGGAACGTTGCCAACAGATCAAGGGAAGTGATTATTCCCTTCTATTCTGCACTGTTGAGGACATCTGGAGTACTGTGTCCAGTTTTGAGCCCCCCGCTACAGAAAGGCTGTAGACAAACTAGAGAGAGTCCAGCAGAGAGCACTGAAAATGGTGAGGGGGCTGGGGCACATGATTTATGAGGAGAGGGTGAGGGAACCAGGCTTATTTAGTCCTGGCAAAGAAAAGACTGAAAGGGGATTTAATAGCAGCCTTCAACTACCTAAAGGGCGGTTTGAAAGAGGATGGAGCTAGACTGTTCTCAGTGGTGGCAGATGACAGAACAAGGAGCAGCCATCTCAAGTTGCAGCAAAGGAAGTTTAGGTTAGATATTAGGAAATACTTTGTCACAAGGAGGGTGGTGAAGCACTGGAACAGGTTACTTAGAGAGGTTATGCAATATCTGTCCTTGGAGGTTTTTAAGGCCCAGCTCAACAAAGCCCTGGCTGGAATGATTTAGCTGGAGATGGTCCTGCTTTGAGCAGGGAGTCAGACTAGATGTCTTCCTGAGGTCCCTTCCAAACCTAATTTTCTATTATTCTATGATTCTTAGGGCTTGTAGAACTGTAGACTTACAGATTAATAGATTCATAGAAAAACATTTTTTACTAAGTACCAGAGTAAGACTGTCAAGGTAGTTCCTATGGTGCTGGCAGTATAGATATCAAAAGAAGTAAAACAGAAACAACCACCTCCCTGTCCTCACAGAATGCTTGGTGGAGCGAGATAAAGGAGCTCTGAGCTTGTGATTAACTACTAAAAGTGATTTCTCCTGTGATAAAAGGGTTTTCAGTGTTTGACATCAGCAATGGTTTTGGGCACTTGTCTTTGAGGCTCAAGCCTCAATACCACACAGCTTTTCATGTGCCAAGAAACCCAAAACTTTTGAACTGTTTTACCTTAAGGATACTCACCGCAATATTTCACACTGGAATAAGGAACATGTTAGCAAAGGAAGGACTTTTGCAGAGCAGACAGATAGCACTGTATGGGCACATCTACACATGCAATTAATGTGACTGAATAAACTCTGGCACAATTCTCACCGGAGTTTGTTCTTCCTGGGCACAGCGTTTACATGTGTGCTGAGGACCATAGCATGTTGAGCTGCTGTGGCGCAGCCCCAGCTGGCAGAGGGCCCTGGGGATCAGCCTGCCAGCCCAGGGCTTCTCTGACCTGGCTCAGTATGCGGAGGGGCTGGCTGGGGCACGAGGGTGCTCTAGTGTGGGGCTAGTCGGCAGGCAGCTCCCACACTGAAGCACCCTTGTGCCCCAGCCAGCCCATCAGCGTCTACACATGCATTGCTGTGGAGTAAATAACTCCACCATAGGATAGTATTTGTGTTGGGCAGGCAGTACTATCCTATGGCAAAGTTATTTAGTTTACTCTGACCTAATAGCACCAGACGTGTAGACATGATGCTTTACTGCAGAGCTAATTAGTCAGCTACAGTAAAGCACACATGTAGATGCATCCTATGTGTATAAGATTTTTTGGTAGTCAGTGAAATTAGTGCTGATAAGCACTAGGAATTAGTGCACAGCCATCTGCAATCCCACTGAAGGTATGATTTGCATCTCAATCTGTACCTCTTAAGTAGAAGATAAATAAGTTAAAGTCTCAGAATTTGTTAACTGGTAAGGCATTAGAATATTGCCTGGAAAAAAACAAGAAACTAAAGTTATAGGTTAAAACACTAAGAGCTGGAGTAAGTAAAATGACTAAAAGTCTATGTTTAACGAGTACACTTGTAATTTAAAGTGAAGGATTATGTATCCCAGGGGAATAAATTAACTGAAGTAAAAACTAAGCTGACTGCCTTGCTTGGGTTTATAAGGAACAGTTAAATTAATTAGAATCAAAGCAAATAAAACCCATTGTAAAATGTACAGAAGTGATTATTATTAACTTATCTATTCTTTTTTGCTAACAGCTTAGGTTACTGACATGTGCAATAATGAAAGTTTTTTGTGTTTTTTTTCCCTCTACAGTGGCAAATGGATATAAAACTAGAAAAATCAAGCAAGGGTTTTCTTTCTTGCTTGCTTGTTTGCTTGCTTGCTTTCTTTTAGCAGTGGAGTCTTTGGTTATTGTTCTAAATCTGTTACTGAATTTTTTGTCCTTTTGTTAGCCCTTGAGCTTCAATTTGTGTTTCAGAACCCAGAAAAAAGTCTGTATTCTATCAAGTCTCAGTTAACAGTTTTCAGTTCTGCCTAGGAATTTTATTTTTCTTCTTACAGTCAAGCAATTTTTAATGTTTTCTCCATGTCATTTGCAAATAAAAAGGCCTTTCAGTTTTTAAAGTTCCTTTTAAAACTTTAAAACAGATAGGTGAGGAAGTCACAATAGCATGTGTAATATCTGGTGAGACTGGATGTGGATGATCTCACCAAATAAACCTCTTTAGGTGACAACTGGGATGTGGACACTGTAAACATCAAGTTGCTTTGACGAATGCATAAAAGGGACATGGGAACCCTGAATACTTTGAACTAAGATAGGAGCTGTATTTTGTGCTGACAGATAACTGATTATTCCCATACCTGAATGGGGCATGATGGTATTATCTAGTGCTTTTTTTTTTGTGAACAATAAACTCCAAAGAGTTCTTGCTACTGAGAACTAGAGCATGGAGTATCTTTATTACAACTAACAAGTTTGTTAGGAGTAGTGGTGGTATAATATCACCAACGGTATCCTGATAGAGCACTAACTAAACATCCGAACTGAGGAAGCCTGGCATGACTGGTACTGCAACCATCACCTCATTTATGCTATGAACTGTCAGTTGTGGCACGTCTATATGGCACCCCTCCCATCCCTGGAACCATTGTTGAAAAAACGAGCCTAAGACACCAGATACTGGGAATTAGGCAGTGTTGACAGCTCAGAAGCTGTCCCAGGCATCTCAGAGAGGCCCTGAGTGTGCAGCCCAATGCCATTCTTAAGACAAAACCTAAGCCTAGCCCTGGGGCATGCTTTCAGAACAGCACCTGAGCTATTCATGCTGCCTAAATGCTGGTCTCTGCTGTGTCAGAATGGGACCAAGTGGGCAGGGGTATTTTCTTGGCAGTGGTCACATGGATGCTGGGAAGCTGCACACACGTGCCAGAGAGAAGAGTTTGGACCTGTATTCAGGAAAGTACTAACACATATATTCTCATTCACCCCTGTCCAGAAAATGTCAGAGCAACACTTCAGCATACAATTAAATAGGTAATTAAGCCTCAGTGATTCAGCTGCTAGTACTTCAGTGATTTCCAGAAGAGGAATCTTGTTCTTACCTTGGGCCTTTAAGTCAGATCATAAAGTATCTGTGTATTCCACTAACGACCCCGCAGCTTGACAAGATCCCACCAGTTGCATTATATATTTTAATGCATTGCATTTTTCCATTTTTGTCTCTGCTAAGGAGTAAAAAACAATATAATGGACTGCTTTTTTCATGATGTGGTCAGATATCTACCTGGAATCTAAGATTTTTTTCTTTGTAAAATATAATTCTATATTATTATTTGATGACAACAATACAAATGTTAGAAGGAGAGACTGGAAAAGTTTGTATTTTTTTGTTGATAATTACTGTTAAGTAGAATTTTCACTTGAAAACCAAGACTATTACATAATATAAATATCAAAATTGGTTTTAAATTTAAATTTTATTTAAATAAGAATTGTGTGTGGGAAAAATTGAGTTCACCCAGAAACAGAAAGAAAAAGAAAAGAAAATCCTGAACTTGTATTATGAATGTAGAGTAATTTCCTTATTATAGGTGGATGTGCCTGGTAGACTCCTATCCACTCCAATCCCTGTCCCTGTCCTCATCTTCACTTTTCTGCCATGCCTTGATGTTAAAGAAAAATAAACAAGAATGGGGACGTCAGTAGTCAGTTTGGTCCATGTGGGGATGTAGGTTTGGTGGTGATCTCTTCCACAGGGCTCCACCTCCCCTACATCCTGCCCTCACCACACCTGGCCAGATTGGTGTCTATCTCTTTCATCTGGAGATCCATGCTCTCTGAGTCCCGCCTATTCAGACTTGCACACTGCACGGGCAGCAATGTCTCTCACAGTTAATTATTCCGCAGATATATTTCTCCCTCAAAGGAATTATCTCTTCTCAATCAGTCCTTATGTCCCTCACTCCCCTTTGGGGGGAGAGTCTCAATCATCCCTCAATCCTAGTTCAACTCACTCTGTCCTCAAAGGAATCCCCAATCATACATCAGTCCTTACATAACTCCCTCCACTCTGTAGGAAATTATCTGTCATCCATCAGGCCTCACCTACTTCATTCTGAGAGGCATGTTCCTCAATCAACCCCAGCTCAATGGTCTGTAGAAACCAGGCTTTTCCTGTCATCAACCATTCGTGGTTGCAGTCTGTCCAACCAGCAAGGTCTCTTTACTCAATTGACTATATTCAAAGCAGGTAATTCAATCCTAACATTGGGCAATCGCCCCGTATAACAGGTTTCCCAATTAGACCCCACTTGCCTGATCCCAGCCTCAGCTCCTAGTTCAGCCTTCTGTACCTAGCCTGTCATCAGAACTCACTGTGCAGACTGTCTGCCCAGTGTCTTTGATATCTGGTCATAATTTAGGCTCCTAGTGTTCCTGGGTCTGCCTTGTGCCTCCGCATGAGCCATGATGCAGTCTATGTCTCCAGGGGAAGGGTCTGTGGATGGGCTGGCTTTTCTACCTGCCTTCCGGGATCCTGAGCCATTCAGCAATGGTTCCCGGAGCAAGGGCCAGGG
>NW_017729034.1:53065445-53072288 GCF_001723915.1 Gavialis gangeticus
AGGATTTTTCCGAGACACACTCTTGGGGTAATTATCTGTCATCCATCGGGCCTTGCCTTCTTCATTCCAAGAGGCAGGTTGCTTCTCAATTAACCCCAGCTCAGGGGTCTATAGAGACTGGGCTTTTCCTGCCATCAACCATTCTTGGCTGCAGTCAGCCTGACCCACAGGGTTTCTCTACTCAATTGACTCTATTCTTATTTTCTCCCCATTCTGCTTCCTCAGCAGGACATCCGATCCTAACTTTGGGCAATCACCCCGTTTTAGCAGGTTTCCCAACTGGCCCCAACTTCACCGATCCCAGTCTCATTTAGTTCAGCCTTCCATAGCTAGCCTGCTGCCAGAACTCACTGTGCAGACTCTCTGCCCAGTGTCCCTTATATCTGGTCTTGATTTGGGTTCCCATTGTTCCTGGCTCTGCCTTGTACCTCCACATAAACTGTGCTGCAGCCTGTCTGCCTGCATACTTACACCTCTCTGGGGGAAGAGATTGTGGATGGACTGAGTTTTCTACCTGCCTTCCAGGATCCTAAATCAATCAGTAACAGCTCCCAGAGTATATTGCAGCATGTATCAGGGAGTTAGTTGTCTCCTTTACTCTGCAGAGTCTATGCTGCCACTCTAGCCCGGGATGACCACCTGATTCAGTGTCCAGGTGAGTTTGTTCCCCCCTGCATTGGCATCCTCCCCTTTCGAGCAGGGGCCAGGATGGTTCCCTGTTCCATTCATGTTACCCCATATTATTAGTAGGAAGAAAAATATTCTCATCATTAAGGCATTTGATTGAGGTTTCCCTTCTATCTCTGCTCTAGGCACCTTAGCTGATCAGAATTTTGTCTTTAATTCCTGAATGTATACTGTTTTTCAAATACAACAGTATAATATCATTTAACCCTATGAACTCAGTTATGCTTATGTGGTATCTTGTAGGGCTGTGCGGAACGGCAGCACTCTGTTTTGACCAGTGTTTCGACATTTTGGTGGAACAGAGTTCTGTTTCAAATTCTGTTTTGATTCAAAACAGCTGTCCCATTCTGGTCTGTGGAAACAGGTTTGCCATTTCAACCCTGTTTCGACGTTTCACCCATAGGATATAATGGGGAAGGTCAAAATAGCCTATAACGTTGTCATTTCTGGCCTGATTTGGATGAACCTTGCAGAAATGGTAGCCCCTTCTGAGGGCATGAAGTCTGCCAAGTTTCAAAGAGATAGGTGCAGGGGGCTTGGGGCAACTGCACCCCAAATTCTTGAAAGCAAAACTCATGTCATGTGCATGTGTTAAGCCACAGTGAGGTCAAAACTGCAGGCATGCTAGCTCCTGTGGAGGCCACAAAGTCAGCCACGTTTCAAGGAGATAGGTGCAGGGGTTTGGGGGAAACTGCACCTCAAGCTGCAGACAAGCAAAACTCATGACATGGGGGACACTGTGTATGTTAAGGGTGCAGGGTGAGAGCTACAGGCCTGCTAGGCCCTGCTGCAGCCATGAAGCCTGCTAACTGTTAAGGAGATAGGTGCAGGGGCTTCTGGGTTCTGGGGCCCTGCACCTATAGCTGCTGACAGGCAAAACTCATGACATGGGTGCCTGTGCAACTGCTGCCTCTCATCAGGCAGCAGGACTGAAGATCCCCCATCACTTGCCACCGTAGACCTGGGGGTAATAATTGACCACAGTATGAACATGAGCCAGCAGTGCGATGCTGTAGCCAGCAGGGCCAACAATACCTTGGCATGCATCAATTGATGTATTTCCAGCAAAACCAGCAAAACCATTGCAAAGAAGTGATTCTCCTGCTCTACTCAGCTCTACTCGGCATTGGTGAGACCTCAGCTGGAGTACTGCATCCAATTCTGGGCTCCACACTTTAACAAGGACATGGTAAAGCTTGAGAAAGTCCAGAGAAGGGCTGCCTATATGATCAGAGATTTCCACAGCAAGCCATATGAAGAAAGGCTAAGGGACCTGGGACTACCATTTCTGCAAGGTTCATCCAAATCAGGCCACAAATGACAAAGTTATAGGCTGTTTTGACCTTCCCCATTGTAGCCTATAGGCAAAACTTCGAAACAGTGTCAAAACGGCAAAATGTTTCAACTTGCCTCATTTTGTTTTGAGGCTGTTTTGACCATATATGTTTCATTTCAATTTTGCTGTTTTGACCACAAAACAAGTCAAAACAGCATTGAAACAAAACTGGCAGTGAAATTTCACACAGCTGTAGTATCTTATAATATTTTCTCCCCACATTTTTATATTTCCTGTTTCCATTGCTGTAATGATCCAGTAAAAAGGAGGCTAGTCAGATCCCTTTTGTGCTACAGATTTGCAGTCCAACCCTGGAGTCCAACCCTATGCTCAGATCCTGAAAAATACCTAATTCCCATTGAAAAAAACAAACACAAGTCAGTGGTCGTTTGAACTAAAAACCTAAATATTAAGGCCTTGTGTCTTTGCCTCTTTCTCTGTGCCTTAGTCCTCCATATCTAGTATTGGGCTAATGGTACATCTCTACCTTACAAGGGTGTTACAAAGAAAACATGTGCTACAGATTGCAAGGTGCCATTTTCACGGTCCCCGTACCTAGATACACTTCTCTCTTAAGGAAGCGTTGTAAACACAGCCCTACAAACACAGAATCATCCCATTGAATTCACCAGGACAGTTCAGAAGCATCAGATTGTTTGCATACAATTGCTTGCACCCTGGGGCCTTAGTCATCACCAAAAGTATTTAACATTTGCATTGCTAAGAGCTTCCTTCCTTAGATGTAGTTAAACAGAGAAGTCAACTACAAATGCCACAAATGCCTAAATATATCAGCAAACAGAGAGATTTCCTCTTACACCAGAAAAAAACCTCAGAAGTGTTGTGTGAGTATGGTTTGTGTGCTTGTATATTATAAATGATTTCCACTTTACTAGGCACATAGCACACACAAACAAAAAGGCTGTGCATATGGACATATGGTTGTAGAAAAACATCCTATGATAGTGCATTTTCTGAGTCATTGAATGTGATACTCTGTTTCACTGAAACTGTATTGTATATTGCAGATGTTCAAAGAGGCAGCTTTAAGATTGTACATGCAATCTTAATTAAGGTCATTGTGTCACTAGTCTTGGTCATAATGCCTTATGAGCCTTGAACATTCTGAAAACAAGCACACTAACAGAGATCTGTATATCTTTATCTCCTTCTACCTGCTGGTTGCTGTTTATTGTTTTTATTAGGCTAGGTCAAAAAAGTTAGGAAGCAGGAAAAGTTGGATCAAAGAAGTGTGCGATACATTTCAATCTGAAGAAGATGAGATTGTGGTAGCTGTTTCCTTGTCATGATCTAGTTTCTGTGAAAGCAGTCATTCCCCCCACAGCTCTCCCTCCCCATGCCTTCTCTCTCTGACACACATAAACACACACATGCTTGCACACACACACCCCTCACTGTTAAGTTTGATCCTTCCAGGCAAGCACAGGAGAATACAAGAGAACACAGATACTGTGGGCTCTCATGATCTTGGAAAACAAGGCCATCTGTCATGTACTCATACTGCTACATGAAGGTTATTTTCATTCCCACGCCTTACTCCCCTTCTCCCTTAGGAAATGCTTAACTACATTATACTTTTAGTCCTTTTTCAGTTATTGTTAATTGAAGACACGATCAAAATGTGCATAAAATGCATTTTAGCATGAAAATATAAACCTTGGGTAGAAAAAGTATTAACTCTATGATGCCATTGTTTAAGCTTGGCCATATGCGTTCTGCTCCATTACTAGGCTCATGTGTTTTAATCTCCACTTCCGACTTTCCATAGAGATTTGGAATAGCTGGCTGTCACCGGTGCCTTTATCAGGTCTGTTTCTCTGGTACTTCACCTGTATCTTATGAAATTTATTGAGCAGGTTAAGTCCTGAAATATGACATTAGGCCACTGTGCTGCTGCTATTGGGGCTGGAGGTTATCCTTAATGTGATGTGGAAGCATGCTGTTGCCTCAGTGCGACACAGACACAATCTACTTTCAGAAGAACATTTCTGTGTTGGCCTGCAGTATGTGATGACAGTCTAATGGAGCGAAGTGGAGCAGCTGTAGAGGATGGCTCACCTGTTGGACTCACTGTGGAAGATAAACTGTGGTAGTTACATGCAGTTGTGTTCCTTTGGAAATGCTGATTCTCTGGGCTGCCTTGATTCCAGGCCATTAATTTTGGCGGGTATAAATCCCTCTTCTGTCCTTGCACTCTCTGTTGAAAATGATCAGTGGGTGAAAATTCCAGGCACATCAGTGACCTAAAACTTTTGAAATTTTAGTCCTTTATTTTTATCCTCCTAGAAGGAAAGTGAGCCACAGTGTCCTACTTTTCCTTAACTGTGTCACCTGACACATTGATCAAAATTCAATTTGAGTTCTATTTTCACCCAGTGACTAATGATCCACCTATCAAACCTATCAGAAGCACAAAGTACAACACTGGCATTCTCTTTGCAATTCCTGAAATCTTTCTTATATCAAATTCGTAGAAATCTTTTAAGATATTTTAAGAAAGATACATTTGTTGAATTCAATCTATGCAACAAAGACTCCCACATTCTGCATTTTCATCTGGAGAGACTTTTTGATAAAACATCCTAAGGAAGTGGTGTTTTGTGGTGTTTGATACCTTTGGTATTAGGGGAGTGCATGATTTTGGACTCAGACTTCTTCAGCACAGTACAGTGTAGAGGAGTAGCAAGGCAGCTCCACACCTGGGGCAGTTACTGAGCCACAGGACAGTACCGGCTCCTGCAGTGCCAATCACTGCAGAGCAGTCAGCTGCAACTGCAACAGACAGTTTTGTTGCACCCTCTTTCTCTTCCCCTCCCACTAATGTAGCACCTAGCCCTGGTCACCTTCCTCACTTATGCTACTGGTATAATATAATCTTAATTTAACTGGTTCTCTTAGAAAATATATGGAAAAAGTATGGAAGCTTGGTATGGGGCAATGCTATAAAAATAAACAGCTTTTTCTCTCTCACAGAGAAACTGGGAATACAAGTAGTTACTATTTCCAACTTTCACTTGACTGGGGAACCCCAGGCCAAGCACTTAAGGTATCCCTTAGTCATTAAAGAAGACGTCTTTGCATTTTTCTTTAAGTTTAGCTATTCTTGGCAGTGGGTTTTCCTTTTGCTGGTTTCACATGCTTTAACCTATGGCATAAATTGTGATTGCATTTGATCTGAAAGCTCCTACTGCATATTACACTATGGTAGGAACAATGCAGGGGTGTGAAATCCTTCTTGAACAAAGCTAAGTGTACTGTGGTATGTGTGGGTTTATTAAATGCTATGGAAGAAATACAAAGACTATTTGGCACTTTTTCTGTTGCTAGCATGGCAAGTGTTCTGCATTCTGGATGTGTGGGTGATCTGGATTCTACTCTTGCATCATTAATGGCCTGGTTAACCAATTCCAAAAGGAGAACCAGAATCTACCTTCTAACTGCTCATGTATTAGAAGGTTGCAGAGATATCATATGCCATCATTTGGCCAGCAGAACTATTATTACTGATGAAGACATGCAAGAGTGTAGAAAGGCAGAGCTAATGGCTTTACATTAGGGCATAACATGGTGCTAATGTGGCTATTTTGCTTCCAGAGTTAGCATATGCTCTCTTGCGCTAAATAGATATACCCCTGGAAATAAACACATCTATCTTGATTTGAGTATTTCCTCAAGTTTAACCATCTTGTCATGCCACTAAGACCCTTCAGAACAACACTACAATTTGAAACTTTTCTCCTGGTTCTTGCTCTCTGGTTCTCTTCTGCTCTATCATCCTGTTCATCTCTTGCTCTTATTTCAGATTCCATGCTTTTCTCTATACATGCAAAGGCATAGCCAGAATAGTTTACCAAGCCACTGCTGCCCTTTAATCAGGCCTTAAATTAAAGACCTTTTCTTCTATGAGACCCACAACATGAATTTAACAACAATGACATGATGAGTAAGAGAAAAGAAAATCCTAGCCATGTTATTTTCCCATCTGGATTTTTTGGTGTATGCTACCTTGCATTGCCCCTCTCTTAGATCCATGGTAGAATGCCTGTGGATTCTACAGCAACAAGCAAGTAAGTGATAATAAAAATGAGCTGGCTTGCAGACCCCCTGAGATCTTTACCTGTCATGCTAAGCATTATTCTTTCATTGCTTCCTTCTGCTCTCCATTTGTTGCTCTTTCCATATCTTGTCTCTGGCTTTTTAGCTGCTAAATTGTTTATAGAAGGGACCACTTTTTTGTTCTATATATGTGTGCATCTCACACACTATGGTCCTGAGCCATGGACAAGTCTCCTAGGCACTACCATAATACAAATAAATAGTAGTAAAATCCCAGATGCAGCCTGTGAGATTGGCAGTTAAAGAAGACATTTCTTTACTTGAAAGATAAACAGGTATTTATTTGGAGCTTATCGAGGAATAACACACTCAAAGCCCCAGGTGCCAGTTTTGAGAGAACACTTACATGAAAAGGACTATCCCTTGAATGGAATACTTGAATGGGTTCTTGACCCCCTGGGTGACAGTGACCACTGCCTGCTAGAATTCACCATTCAGCGCAAGTTGGCAAAGGCAAGCAGTCAGGTGGTGGCCCTAGATTTTAGGAGGGCGAACTTCAACAAGCTAAGGAGGATAGTTGGAGAAGCGCTGAAGTCTCAGAGGGGAGGGGAGCCGGGTGTCCAAGGGGAGTGGTCGCTCCTTAAGGAGACGATCCTCCAAGCCCAGAGGAAGGTAATCCCCAGGAGGGTCAAAGGGGGCAGGAGAGCATATAAGCCTCCATGGCTCACTAAAAACATCCGGGA
>NW_017729034.1:53073038-53078248 GCF_001723915.1 Gavialis gangeticus
GGCTAGGGTCTGGAACCAGCTTCCAAGTGAGGTGGTGCAGGCTCCCACCTTGGGGGTTTTTAAGAGGAGGTTGGATGACCACCTTACTGGGGTCGTTTGACCCCAGTACTCTTTCCTGCTATGGCAGGGGGTCGGACTAGATGATCTGCTCAGGTCCCTTCCGACCCTAGAAACTATGAAACTATGAAGTCAGTGGTAAAAATACTGGGCGCATCTACACGTGAAATTAATGCAATGCAATAAACTGCGACACTGAAGCACCTTCATGCCCCGGCCAGCCCCATCAGCATCTACATGTGCATTGCTGCATACTAAATAACACTACCATAGGATAGTAGTTGTGTTTGTAAGTACTGTCCAATGGCAGAGTTAATTAGTTTACTGCGGCCTAATAGGGTTGTGCATGTAGATGCTGAGACTTTACTGTGGAACTAACTAGGCAGCTCCACTGTAAACATCTTGTGTAGATGTGCCTACTAGTTCAATGGGGCCTTCATTTCACCCCCTAAAATTTCCAGGTAGAAGTATAACCAATAGAGCCCGATACAATTTCCTCAGAATCACTGGGTGTTGGCTGCAGCCAAGACTGGGGATTTTGACTGGGGTGTGCCAATGCTCCTGGTGGGATTGAAACCCAGAGGTTTGTGGCTAGAGGGTCTTGCCCCTCCACTCAGGTCTAGACCAACTGCCATATTTGAGGTCAGGAAAGACAAGGCTGGCCATGACCAAATTGGTACAGAATGGGGGGGAGGGGATAGTGCCTTCCTCTGTAACATGGTGGCATAGTCCTTTTCCTTGGGTCTCTCAGGTGTATTTTAACAAATCTGTAGCAGCAGGAAGTTGGCCACCAGCTCCCCTGCATTACCTATGGTAGGTTTGGGTGTTGTGTCTTGTGGTTGTGTCAGGCTTGAAAGTGTAGTTTTGCAAATAGGTTAGCCAAGGAATTTGTATCGGATGGTTTAGGTAGGGATGATCCTGCCTCAGGCAGGGGGTTGGACTAGATGACATATGGAGGTCCTTTCCAGCCCTACTTCTCTGTGATTCTATGAAAAGATGCCCCTAGCTACTACATTTAGGGATTTTTCTTTGTTCTTATAACACAGTGATATATTAAAACCAGGGTTATCCAACTGACAGTCCATGAGGGGTTAAAATGAGGCTCCTACCTGGCTGCTGCTGCTGCTGCTGCTGCCTCTACTGTTCCCAGGGTGTGGAACAGCACAATATGACATGGTGCAACCCATGGTGCGAGGAGAGCTGGCACCCTGGAGCACTTGTGTGGCATAGTGGCAAAAGGGAGCCCACAGGAAGCTGCAGGGGGTATGGATGCCATATGATGCAAGGGAGTGTCTGCATGCAGTGTAGTGGAGTGGGAGAACAGCTGCCTGCAAATGCACGCAGTGCAGCAGGGTGGGAGGCACCCGCCTACACGCACAGTGCAGTGGGGTTGGGGAGCACCCACTGGTACACATGCATGTGGGGAGTGCAGCATAGCCTATAGCTATGACATTAATGCTGCCCCCATGATGCATGGCCTCTGCTGGTGTGGCCTATGGGATATGTGGCCCCTGACCATTTTGAAATTGGATAGTCTTGAATTAAAACTTAGAAGTTGTCCTTATCACAAATAGCACAAAAGTAAAACAAGATGACAGAAAGTCCATTACCTTGTTAGGCTAAGCATCCTAAAAATAAAACCCCAAATAAATCTTACTAATATTTTGGGGGGGGGTGTGTGTGTGTGTGTGTGTGTGTGTGTGTGTGTGTGTGTTTGGGCAGCAACTTTGAAAAATATTAAGATCAAATTAAGATCCCTTTTAGCAAGCTAAAATAAATTTTTATCTAGGCAGCCAACGGTGAAAGGAAAAGAAAGAGAAAGCCAGGCTTTAACAGGAGTTATAATAACTTTTAATAATACCAGTTGACAGATCTCAGAAGACTGTATTTACAATGTGGTGATGCATTCTATCTCCAGGCAGTTAAATGCTTTCTATCTCTAGCATGAATATAAAATAGGAAGATTTTTCATGCAGTGTTATGCTATTGTACCACTCTGCATATTTCAAATAAACCAAAGCTCTATCAGCAAAATACAGTTTACCTGTGACAGTGCAAGCTCACATGGATGAACAAAAGAAATCTGGTGTCCTAAATCCATTATTATTGAAAAGGAAAGTATTGTTCATACAGGATTAACTTCTGAGGCTGTATCAACTTATTTAATTAAACTGAGTTTGATTACAATAAAATTAAACTGAGGCACTTGCTCTAAAGACTGGAGAGAAAAGAATTGCACTGAATTGTCTTTAGAGAAACAAAATAAAGTTTTATTGAGATAGTTCCTATATTAAATTGACAGTGAAGTAAATTTGACCATTCCAGTTTCATTTGTCATTTACAGTAAGGTAGTGTTATCATTCAAATACTCATTCCTGCCAATTCCCGTTGCCGAACACCCAGGACTTCATCTTTTCTTGCTTGGACTGCTATAGACTTTTCACTTCAAGCATTTTAGCTTGTTTCTTCCCTCCCTCTGGTCTATTCAAATTTCCACTCCTAAAATTTATCTTCTGCTGCCATCACAATGATCACAGCATCCTTTAAATCAGCTTCCCATCTCTTACCACTTCAAATGCAGATTCCTCTTCTCTCCTTGAAGACATTACAAAAACATCCCCCCCTCCTGCTCCACTTCTCTGATCTCTTTCCCCTTCCTGCCACAGCAGGCTTCCCAGTGGGTATGGCACACCCTGTTATAGTGCACCCATTCAAGTGAAGCAAGAAAAATAAATAATTTCCCACCTGCCTAGATTCTGGTCAATATCCTTCTGGGCTCATCATGTACATTGCATCTCATAGGTCATCACAGTGATTTCCATTCTTCTACATGGGTGCCAGATTAATTCTGTCAAACTGTCAGATTAATTCTTGTAATCAGCACTGACTATGTAGTACCTCTGAATTATTAATGCTTATCCCATTAACAGTATATTACAGTGATGCTACTCTCTATCTTGAATCTCACTTTACCAACCTTCAAGCACCTTATATTCTCTAAGCTTTACTTTTATTGATAAGCCATTACTGTTGCTATAAAATACTGACAAGTTTACATCAGAAGTAATATCTTTCTTTCCTGTCATCATTCAGTGGTCTGAGAGCAGTCAAAGTTGCATTGAAGTAGCCATAAAACGAATGGCTGTTTTTTTTTTTAAACAGCTAATGGATGGGGTCCAAGAAATCTATACCAAGATCAGCATGGCACAGAAATAGTTCTGTCAATCAGTCAAGTTCTGGTCATTGTTACAACCATGTAAATCTGGAATAACTCCAATGATTGCACTGTGGAGGAGATCCTCTACTAGCTTAAAGAGGCAGAACTCCACTGGTCCCAGTAGGTGTAACAGGGCACCATCTCCAGGGGTGGCCCTAAAGCCCTTGGAGACTAATACAATGTACTTTTACTGTGCTCTGTGGGCAGTCTTCCCTTCTCTCCCTCCACATCTTGATGTTAAGTGCCATTAAAATATAGGCAGTTGCCCTGGTCTTATCTTAATTGTTGCCCTGAGGGGTCAGGCCAATGCTCAGGATCTCAGTATTGCACTGTTAGACAGGAGGGTGTGGTGTACAATTGCACATGCACACATAAAAAAAAAAAATCAGTTAAGCACACATACACTCACTAGGTCCATACACCCCAGTAGGCATACACACTCACACTAGCAACTCAGATACACACACGTTCAAAATAACCAGTCTAGGTTCATGCACACCTATCACCAGTTTAAGCCCACATACGCTACACACACCAAATTTAGACAGAATCAGTTACCAACACCTGCATATCCAATACACATATGTGGATTACTAATTCATATGCCACATACACACAGTGATATCTATATCTATATATGTGTGTATTCACTAATTCACACACATACCACCCACCTACGCATACACACAGATGAGTTCCTACGTTGGGTTTTGTGATGTGTATGTATGTATGTGCTTGGTGTACTTGGGATACCTGGGGAAAGGTTAAGGTAAGAAAGTAGAAGTGTAAGGAGTGAAAGTTGCTGGGAGTGAAAGTCACCAGGACTGGAAGTTACCAGGACTGGGATTAGAACCAGTAGACTAGAGGGGCCTGGGCTGAAGAACTGAGGCTCGGGGGTAACTTTAGGTTAATTGATCTTAATTGATTAAAAGACAATGCCCAAAGCCTGCAGAACAGGGGAGCATGCCCACACAGTGGCAGGGAGTGGAGCCAGAGCTACAGGGAAGCTGAAAAGGTAGGTGGGGAGAGGGAAAATGGGACTAAGGGAAAGTGTGGGTGTTAAAGAGGGGCTCTGGGTGTGGGGAGGTAGAGGATGGCTCCAGGGCAACTAGAGAAGTTGCAGGGAGCAGCAGCAGGTGCTGGGAGCTGGAGAAAGGCTCCAGCTGCTGGAGAAAACTGCAGGACAGCCACAAGGAGCTGGGAAGCTGGGGGGGTAGGGATGACTACAGAAGGTGCGGGGGAAGCCTGAAAATAGAGAGATGGACAGCAGAAAATCACAGGAAAAGTGGCAGGAGAGACTGAAAGGCAGCAGGACAGTGGGAAAGCAGAAAACAGCAGCAGAAAGTCACAGGGAAAAAGCAGTAGGAGCAGGGGGAGAACAGAAAAATCACAGGAAAAGCAGCAGGAGAGACTGAAATGTGGCAGGGCAGCAGGAAAGCAAAGAGAGGCTGAGAGGTGGTGGAAAAGGGGAGACGGAATTGGGAAGAGATTGGGAAACTAGTGGGGGGGGGGCTGGAGCTGAGAGAGAGAGAGAATGAGGCTGGAGTTTCAGATACGGAAGGGACTGGGATTCAGTAAAACATGACCCAACTCAGGGTTGCAAATGAGAGTGGTTTTATTGAACAGGGGAAATGGTGACAGAGTCTTATTGGCTCCCTTGCACCCATACACACACACACACACACACACTGGCAGCAGGGGTTAGAGAGGCATGGTGCAGGGGCTGATGTCTGCTGAAGTCCAGGAGGAGAGAGAGAGAGAGATTCCAAATTGTAGGAGGAGGTGTGCAGGTAATAGCTACCTATCCCAGGCTGGAAGCTGATCTTCAGTGGCCAGTCAGGGTCTCCTTCAGCTTGGTGTGGTCCAGAGGGGGTCGCTGGCAGGGTCTCTGGGCTGGATAGGTGACGTGAAGCTGGTCTGGTCTGGATGGAAATGG
>NW_017729034.1:53078259-53079474 GCF_001723915.1 Gavialis gangeticus
TCTGTTTACACAGTCAGCCCCAATCTGGGCCTTCAGGCCCCTTGGTCTCTCACTCGGCCTCACCCTGGGCTGCCAGACCCCTCTGGTCTCTGCCTGGTTTCTCCTCAGAGTCCTAGTCTCACTTTTTCCCAGCTGCTCTCTGATCCCACCCTTTCAGCTGCGCTCTAGACTGCTGGACCCTACTGGTCCCACTCTATTCTCAGCCTCTCACTGGGCCCCTGAACCCTTCTAGTTCCACTCTTTCCTGGCCCCTCTCTGGGCTGCTGGACCCTACTGGACCCTACTGGTCCCACTTTGTATCTACCTTTTCTGTTAGGGTGTGCTCCCTTAGCCTTCCTTCTCCATGGGGTAACCCACAAGGCGGTGGGAGCTGAGGCTTTCAGGCACCTCATGCTCGCCTTTCCCTGGGGTGGCTCATGCATGGCACTTCATGGAGGCTGCTCTGCCACAGCCAGCCCCACCACACTAACCAGCCCTAGTACGATGTAGTCTCAGGTCATACCTAGGACCAGCAAGGGTCCCAGCCTCAGTTCCTAGAGTTTAGCTCCACTTCATCCTTCTTGGCTACTCCTGAGTGTTTTGGCCTCTGCCCCTAAAGCTATGCTGTTCTACCCAGGAACTTTGCCTCTCCTGGCTACTCCCAGATGTTCAAGCCTCAGCCTCTAATGTCACATGCCCCTCCTGGGCCATGGGCTTCCAGCCCCATTCCTTGCCCCCTTGGGTTGCAAAACTCCAGGCCCCTTGGCCCCAGCTTGCTCTCACCTCCAGGCCCCTTGGTCCTGGCTTGCTTCACATCTCTGGGCCCCCTGGCTCTGGCTCAATCCAATCTCCTCTGGGCTCCCCAGCCCCGGCCCTGACCCCTGCCCCACTTCAAGCTAGTGAGACCCCATTGGTCTCAACAGTAGTTACCTTGGATCTTTGGCCCCTTTGGCTCTGGCCCCGCTTTGGGCTAGTGAAACTTCTGGTCTTATCAGTAGTTCTCTCTGTGCTTGCTCAGACCCCACAATAGGTCCCCAAACTTAGCCCCACCCTCTGGGTTCTGAACCCTACCCTGGGTCCTCCACACTCAGCCCCTCTCTAGGCCCAGTCATGGACGCAGCCCTTCCCCAGGCTCTGGACCTCTCACTAGGACCCCAGGAACCTCCTCCATCCCTTTAGTTCCTTCCCAAACCTCCAAACTACTACAGGCTGCACTCCCCTTGCTGGTGTTCCAGG
>NW_017729034.1:53079507-53081155 GCF_001723915.1 Gavialis gangeticus
ACCTTGTGTGACCCTAGTGACAGGAGGCATGCCCAGGCAAGGGTCAGCCCCGGTGTACTTAACATGTGCACTCCATGCAGAGATGTGCAGTTTCGGATGTCTGTAATGGTGGGGTACAATGGTAGAGTTGCTGGTTCTGCAAGGTCTTTTGTCTTTCAAATGCTGGGTTCTTGTCTCTGTTCCTGGGTGAGGTCCATGGTTCCTGAATGAATCAATGTGAGGCAATGGCTTAGTCCTTACAGGTCATTCAGTAGAGGCCTGCTACCGTAGTATTTCAATCATTCCCAATCACTCTCATTCATCCGGGAACCAATTTACATGGGAGGGGTACCTGACTCATACAGTTGCAAGGTAGGGGATGCCCGGGCAGAGGATACAAGATGGAGACTTTACATACAAAATGGAAATTTTGACATTACCTTGGCTCAGTTACAAACACAGGCCTAAACCATACAATATCCATATGAAACAAAAATCAATATGAAAATGATAATAATACAATATACAACAGTGAGAATCAATACAAACCTAATAATAATACAATATAAAACAGTGGATATCCAAAATAAAAATGTTAAAGTTTATCCTAAGTCTGAGCTCACTTATACTTATCTATAGGGAATAGAGAGGGAGAGAAAAAGTCAGAAATGGTTGGGGAAGGGGAGGGAATGCACTTTAAAATAACGTAACAAAAGAAAAACTGAGGGTTTTGCTACATAATGACCACTTGATGTTTGTGGTAGGTGTCTTATAGGCAAAATGTGTGGCTTCATTTTATCTCTACACCATGCCTCAAGCTTCACAGGTGCCATCCTCATCAAGTGTTCTCTGTTTACACAGTCAGCCCCAATCTGGGCCTTCAGGCCCCTTGGTCTCTCACTCGGCCTCACCCTGGGCTGCCAGACCCCTCTGGTCTCTGCCTGGTTTCTCCTCAGAGTCCTAGTCTCACTTTTTCCCAGCTGCTCTCTGATCCCACCCTTTCAGCTGCGCTCTAGACTGCTGGACCCTACTGGTCCCACTCTATTCTCAGCCTCTCACTGGGCCCCTGAACCCTTCTAGTTCCACTCTTTCCTGGCCCCTCTCTGGGCTGCTGGACCCTACTGGACCCTACTGGTCCCACTTTGTATCTACCTTTTCTGTTAGGGTGTGCTCCCTTAGCCTTCCTTCTCCATGGGGTAACCCACAAGGCGGTGGGAGCTGAGGCTTTCAGGCACCTCATGCTCGCCTTTCCCTGGGGTGGCTCATGCATGGCACTTCATGGAGGCTGCTCTGCCACAGCCAGCCCCACCACACTAACCAGCCCTAGTACGATGTAGTCTCAGGTCATACCTAGGACCAGCAAGGGTCCCAGCCTCAGTTCCTAGAGTTTAGCTCCACTTCATCCTTCTTGGCTACTCCTGAGTGTTTTGGCCTCTGCCCCTAAAGCTATGCTGTTCTACCCAGGAACTTTGCCTCTCCTGGCTACTCCCAGATGTTCAAGCCTCAGCCTCTAATGTCACATGCCCCTCCTGGGCCATGGGCTTCCAGCCCCATTCCTTGCCCCCTTGGGTTGCAAAACTCCAGGCCCCTTGGCCCCAGCTTGCTCTCACCTCCAGGCCCCTTGGTCCTGGCTTGCTTCACATCTCTGGGCCCCCTGGCTCTGGCTCAA
>NW_017729034.1:53086155-53088985 GCF_001723915.1 Gavialis gangeticus
ATCTCCTCTGGGCTCCCCAGCCCCGGCCCTGACCCCTGCCCCACTTCAAGCTAGTGAGACCCCATTGGTCTCAACAGTAGTTACCTTGGATCTTTGGCCCCTTTGGCTCTGGCCCCGCTTTGGGCTAGTGAAACTTCTGGTCTTATCAGTAGTTCTCTCTGTGCTTGCTCAGACCCCACAATAGGTCCCCAAACTTAGCCCCACCCTCTGGGTTCTGAACCCTACCCTGGGTCCTCCACACTCAGCCCCTCTCTAGGCCCAGTCATGGACGCAGCCCTTCCCCAGGCTCTGGACCTCTCACTAGGACCCCAGGAACCTCCTCCATCCCTTTAGTTCCTTCCCAAACCTCCAAACTACTACAGGCTGCACTCCCCTTGCTGGTGTTCCAGGGCTGCAGCCATCCTGCTCAGTAAGTGTTTCCTCACCCATGGGCGACTGCTACCTCCTGATACGAGGGGTTGGGGGGGAGCACCAGTGACCAATCACCAACCAGGGGGGTTCAACAGAAGCTAATTGCAGACTGGGGGGAGGGGTCCCTCAGTGGCCAATAGCTGATGGGGGGGCAGAAGTGCTGGCAGCAAACCTGTAAGAGCCACCGGTGCTTCTCTTGGCACCCCCACAATCTCAGAGGGGGCCCAGCCATCGCCCCCCACTCCCTGGCTGGTGAGAGCCAATATCAGGCAGGGCACATGCCCCTCCTGTACCTTCTTACATGTCACCTATGTCCTCAGCAGCCCCCCAGATGTTATTCTAGCTCAACTAAGGGCTGGGCTTATATCTGCTCTAAGCCCATCCTCCTCCTGGCTCAGCTGTCTCCACAATCAGCCCTGGCCACACCTGCAAGTTACTTCACAAGCATGGCATGTAATTGCCTTTCTGCTGCACCAGCAGCCTGCCCCAGCCACATCCTGCTTAATGTAAGTAGCAGGAGCTTCAAGCTCCATGGTACAGTAGGGCAATATCAATTTATACCAGCTGAACATCTGCTCATGGAGCTTTAAAAATGGGTGGACCTCTCTTAAAGGAGACTAGTGTTTAACAGAGGAAAACAGGAGTTTTTGCAGTATCCTCTCTGGGCCTGTAATTCTTGGCTGCTTGCAGATGTTAAAAAAAAAACCTGTGCTTTACCAGAAGAAGCAGTGCATTACTTCGACCTGGCTCCACAGCGTCTGTATAGACTGGACACTTCAGCAAGATTTTTTGGTGCTTTTATCTCAAGCTGAGTCAGTCAGCTTTTAGATGAAAGCATCAACTCCCCCCCACCCCCCACTAAAGCACCTGATCTATACAGACATTGGGTGACCTGGGTCCAAGTAACACACTGCCTCTTCTGGCCATGCATTGGGCTTGGCACAGGAGTTCACTGAGTTTAACATAAAACACTGGGGGCTTGGGGGGGGTGTATTAATGTCTGCAAGCAGCCTTATAGTCTACCCCAAGGAGCAGCCAATTCTTCATGCTGTTGAAGAATGCAAAAAATAAAACAGTGCACCTTTCTATTTTATAATAGCCTAAAAATAAATTATTTAAAAAATAAAACAGTACTTCTAAACTTATCTTATTGAAAGCTGACTAATATGCACCATAAAATTGCTGCACTCTCCTCTCTTGACTAACATTTCTGCCTCTTTCAAGCATGCATTTCTATGACTGAAGTTAATGGGAGGTGTGAGTAGTCAGCACCAGAAGAACTAGGGTGACATCAGGTCCTGATTTTGTTGCAAGTAAAAGTTGTTCCTGACATACTTCCATATTTTCGAGAAACACAGACTGAGCTTTTAGTGTCACTTACTAAGTGGTCCGACACACCACCCCGGAAGAATTCCCTCACTAAGGAAACCTTTATTGACTCAAGGAACCCCACTGGATTGGAAGCAGCTCTTCGTAAGTTTTGTGAATTGAGTGGCACCCAATTTAAAAAACTAATGCAGGGGTCAGCAACCCCCGGCACACGTGCCGAGCATGGCACATAAAGTCATTTTGCTCAGCACACCACTGCCATCCCAGGCTCTAAGCAGCTGCTGCCAGCCCTGGAGCCCAGGCTGCTACCAGCAGGTGGCTGGGAGGCTGCAAGCGGACTGAGCTCCATGGGTCAGCGGCAGCCAGGAGGCTGCAAACAGCTGCTCTGGGCTCCAGCATGTCAGCACTCTGGCACCTTCCAAGGTAGACATTGTGGGTTTTTTAGCACTCCAGCCAAAAAATGTTGCCTACCCCTGAACTAATGTATAGACAGTGTTTACCTCCTTACACAGGGCCTGGGGGATTGTTCAAGGGCAAGGGCAAGGGCAAGTCTGAGCCTGCATTTATCTACTGAGCTTATCTGCTTATCTCCTCATACCTGTCTCCTCACACCTCTGTGCTAACCACCCTGGTGGAGAATCAGTAAACTACAGAATCCATGCACTGTCCTCATTACAGGGTTGCCAACCCTCCAGGATAGCCCTGGAGTCTCCAGGAATTAGATATAAATCTCCAGGAGACTGTTGAGAGTCGCCCAGGTGATAAATGATAGGGCATTCATTAAAATAAATATTAAATGTTGAATCCAATTTATACAATACTCCACTGAGCTTTTAAAATGTAATAATAATGTGTATTTGCCTTCCTGACATAAAGTCTATCCACCATAATCTGTAACTGATATACACAAGTATGTGGGCATGTTCGTGTTGTGTGGTACAGTTAATTGGCATTCTGGAAACCTCCTGAAATAGACTCAAACAAAATTGGCAATCCTAGTCCTCAACCTATCAGAAAGGCAACAGGCATGTACACTAGTGATGTTGTTGCATAAATTGCTGATTTTATGGAAGTTGTGGATCGGAGCATC
>NW_017729034.1:53088996-53090831 GCF_001723915.1 Gavialis gangeticus
AAGGAACAAAGAAACAGAGAGAAAAGTAACTATTTTTGCTACAGTGTTAAAGGAAAGTGGTAGAAAAGTTCCTCTGTGCTAATATACTTACTATTTAATAAGTTAATAGGAGGAATTCATGTTAGTAGAGCATATTCTTATGTCAGCACATGTAATCATATTACCCATTAAGGACTAAAATATCCATGAGTCAGATACCAAAGCACACAAAAGAATAGGAGGGTCAGGCATTTACAAACATGGGCTGTGTACAAGTGTTCATTTCTAGCAGTAGAATCCACTAGAAATGATTTTGGGAGAGGAAGCAGTTCAGCTTGCACCTCTCCCTTGCTCCTTGCATCTTCCCCAGACTGGGGTGATCCAGAAGTGGAGAAAGCATGAGCTGCTCTAGTCTTCCCATTCCTGGGTGGGACTGGAGTGGCAGGACAAAGCCCCATGCCAACTTCTGACATAGGGGACTGATGGAGCTGAGTGGTTAGAGCAGTGGGGCAAAGCCCCCATTCTCTTTCTTTCCAGGCACTTTGAAGTGTGAAGCAGAGAGGGGACTTGTGGCACTATTCCTTTCACCCAAGAGCTGGGTGGATTGAGCAATGCAGCAAAGCCCCTGCGCACTTCTCTTTCCAGGGACCTTGTTATGTGAGGACCTGGTGCAGAGCAGCTTCTCCAGATGGGAATGGCTTTTCTTTGCAGCTCCCTTTCTCCCTGAACAGCTATTTTTGGTCCAGGACAAACAACATAAATACTTGTAGACCTGTCATTTCTACTGTAAGGTTCTTGTGCTGCAGCCTGGGTTGGCTCTGCAAAGCTCAGGCAGGCTTCTACCCTGCAGCCCTGGTGCAGTGCACTGACCCAGTTACCACTAATCAAGGCCAACTGACCTCTGATTGGTTCTGGAGCTGCATTTAAGGAATTCCTCCAGCACCTGAGCCTTGCTGCACAATACACTGGTCTCCAGCCTTGGAGCAGCTTCTGGTCCAGAAATATTTCTGACTTGCCTGGTTCATGACCTTGCCTTTGGCTTACTCCTGGATTTTGTCCTTTGGATTGTCCCTGCAGACCTGTTTCCTGACTTCTGGCCTTGGCTTGGCTTATTCTTGGATGTCACCCTGTGGATTATCCTTCAAACTTGGTAACTAGGGCACTTGCAGACATTTAGAGAAAAAAAAAAGGTGCTTTGCCTTAAGCTCAGTTGTTTTTTTGTGCCAAGCCCCGCACGTGCCCAGAAGAGGTAGCACCTTAGTTGGACCCAGCTCGCCCGACATCTGTAAAGATTGAGCACTTTAGTGGGGCTTTTTTGGTAGTTTTATCTAAGAGCTGATTGACTCAGCTTTAGCTAATAGTGCCAAAAAGCCCCAGTGAAGCACTTTTTTTATACAGACGCTGCAGAGCCGAGTTGAACTAATGTGCTGCTTCTTTTGGCAAGGCATATTTTTAAGGTCTGGGAGTAACCTAGGTTTCTGATTCCCAGTACCTAACTCTGGCTTTGCATTTTGGCTCATGACTTGTGATTTCTGACCCTTACCTCTGCAACCTCCAGCTCCATGACTGGCTCTACCATGACATCTGTCAGGGGAATGGTGATTCTCTTGGTAGAAATTAGGGCTTTGCGAAATTTCGCCGACAGTTTTGTTTCGATGCTGTTTTGACTCATTTCGAGGTTAAAACAGCACAATCAAAATGGAACAGATATATTGAAACAGCCTCAAAACTAAGCAAGTCAAAACATTTTGCCGTTTCAACGCTGTTTCACCCATAGGCTATAATGGGAAAGGTTGAAACAGCTGATAACTTTGTCATTTCTGGCCTGATTTGGATGAAACTAGCCCCTTCTGAAG
>NW_017729034.1:53095831-53097334 GCF_001723915.1 Gavialis gangeticus
TCAACGCTGTTTCACCCATAGGCTATAATGGGAAAGGTTGAAACAGCTGATAACTTTGTCATTTCTGGCCTGATTTGGATGAAACTAGCCCCTTCTGAAGGCATGAAGCCTGCCAAGCTTCAAGGAGATAGGTGCAGGGAATTCAGGGAAACTGCACCTCAAAGTCTTGAAAGCAAAACTTGTGTCACGTGTATGTGTCAAGCCACACCAAGATCAAAATAGCAGGCATCCTAGCCCCTGCAGAGGCCACAAAGCCTTCCAGGTTTCAAGGAGACAGGGGCAGGCATTTGGGGGAAACTGTACCTCAAGCTGTGGACAAGCAAAACTCATGACATGGGGGACACTGTGTGTGTTAAGGCGCAGCAGGGTGAAGGGTCAGGCCTCCTTGCCCCTGCTGAGGCCACAAAGCCTGCCAGCTATTAAGGAGATAGGTACTGGGATTCTGGGGCCCTGTACCTCTAGCTGCTGGCAGGCAAAACGCGTGTCATGGGTGCTAGCAGACCTGCAGCTTTCACCCTGCTGCGCCTTAACACACACAGTGTCCCCCATGTCACGAGTTTTGCTTGTCCGCAGCTTGAGGTACAGCTTCCCCCAAATACCTGCACCTATCTCCTTGAAACTTGGCAGGCTTTGTGGCCTCAGTGGCAGCTAGCATGCCTGAAGTTTTGACCTCACTGTGGCTTGACACATACACGTGACACAAGTTGTGCTTTCAGGATTTTGGGGTGCAGTTTCTCTGAACCCTCTGCAGCTATCTCCTTGAAACTTAGCAGGCTTCATGCCCGCAGAAGGGGCTACCATTCCTGGATGTTTCATCCAAATCAGGCCAGAAATGACAAAGTTATAGGTTGCTTCAACCTTTCCCATTGTAGCCTACTGGTGAAATGTCAAAATAGTGTTGAAACGGCAAAACTGTTTCGACGGAATGGAATGGATCAGCTGTTTTGACTCTCATCAAAACATCGAAACATGGGTTGAAACAGAGCGCTGCCATTTCACACAGCTCTAGTAGGAATGTGGTCTGTATGTTGCCATAATAAGCACTTTTTAGTAGCGGTGAACTGATCTATCGGTCCCATATCAGATCAGAAAATTGACAGTATCAGCACTTGGATTTTTTGGCTGATGTGCTTGATAATGTCACTGACAAATGTCCCATGCATACGTGCAGACACAGTGCAGCATGCATGGGGCCAGGAGAGCAGCCGGGCAGCATGGAGTGCAGTTGGGTCCAGCTGGTAAGTCTGTTGTTAGGGAAGGTGGGGGCAGATCAAGGCCCCTGTGGTGAGGAAGGGAGTGGGGCTACGGCAAGCACTTCACAGGATGGACCCATGAGCAGCTTGTCCAGGGGGCATGGGGAGGGGATGATGGCTCCTGCCACTGTGTGCACTCTGGGAGGGCATGTGGAGCAGGTGCCACTGGATCTGCAAATGGGTGGGGCAAGCGCGGGCTGCCACTGTCGGCTGGGGCCAGGAGCGGTGCCAGGCTCTTCTTGGTGGGGGA
>NW_017729034.1:53102334-53126945 GCF_001723915.1 Gavialis gangeticus
TGTTCAGTGCATTTCACGGGTGGGGGTAGGGGGGGTGAGAGGAAGCAGGGTCCTAAGGTCTCACTGGCCTTAGGAGCAGGGCCAGGGCCTAGGGAAACTGAAAGTCAAGAACCACTATCAGAGACTGCTGGGGTCAGGGAGCACAGAGATCTCAACTGACCTAGGAGTGGAGCCAGGATCTAGTGAGACCAAAGGTCAGGCACCACAGCTAGTGACCAAGTGGGCCAAAGAGCCTATAGCTCAGGAAGGGCATGCATCAGCAGGGCATCAGCCCAGGAGGATGCCAGAATAAATAGAGGGCCTGCGACCTGGAGGGAGAAAGCCTGAGCCCAGGAAGGCTAAGAAGAGAGAGAGGCTAAGATCAGAGGGCAAAGTCTGGGGCCATAGGGCCCAAGTCCAGAGAAAGGGCTGTGTGTCAGCAGAGCCAGAGAGCCCAGAGGTCTGCAGCCCAGGAGGGGTGAGTGTCAACAGAGATAGGGAGCCCAAAGGTCTCACTGGCCTAGGAGCAGGGCCAGGGTCTAGGCAGCCTGAAGGTCAGGGACCACTGCTGGGGTCAGGGAGCCTGAAGATCTCAACTAGCTTAGAAGCAGGGCCAGGGTCTAGTGAGACCAAAGATCAGGGACTGCAGCTGGAGATTGGGTGGGCCAAGACACCCATAGCCCAGAAGGGGTGAGGACTGGGGCTGAGAGCCTGGTGCCCAGGAGGGATATCTGATATCAGAAAAAAGTGTTATCTGTGGGTCATGGGAGCAGGGATGATTGAGCCCACATTTAGACCCTTAGGCAGCCTCCCTTCTAATAAAACAATTACATCAAAGGCATGGTGGATAAGGAGGGGAGGGCACCCTAGGATTGGTGCTGGGCAGGAATTGTATGACCACCAGGGGGCATCACAGCTACCTCTGGAGTACAAACCTGTTACAGCAAGTTAGACCCCCACCAAAATTATGGGAACTAGGCACCTAGATTCCTGAGGTGTTGTTATAAATCTCTCCAGACACCAATATGCATTTGAAGCACCTCTGTGGGGTTGCCCTTTGGCCAAAGTAGTTAGCCTATAGTCACAAACTTGCAGAGGCCTCCTATTAGAAGGCGAAATTGATGCTCTGAACTAAGTGTTTCTTTGGTACAATGTGGTTTGTTTGTTTATTTGCAAAGAATACACACAAAGCTCTGTATCCCTGAAGGCAGAGGGAACAACAAACAAAAGGCAATATCTTTGCTCAGGATTTTTAAGCCAGACTTTCTGAGGCTTGTAGGGGTTATTTAATTTTATTTTTTGGTTTTTTTCTTTTTCTAAATCCCATGGTCTTTGCTTCTTCTCATTGCCCGATACCTTTCTCTTACTTTCTGAGGCTTTCATCCAGGCACGCACAGCTGAAAACCTAGTGGGCACAGACAGAAGTGCATCTCCCTGCTGTAACTCATGGTGCTTTACAGGAAGCGCCATGAGTTATAGCTCTCCTTGGGACCCAACCAACATTCGCTGTTGGTTCCCAGGGGTTGGGAGATGAGGTGCAGCTTAGAGTTGCTGCACCTTTGCAGCTGCTCCCCTGTAGCAATGCCCTTCCCAGCTTTGGCACTGATTTCAGAATGGGAGTGGGGGGGTGGGGGAAGGAAGCAGAGGGAGCTCATTCTGGGGATTGCCCAGCTAGCAGTGGAGGGTAGCCTGGGTGGTTTGGAGCCCCACTGGAGGTTAGGGTGGGGTGGCTCCAATCCACCCAAGCTACCCTCCAGCATTTGCTGGCAAACCCTCAAATGAGCCCTCTCCACCCCCTTCACCCTTGTCCCCCCATTCTGAAGACAGTGAGGGGAACAGAACTCAGCTACCTCAGCCGAGCTCTGATCCTGGCCACACTGACAGACATTAATGAAAGTGTTCCACTTTGGAGCGCAATTAGGCTTTTTTAAAGCACTCTGCAGGTGTGCACTTCTGTCAATGCAATGCTGTAATGCACTTTCAGTGGCTGCTTGAGCAACAATCAGTCATGTTTGTCAGCACCCTAAATGTCCCAGCCACTCTTCTAGAATAGAGTCTCCAGGGTAACCCCCTAAGGGGAAACTGCCTGAGTTACTTAGCCCCTATTCAGTCCTTCAGGTAGAGAAGTGACTTGGCTTCCATTGTCTCCACCCACTTTACTCCTTGAAGGAATTGTTTGTTTATTGTGAATTGTTTGTTTATTGTGAATGAAAGGTGGCAAACATACCCATCAGTTTTAACAAGATCTGTGCTTGCCTATTCATGAAAGATGCATTTAATGGTGCCTATTAATCTCTTCCAAGTACAGTACTAGTTTTTAAAATCTGGTTTTAAGTGAGTTGCCCAAGATTACATAAATGTATTTGCCACAGGCTTCCTATCACATCTGTTGTAACTGATGGTCATTCTTCCTCTCCAGTTCTAGACTATATGGACTCATCTGGAATGCTAGGATAATCTTTGGGATTTATGCCTACAAAGAAGGGAATAGTTCCAAGGGATATTTTGCAAAGAGAGCTGCAAAGTGTCAGGACCTCTGAAAAAGCAGGTTGCTAGCCTAAATGCTGATGTAGGTATTTAAAGTTGGGCAGCCAACTGAAAATTTTACCTAGAGACCATATCCCATAGAAAAAACTTTGCAACCATCTCTATTGGAAAATGATGTCTATGTAAGGAAAAGTCGCTCATAAAAGAACATTTTATCCATAGGAATCCAACCTAGATTTCTGATCTGCTTGGCAATCACTGTTCATGTTATGTGATAGGTACATGGATATTTTTTTAATGAGAACAAAATGTTCGCTTCAGCTACCAAAAGATCGCATAAATCCTGCCATGTGCTAGGATCAGATTGAAGTGAAGTCTGGATATATTTATCCAAAGACATTAAATATTTATGAAAAACATAGATCAGCAATATTTTTAATATTGTTGAACAACTTACTTTTGACATTTAAGTGACTTATATCCCAAGGCTCTTCTTTTTTTCCTTAAGTCATTTCCAAATAGTGCAATGAATCACTGAAGAAAATGAACACCTAAAATACAGCACTAGAAACTTATTTATTTTCTCTGATGTGATAGTAAAACCTTGAATCTTCAGCTTATTATTTTGTATTGGAATAACTGTTCTCTTAACAAAAGTGGAAAAAAACAAGGAAGACATTTAAATATGGTTTAGCCACTTAACTACAGAGAAAATGGAAAATTGCCTGCTTGAGGTTTAAAATTCTGCATGTACGTAGATTAAAACATCACCTACTTAAGTACAATTTAACTTTCCTACGCAGTGCAACCATGGGGAACCTTTCAGAGTGTAGTCTTCTGTTAGGAAAATCACACTCCTGTAACTCACTTTAGGCAGAATCTCTCTTTATATTTAGCTGTACAAAACAAACTAATGGCTGATACAGTAGAAGACTGGCTTTGTCTTATGCCAATAGTATAATTTGCATTGCTTGTTTTGTTCAATGTACTGCTGCATGCCATAAGTTACAGAGGAAAATTGGCCCTTTTGTGCTCAAGGATAGCAGAGTTTCATTATCAATGCCCCCATTCCATATTCAGCAAGAGTGAAGCCTATATCCATGGATTGTTCTTTGCTCTGTTCTAAATATCATGGTGACTTCAATAACAGCAGTATTTTACTTTGTTCTGGTGTCTCTTTATAGAAGTAAAGAATAAGCAAAATATTTAGAAAGGTTACATATAGGAAGGATGCTTTAGTAATAAAGCCATGATGCTGCTATCATCAGCATATAAACCAGAGTGTTTTTTTACAGAATCTGTTATATCACTATAGCAGCATCATTTATAAGGGTAAGTGTTTAACTCATTCACTGTTGATGGCTGCTTCTGAAATGATGCTTATTTCTTGCAAAAAATGGTCCTGTTGTCATCCCTGTTTGTAATTTTTCTTTATAAATTTATTCATGGAAGTTCTCTCTTTTTGCATGTTATTTTTAACTCTTTGTCATTTACTCCAACAAGCCAGACAAAACATAAGAGCTACTTAAAAAATACTGGCTGTCCTCTACCCCCCACAATTTATAACAGGATGTAATTAAGGTAATGTTTCTTTTTAATATTTTTTTATTCATTACAAAGCAGTTCAAGTAACAAAATAATAAAAATGAGTGAATTGTTTCTGAAATATATATGCTTTGCTCTTCAGCCCTTTTCTTCTCTGTCAAGGGATTACAATTTTCTTAAAATTATGTAGCATTCAATGATGTATTCATGGATTTTTTATTTTTAAAGCTTGTTTGTTGTACTACAGTAAAATCCTCAGTTGAAATCAGAGCCCTAAGGTGCTATGCACTGCACAAACATGGCATGAGATTGTTCTGATAGAGAACTTGCAATTTAAATAGATAAGATGGATAAAAGGATGAGAGGATAAAAGAGATGCATTAATGTGAAATGACTTAATGTCACACAGCAGGTCATTGGCAAGTCTCATCCTAGAACCAAGATATCTTGTCTCCTACTTCAGTGCCCTGTCTTTAGGCCTTTAAAAAAATAAACTAATTATATGAACTATTCTGCTTAGATGTGGTAAAGAAGAGAAATTACATGGTATTGCTTCTGTTTCCTGGTTGCAAAAGTGTAACACTTGCTAGGTTTTCATTGCAAATACTCATGGAAAATAAATTGTAAAATGGGTTTTCCTCAAATATTTGAAATTTACTAGTGGATTTTTTGCAGTATTCTGTTTGATCTAATGAAATGATAAGAACTAAAATGGCAAATGGAGGGCATGGTGGATGTTTGAATGCATGAGGCTGATGTTCAGATGATATATATTTGAATAGCACTATGGAACACTACCAGATTATAGTGGCTAAGGATCTGACCCATGGTGACTCCGCTTATACAGGATGGAGCTTACATTCTGTACATGTTGCGCCAGCTTGACCAAATAGGTCTAAAGCCTAATTATCTTATTCATCGTTTTCCACACTTCCAAATCCTGTGGAAAAACCCTTTTGGGTTCCCCCACATTATGCTTTGGGAATAAAGCTTTCCTACTCCTTTCCCAGAGATTCTTTTGTCTTAATCATTTTCACCCTATACACACAATAAAGAGATAATTATTGTGAATATTTTCTCATTCAGATTACTTGAATTTTTGAAGGAAAATGTGCCCATGTTAGCCTAGTGGTCAGAATTACATTTCAACACAGAATGTGCTTGAAAATGTCATTTCGGGGGCAGACCGAAGAGCGGTTCCCCACTGTAACTCCGAATGCTTTGCAGGAAGTGTTCTTGTTACAACAACCCTCTGAGCCAAACAGACATTCACTGTTGGTTGCGGGGGGGGATCTAGCTGCTCACTGCAGCCTGCAGCCCATTTCCCTTAGCAATGGCTCCTCCTCCTGGTGGTGGTGTATAGGGGGTGCACGGGGATGCATGTGCAGCCCCTGAGAGTGCTGGTGTATGTTACGAATTCCGCTATTATGCCACGTGCAGTTCGCTCTAGGCCGGGGCAATGATCATCTGCATACAACAGTGTACCCCCTAACAGACCATGCTGCCCACTTAGGTGATGGCTGGCAGGGCAGGGACCCCTCCCAGTCTGCGAGACTGGCCATGGGGGGACCCCCCCGGTCACTGACTGATCACATGCGCCCTCCCCGACTAAAGTGGCACCAGTCGCCCATGCCTCTTTCCTCCCAGCCTGCACTGTTTTCAGAATGGATGGGGGGAAAGGAAGCAGAGAGAGCTTGTTCTAAGGGTTTCCCAGCTGGTGCAGAAGGATGGGGTGGGTGAATTGGAGCCCCCCCACGTCAGGGGGGGCTCCAATACACCCACCCTAACCTCCAGCAGGGACTGAAAAAACCCTAGGCCAAGCTCCTTCCATTCCCTTTCCCCCTTCCCTTTCTGAAAATGGCTTGGGGGTTGGCAGGCAGGCAGGCAGACACAAGATACAGAAGAGGCAATGTTTTGCAACATCGTCGTCTGAACCCTCATGAATTGAGCGTTCGGATTTTTGCCAAATTGGCCATGTTTGAAGTCATCTGCAGCCATGCACTTGTGTTTGATCATGGCTATAGACCAATTTCTGTGGCCAGATCAGGTGAAAATTGTCACTTCTGTCTGTGCCCTTAATTAAATTGCAATGTTTGAATCCAGTTTAACGATTAAAAGTGTTGCCATTTGTGACATTGGGCAGGCATGACTCTCAAATTACAGCATGTTTTGTACTGCACTTTGTACAGTGGCAACCTCTGAAATGTCACATGTAATTTAAGAAATGCACAGAGGAACAGGAACGGTAGTCAGACTCTGCTTGGCTTTTCCTGTGAGCATTCTCTCTATTCCATAGTGAGCATTTCTGGTGATCTAGCCTTTGTGCCTCTTACCTTACAGACTGGTGAGCTGAGCAAAAGAGAGACAGTTTTTTATAAACTACTCCCAACCCCAAGGATCTGTCATTGCAAATAGTCACAACAGCAAATTGTATATCAGTTTAAAACAAAATTCAGAGTTAAGGAAAGAACTGAACCATAATACTGTGCTTGTCTGGTTAACTAAAAATAGATGAGCAAAGAAAATGCAAAGGACAAGTATCAGCCAACACAGCTTCGTGAGGAATTATTACAAAAAAATAAGGTTAAATGAGAACTTTTATCAGAACTGTATCAGATTCAAAGCTCACTGAAGTCCTGGAACGGCTACAATTAATTGTAAGGGTCAAGGCAACCCATAGAGGAAAAAAAGAACCAAGACAAAAGTATATAGCAACTGGTTTTTATTTATATGGAAACATATTTGAATATGTGCTTATAAGTAACTATATTTAGATCTAGATATGTATACATGCACGGGTGCATGCATGCAATGGGGCTTTTCCTTGATCAGAACGTGTAGGAGGCTATAATACAACTGCAACACAAATACTAATTTGAGTGATAATTAAGGGGACTAAGTGCAGTTCAAAATATACCTGTTATAAACAAACAATAAAACTATGGAAACCATAAAGAGTAGTCGCAAACAATTCTCACACCAAACTTAACCCCTAATCCCCACACACAGACCAGTAAAAAGAAATATTCTCAATGGCCAGGACCTGTCTCCTGAGCATGCCTGCAAGAACTGTCCATAATATATTAAAGTCAAGGTTACATAAACATGAGGCAGAGCTGGGAACTCCTGGTCTGGTCCAGTTTCTTAACCTTTTTTCCTGCTTGCCACTCCAAGCCTTCTTTCCACTGCCTTTGTGAAATGGGTGTCCCTGCTGGTTGGCATCTAGTAGGCATCCTTATTGTGAAGAAAAAAAAATTAAGCTGTAGAGACCTGTGGGCCAAAGGAGCTACAGCCATAACCTTACTTAAAATGCAATTAAAAATCCAAAAATAATTATCACTCACCAAAAGGGGACAGAAAGTTACAGGAAGGATTTATTTTTTAATATGCACTGGGTTGATAGGGAGTACTCCTAGATAACTGAGCCATTAAGAATGAAAAAGGGATGAAGTTAGCAGTGAGCCAAATATTACTGGGAGATGCTGATATTTTTTTTAATCTGTCTTTATTGTGCTAAGGAAACAAAATGTTGACAATTTGGAAGCAGGAATGTTCCTGTAAAAATAACTGCTGATGAAGAACAGTAAAGGAATACTGAGAAGGCATGAGCTTATTCAGGTTTCCTGGTAAGATGTAGCTTGGAATTCAGGATTCAGTAAACTAGCTATGGATTAGACTGAGATTTTTGGCCATATCATCTCCATGGGCCTATGTTGCATGCACACAGCTGCATAATTGCACTTTTTGGCACTTATGCACAATTTGGGATTCAGCATAGATATACTTGCCCTGCACTTCCCTACAGAGCACATTCAGAAGACTGTATTACAGTTGTGTATAGTATCTGCCAGGGGGGAATAGAATTGCTCAGCCATGCATGTAACACTGGGCAAGTCACAAAATTTTAGTTGCAGAAAAACTATAATTAACGGGTGTTAGATGGAAGAGGAGGGCCCTCCTATCTTTTAGCTCCATAGTTTAGTAGTTAGGGTAATAGCCCAGGGAGTGGGCGACTGAGGGTCTTGGTCTAAAAGGTAGGAGCATTCTCCTTCATTTTGCTTCCACCAAGTGTATGCATAGAATGATCATATATCACCATGGGTTGAAATAGAGTCCCAGACTGTGCATAAGTACCAAAAATGGAAGTTATGTGGCTATATACATACTGCTTATGTGCACAAAGAAAGGTAACTAGGATTTAGATCTTTATCTCTCTTTGCATCACATTAAGACCAGCCAGGGAAGGAATTATGAATGAGAATATAAATTTGCTTAAGTCTGATACTGATTTCTGTTCTATTCAGGTGATTATACTGCAGCAGCAATCAGGGTATTCAAGCTTTATTGATGCTTACTTTAAACCAGTTCTCCACTGTTTTAATTGTACTGACTTGTTAGGTAAAATCTGAATCCTGTCTTGTCCTAAAAAAAAAGTGGGGGGATATAGACCAAGACAATGAGACTCCTAGGGAGCTGTGGTTCATCATTATTTTTATGTTCAGCCCTGGCCTCCTCCACTGTCATTGAAGATGTGTGCATCCACAGTAATTAAATTCACTGCACTACACAGACAAATGTACCTTCATAGCCAAGTACAAAAAGGTGTCTCAAAAGGCGAAGGGTTGTAGAAAGGGTGAAATTCTCTTTCACTGGCATTGATAAATGTGAACATGAAAGGAAAGGTTTGCTCACGTGACCGTTCTGGGCATTCGTAACCCCATGCCTTCCTACACTAGCACAGTGGCTGCCACACCCAGCTAAGTTGGAACGTTCCCTACCTTTATCCCAATGGCACCATTTCATTCCCTCTTTGCACAAGGAAAGTGGGGGAAGGATGGCATCATGTAAATAGCTAGCCTTCCCCAGGTCTTTTGTATTGTGGGGAGGGGCAGTAGAGATCATGGATATGCAGTTGGGCTGAGAGTGAGGCTTTCAGACATGGGACATCATTAAGACTTTGTGCAAGCTCTCCCTCTACTCCTCCATACCCAAAGTTATATGGTATGTGGCTCCCCATATTGGGAGCACAGCAAAATCCACTGGGGACAAATGAAAAATGAAATCTATTGTGTTACTCTTGTCAAACAGGCCACATCAACCTCAGTTTCCAGCAACAGTAACCAGATTCCACCCCACTCACCAGACCAGTTGGGAGAAGTGTGCATATACCATGTCCTAGTGGCTTCCTTTCTACACTTTCCACTTCAAGAGATTGGGAAGGGGAAGCAGGAGAAGCTTCAGGGGCAGTTTAAAATGCTGAAACCCCTTAGAAGACCTCCTTTTCCAGCAGCATTACCAGGAAGTAGTAGTTCTTTCTTTCCGCCTATCTGCAGTGTTGAACTCCCATTTAATTTCAATCTACCATTTCTGAGATGGGCACCTTGATATCCAATCAGACTGGAAAAAATATTGCAGGAAGATGAAAACCTATTTAATAAAAAAAAAGAAAGAAAAACTTTTCCAGTTGGTTTTGCTGCTGAAAATTTTTGGCCAATCCACATAGATTTAGATACTTTCTATCCTTTGATAATAGCAACAGAGAAGTGAACTACCGTGGGGAGAGAAGGGATGATATCTTGGGTATTTCTGCCTACAGTCCCTCCTAAAACAACGTTCTTCAGTCCCTTGGCTTAATTCCATCACTGTTACTGTGAACCCTCTGTGACTTCCCTTCTGAAACAATATAAAGTATGGAGAAGGGGAAGTGACTCATCACTATTAGAGACACTTGGAGCATTCCTCCTTCACCACCTCACTTTTTTTTCTTTTAATATTTCTTCTTACCTGATTATAATTCTAATTTTTCAAGGATCTGGATTCCCTCCTAAATTAGTATCTGTGACCACATCTACATGAGACGCTGACTATGCAGTAGCTCATTACTACTGTGCAGTAGTATAGCGTGGCATGAAGTCTGATGCGATGCTGCTGCTCAGTAATAATGAGCTACTGTGCAGTCAGTGTCACCTAAAAGGTGTTCGACAATGCTACTGCACAGTAACTTCACAGTAACTGCGTAGTCATACAGTACTTGTGTATGCAGTTACTAAATGACTGCGCAGTAACAGCAGCACAGTTAGCATCTCATGTAGACGCGGCCTGAAAGTATCAAACTGCCATGACCTAAACAGCTTAACAACCCATCTCCACCCCATTCACTGGGGTGCTGAAAGGAAATAAATGAGCAAACAAACAAATGAAAAATTATGGTTGGCTTGCATGAAACAGACAATATAAAATAAATTAATACTAACTGAGAAATATAACGTGATTCTATGACCCTGCTACATTTTAGCCACCTCACTTCCTGACCCAAATGGTTAGACAGGATTTTTTGAAAACTGTTTCCACTTATAATGACATATTTTAACAATAATATTAGATATACACATCTACATAAGTTGGAAAATATCTCATCACATGTTCTTTCAAAAGCATACATGTAATGAGTATGAAGAACTTTAAAGAAACATCAAAGTTTATAATAGGTATAAGCTTGTATTCCCCAGAAAAAAAATTGTGTCACAGGACAACAAAGAACCTTTTCATAGCTATTAGGCTGAAATCAATGGAAAATATTTATGGTCCCTCACAGTCCTATGATGGAACACTAATCTATCCATGCTACTCTGTTAACAGAGAAGCATGATATTGATACCCAGGATTTGGCAGACAATGTTCCTGCATTAGTAAGATGCATCCTCTCATACATAAAGCTAAACACTTTGCCTGGCAATATAAATGGGAAGACATTTTAGCCCATTACAATTTTTCCCTTGAACCTGAGAGCCTGGATCACAAGGCTCTGTCATTGAAAAAGTGGAAACTATGAAGCAGTAAACAGAATCAGAGGCACAAATCTTTCAAGGTAAATTTTGAATATGAAATATATATTTCAGAAGACATGGTGTGCATCCAAGAATCACAAAGAACTGGGTGTTCTAGCCATTTTGGACCACTGAGGGAGAGTCTAAAATTGCCTTAATGAATTATATTCCCTGATAAACCTGATATATGTAAAAGTCTTAGAGGAATCTCAGCAGCATAACCACCTTTTGAAATGAGACCACATAGAAAAAGGGCTTTTCTAACTAAAACAAAAGATGGTGCTTTGTTAAAAAGAAATCCTAACACTGATGGATCATAGCTTAGCAGCACTTTAACTGTCAAACTATAGCAATAAAAACACATTGTTGCACTTCAGCTCCTCTTTATTTCATAGGAATAGGAAGAAAGGCTTACTAAAAGCAATCATATGAGAAAAGCTAAAATGAATGTGGCTATTAACTCCCATTGAAAGCTACGCTTGGAAAAGGCAAATCAAATTTGACCATGAAAAGAGCAGTTACACAACAGAATCCTGGAACCCCCTAACTTACGATCAGAAAGAAGCCTTTTGGAGAATGACTTCATTTAAATGTTGCTAAAATGTGACAATAGCAAATACCAGGAATACCACTGGAAGCACTGATCAAGTAGAGTTGCAGACAAACTTCCAAAAGCTTGAATTCATCACAAACATGAGACAATGCCCAGAACAACTTTGCTTACAGACTTAGATGCCTCTCTAAGCTAACACCCAGGACTAACGAATAGCCAATTAACATATGGCACATGCATTTACACCGAGACTATCATGCTTGCTTCTGTTGCAATGGCCAAGGCAGCTCACTGAGAAAGGAGAATGAATCAGTATTAATGATGACAGCTAACATGTTCTCCAAGGCTCTCTACACGTTGTGTTTATGGTCTGATTAACATTACCTGAAGCATAAATGGGCAGAGTATTATATGTGTACCTGATTTAAGGCATCATGAAATGGAAAATGAGCCAAAAAGTATTTTCCCTTTAACATAGAAGTTTTTTTTTAATGGCATCTTAAATTTAATGTGTGGTCAGGGCTGACAGGCAGCTGATTGTCTGTTCCAAGGCCAGGCGCACATAGGGATTTGGCATGGGCCCCAGGCCCAGCAGTCAGCTGATTGTCAGCCCTGCCAGGTGGAGAAGCCAAAGGGCTTCCCTACTGGGGACCTCAAACACACAGGCTTACCCTTTTGGGAGCCTTTGAACCCCTGTGCCTGGCAGCCTGGCCAGAGCTGCTGGATGCAGGGTTTTAGCAATCAGCTGATTGTCCCCAGTCCAGACCTAGTCTGGGGCTGGCAATCAGCTGATTGGCTTCCTGGGCAGCCTTAGTGAATTGGACCCAGTACTCTCTGAATGGGACCGACAATCAACTGATTATTACCCATGGGACAACACAGGGGGCAGTTCAAGACCCCATTCAGCATGGGGGGGCAGAATCAACAATCAGCTGATTGTCACTCTTGGCCGGGCACTTGTCTTTCAACTAGCTGGTGCCAGGCAAGCCTGGGATCATGTCCCTAGGCTCTCCCTGCAATGTCAAGTGGAGAAAGGGTGTGATTGAGATTTGATTCCTGATCCAAAAAAATGTCCTTCCGGCACTCATGCACACAACTGCTAGGAACAGAGTAAATTAATACTACAAGAGAATACTACAAGAAACCGCTCTCTGCACATGTTGAAAATAAATAATCAGTATAATATTGTTCAGAACCAAACAGCTTATTAGCAACATACCCCAGCACCTCCCTTCTGGTTATATATGGATTTCATAACAAATCACAAACTAACATGAACAACAAATACTGACTGGAAGACAAACTGTACAACATAGGGCATAGTTCCCATGGTGGAAATTTCATTGTCTCCTGTAATTACACAGAATTAATTAAAAGAATGCATTAGAGGGAAGATATTCACTACACTATTAAACAGGAACTCATGCTCAACTTAAAGGACTTGTACTTCTTCTAAGCAGGAATCATTATTTAACCTCAAGCACACCAAAATATTCATAAACAGTATGCATCTTCTCTCCAGGAACAGACAGTTTATCACAACACTCTAATTCGTAAACCGTTTCCAGCCCAGAAATCAGAAATACTTAGTGCACCACACAATAACTCTTTTAACATAAAAGGTGAAACAAACCTTGTCTGTTTAAAGAATGCATACCTATTGGGCCAGATTGACCAATGCATTCTTGTTGCTCTAGTGATTAAAGCAGCCGGGAAATATTAACCTGGGCTTCTGGCTGCTTTGCAGTGGTAGAGCAATACTAAGGGACTCAAGGATTCAAATGAATCTGTTCCCTCATCTAGGGCAGAGGTTCCCAAACTTTTTCTTTTGTTCTAGATTTACCAAGTATCCCCCCTCCCCCTTTTCCCCACCTTCTAGATTTACCAACTGTCTCTGCGTGCCCCTAACACCATCCATTTTATATCTGAACCCCTTAAATGCCAGTTAGTATTATAATGAAAATTAAATCTGCCATTACACAATTTCTCCTGCGTATCTCCCAGAGATGTCTTGTGTGCCCCCAGGGTTACATGTATCACACTTTGGGAACCCCTGATCGAGAGAGTTAAAACACTACAAATGTTCCTCAGAGAAAAACTAGTGGGTCAGATTCTCAGGTGGCATATATCAAGGTTGCTCCATTGCCTATGTTTTGTCCCTAAAACATGCTCATTCCCAGGTCATGCCGGTATAACTCTTTCCTGCACACCATCCTGCATTATAGTGAAGATTGTAAAGAGGTATTTGTGGAGATTATACAAGGTATTCTTTACATCCTTCAGTCACGGGATTCCATGAGTGGTCAGACTGAATAAGGATTGTAGAATTTGGCCCCAGATTATTTTCTTTTAAATACAACTGCTGTATCATGCTCCCTTCAATTTACAGAAGTCTAATTAAGTGAGGTAAGATAAAACACTGCAATGACATTGATTTCTTCTTTCTCAGGCAGCTGAAAGTTGAATAGAGGACTCAGCTAATTATAGCTAGCAGTCATCTGACTCAACAAAAATCATGGCAATATTGAAATACTTTGATACCATAGTACCTATCTCCTTATATAGTAAGCATGTGCCATGGATAGGGATAACTTCTCACAGACAATGCCCCTTCATCCCCACCAAAATAAAAGGCAGACAGAGTTGATTCAAACTGGTTAAACTGGAAGGGAAATTTCTTTCCCTCTATGGCCAATGTTTGTCTACAGCAAATTATGAATTTTTTTTAAAAATTACCTGAAATGTGGACCTACATTGACTACATAGTCCTTTCTCAACTACAGCATGTAAGACTTATGGAAGTTATGGGCAAAATCCCATTTTGTTCAGCTGGGGACAGAACTGGACTTGCACTTTTGTACAAAAATGCCAATAAGCAGGTGTGCCATAATTTCATGGAAACATTCTGTTCAACAAACTATGTACTAGGCCTGTGCGAAGCGACTAGTATTCGCTTCAGAGTCAGAAGCGGCCAATTCAGGGGACAGTGATTTGATTTGGTGATTCGAATCACTGTCCCAAACTGATTCAGCCAAACCTCCAAATCACACAGGCCCCATCCCCCACCCACTCTCCCAGCCCTGCCCGCCCCAGCTACCAGCTCTTTGAGGGAAAAAAAGGCCCGACTCATCAGCTGTCACCGGGCAGGGGGCAATCCCCGCTGCCCCCCACTGCCCCAAACCACATGGGGGGCTCTGCCATGAGCCCCCTGACCTTTGCCCCCTGTTCCAGCCACCCCACGGCTGCCCTGCCTGACACAGCTCTGGCCCTTCAAAAAAAAATAGCTTCAACTCACCTGTTCCTACCGGGCAGGGGGTGATCCCCACTGCCTCCCACTGCCTCCCACTGCGCTGCACTGTGTGAGGGGCTCTGCATGAGCCCCCAGAAGACCTGAGGCTGCTGCAGCAGCTGGTGAGAGTGGGTTTTTGGTTTGTTTTTTTTAAGAGAGCCAGAAGCTGGGGTAGGTAGGCAGCCATATGGGGGCTGGGAGAGCGGGCAGAGGTTGGGGGCAGTCAGGGGGGCTGAGAGAGCAGGCAGGGGATGGGGCCTGGCAGAGATCTCCCCATGGTCCCCTCCCCACTCCTCCAGCCTCTCCTCCCCCACCCCTACTTACCAGCTCTGAGTCTAGCTGCAGATCCCTGCTGCAGTGAGCAGGGACTGCCTGAATTGACAAAGCTCTCCAAATCTTTTCCAAATCAACTTGGAGAGCTTCGAATCAATTCAGACCTTTTAATTGGTCCCCTGATTCGATTCAGATTTAGAGATTTGGCTGCTGAATTGGGCTAAATCAAATTAGCACCCAAAGCTTCGCGCAGCCCTACTATGTACACATATGTTAGCATCTGCTCTTCAAAAAGTTAGTCGTCTTAAAAATTTAAGAGAAAATGGGGCAGAAAAGTTGGACAGAAACTTCTACAATTGACATTTTAGCTGAGGGTACTTTTGTGTTGTATTTCTGATCGGTGAAGGGCAAGATGATTTTTTACATCCTCAAAGGCATTGCTTCAGAAAATATATGGCACTGCCGTATTTCAGCAGCAGCCTCTTTCCTGTGAGGGCTATATATTTCCACAACGCAATTTCTGGGTAAGTATGTGTGTTTGGAGGTAAATGTCTGCAGAAAAGTGGCATCCAAAAGAGACCAC
This sequence comes from Gavialis gangeticus, assembly GCF_001723915.1. Classification (NCBI taxonomy): domain Eukaryota; kingdom Metazoa; phylum Chordata; order Crocodylia; family Gavialidae; genus Gavialis; species Gavialis gangeticus. The sequence goes on from NW_017729034.1 coordinate 53,117,871, forward strand.
CTGTGGGCTTAGACCTGGGTAATAAATTCTCCCACTGGTGTCTTCAAAGATGTGGAATGACAGGACAGATCTGTAGCTCCTGGGCTCTTGTTACACCCTAGTACTGGGCTCTCTGTGTGGTGGGCAAATGGCAAGTATGTAGCCAGGTTTTAAAATAAGGGAAAAAGCTGAACACAGCTTTTCCCATTCTTCTTGGCTTGGTGATAGTTTTTACTTGTGTTTCAATACCTTAACCACTGGGTTGTGCATATAGAGAGGCTGCAGTGATGTCCCAGAACAAGTCTTGTATTACATCCTGTCCATGGTGTTACCTGGGGTTCTTGTTCTTGAGCATGCCCTGCACCCCTCCACCCCCCGTTCCCACTTCCATGTACCAAAATAGGTAATGAGGCAGTACAGGGTTGCTAATGTAACTTAAAACAGAAGGAATCCACAAAGTTTAAAGCAAAATCTCTCTTGGTGAAGTCTAATGGAAATATGTTAAGGATGATTCTCCTCCTACTCATGCCAGTGTAACCCCTCCAGGCTTCAGTGATTTATTTGATGAGATGTAGTGGCAAAAAGAGAAGGATCAGACTTGCAGGGTTGTCAGGGAAAGTTCACTCCAGAAGTGAGGACACTAGCCATATAATGGCAGAAGTAATTCATTCTTCAGGACAGGAGTGAAACCTGAAAGAGTCAGCAAAGCTGCCATGTAGAACCAGTAAAATGCCTTTACTTATATGTAGCAATGCCTTCAAAATGTCAGAGGGGATCCATTCTTTCTTAATTCTCAGTATCATCTTGATAGTTAAAGCAGCACTTTAGTGACATGACTTGGCTGGGAGCAGGAGTGCACCACACTGTGAGCATGAAAATCCCTTTAAAGTAAGCTGTTTCTGTAGAGCTTGTTGTTGTAAAGGGGTCAGACCCTCAACTGCTGCAAACTGGCAGGGCAATATCCAGAGGGATTGTAGTAACATGCTTACATCCTTCTTTTGGACCATGGTGCAGTCTGGGGAATTTAACAATGTCCCTGAAGCAGGTAAGAATCCTGCCTTCTTGGCACAACCTCCCTCCCCTCTCCCTATTCTCTCCTTCCTCTGTTGCCACTGTCCCTGGCTACAGGGGCAGCTACACAGCTACTCCTGCCCTGGCCCAGCTGGGGACAGTAGCAGCAACGGCAGGTTCCTCCTCTCTTTCTACTCTCCCCTGGTGTTCCTCACCAGCCAAAGAGAAAGTGATTCCACCTAGTACTGCTACTGTCCTCATCTGAGCCTAGATGCCACACAGCTCCATCCTGCAGCCCCAGCTGGAGTGTGGCAGCAATGACCAAAACAATAGCAGTGGCAGGCGGGTCTCCCCTTCTGTGGCCAGCAGTGCCAGTAGAGAGTGTGATGCGGGGAATGGTTGGGGAGGATAGGTGCCACAGAGCACAGAGGAAAAGCAGAAGGGTGATTTTTATCTGATTTTGAGACAAAAACAGTCTCTATGGTGTGGTCTGCTTGTCCTGGTGGAGGGAGGGGGCTGGGACCAGGGGTACGGTCACACCTGCAATGTTGGTCACTGCTCCTTTAAATCCCCTCCCCCCTCCTTTATAAAATCTTGGATCTGTGTATGTAAACTGGCATAACTCCTTCAGCTTTGGTGGAGTTATGCTGACGTATGCTGATTCAGCTACGTCTGTAAACATGGGGGATGAATCCCTCAAATGAGAAAAGATCCCTTAGGGTATGCAGAAGATGGAAGAAGTGATACTTCTTAACCTTTGTCCCTGCTTCACTGCCAGTGCCAAAAAGAAAACGCGAACATATACATAAATATGTATTACTTTTTAATTGTTCATGGCATTGTGAGGAGAAACTCCAAGTGCTAATTACGATGATGAAAAGTAAAAGTATTTTCCTGGCAATAACGTACCCTTTTTTTTTTGGTTTGTTTATCAGTTGCTTTCTTGTACATCCCAGAACATCATTTCTAGTTTCCATTTATACGCTGGAAGCATAATTTACAGCCGTCCTTGAGAAAACTGCTGTAGCTTCAAAAAATACTTTTCTTTTCCTGGTTTTAAAAGCAATAACTTTTTGTCTTTTCAACCCTCTGACAACTGCACTCACAAAACTATTCCCAGAGAAGGATAATGACTTTCTTACAGCCGCAATATGTCAGTCCACTCTGGGAAATGTTGCTGGGATTTGCCATTGCAACAGATATGATAGAAATGAAGCGTCTGTCCACAGAAGCCTCACTGTTGGGTTGAACTATCACACTCACATTTAAAGTCTTAATTGTACAAGGAGCAGGAGGAAGTGGAGTAGATCCAGGGGGATCTGTACAGAAAGAAAGAAAATTGTTAGACTGAGGTTGCTGCAGACAGACACTGCTCTGCCACCATCCATTTTGAGAAGGAGAAGCAAGCTTATATGATCAAAGCAACCTTCAAAGAGTTGGTTCCTTGAAGCCCAAGGGTCCAATTCTGTTCTCACATACTGTACCAGGATAATGTAGTCCAACCCCCCCTTGGAAAAGGAGTCTGATCTATTTAGGTACTTCTCTAGCCCAACATCCATAGCTGGGAGCTTCAGAGTCATGAATGGGTTTTATCTTCATAACACTCTGTAGGAAAGTTTTATCTCATTTACAGAATTGAGGGGTAAGGCAGCTTAAGTGACTTGCTCAAAGTCACACAGGGATGCAGCGGCTGAGCAGAGAAATGAGCCAAGGCTCATGCCCATGTTCTGTTCCTGAGGGTAAGGGAGGCCAACATGTGGCATGCATGCCACAAGTAGCACAGGCATGTCGTGGAGGGGACAGGCAGCACAGCGGCAGATAAAACAGGGAGCATAAAACAGAACAGCAGATCAAGCTGGGCAGAGAGCAGAGCATCAGAGCAGGCAGGGGAAGTGGATTGGAGTGGCACTTGGCAAGGATGAGGGACTAATTTGTGGCACACCTGCTCAACAGGTTGGGCCCTGCCATAGGGGATCCTATATTTGTAAGACAGTGGTTCTCAACCTGTTTGCCATAGTGGGCCACACTTGTAGTTCTCAATGTGTTATGTGGGCTGTAACTCACAGCTAAGAGCCCCACTCTCCCAGCTGCCAGAGCTATGTAACCAGGGCCAGGGTCAGTAGCCCCCTGCCCCGACCAGAAGTACCTGAGCCTCGGCTACCACCTGGAGGAGGTGGCAGTTGTTGCAGCCAGAGTGGGGATGGGGGAATCAGTGCGTATCCTGATTCCCCCATCCCCACGGGTGGTATGGCCAGAGTAGAGCCTGTGAGGAGGGGCAAATGTAGGCTGTCTGCTGCAGGCCCAGGGCTCCCCAGTCTGCTGCCCTCCCCCTTGATGGAACCCAATGCCAGCAGGCAAGGAGGCTCAATGCCACCACCAGGAGCCCCATGCCAGCTGTATCACCATGGCAAGGCACCCCCTGCCCATCTGGCAATAGTGATGGTGTGGAGTTGTGCCCTCTGCTACTGCCATTTGGGCAGGGGGCACCTCGCCATAGTGGCATGGCCAGCATGCCGCTCCCAGCAGTGGCATCAAGCCTTCCCACCCCACTATATTGTGGAGGCCTCCAGAGGGGAGGGCAGCAGGGCGAGTAACCCGAAACCCACTGCAGGCAGCCCATATCTCCCCACACACTGCACACAAATCTGGGGGGCACATGGACACAACTGCTTCCCTCCCTGGGAGTGGATGCAGCAGCCTGGAGCCAGCCTCCACACAGCCCCCCAGATGAGTTGCCTGTGTCTCCATCCCACTCTCCCCAGCTGGGCCCTGCAGCTGCACATTCACACCCCAGCCCCAGGCTCCAAGCGTAGCACCTCCAGCCCCAGCTCTGCCCTTGCCTGCCCTACTCAACTCCCTCCCTCACCATGGGAACCTCCATCTGCTCCCCTCCTCCCTCGTGCATAGACTTATCTGGAGGGAGCTGCTCTCCACACTGCTGCCACATGCATGTGTGTATGCGCACATGTCCATGGTGCCTCCAGGCTCCAATTGCCCTCCTCCTACTCCCCCAGCCCCAAGCAGCCCCTTGCAGGCTGGAATTCTACCAGGGGAAATTCACTGTTTCCTGCATTTTTCTCCCTGACTCTAAGAAACTGTAGGCAGCAATCTTTACTTTTTTTTTTAAAAAGGATGTCACATGGGCCATAACAGTGTGCTGATTGGGTCACATTCAGCCCATGAGGCTCAGGTTGAGAACTACTGTTGTAAGATCAGCCCTTATATTAGGAGCAACTTCATCCAAGTCTGTAGAACTCTATAGACTATGGTGTGAAATTGATGGAACTGAGAAAATCAGACAGTACGAATCTTTAGAACGAGGCCTAGAAAAATTGTGTGGGATGGGTGTTGTTCCTCCTGTTATGCTTGTGAATAAAATAAACATATCAGACTTTTTGTTTTCTGTATTCATTAAAAAGCAATTATCTATAACTAATAATTAAATTTTATTTTGCTACCTGTTTCACAAAATGTAGAAATTGTTTTATTTTTAAATACAAATGATTTTGTTCCTAAAGCTTTGATCGGATTTAACAGAAAGATCAAATTACCTTGTGGTTAAATTAAAGGCCAGATGCTGAAACTAGTAACTGCAATTAATTAGGTGCAGAATTAGATGCTGAAACTAGTAACTGCAATTAATAACTACAATTAGCAGGGGGCACAACTCCACACCACCACTACTGCCAGATGGGGAGGGAGGTGCTTTGCCATGGCAGTGCGGCTGGCGTGGGGCTCCTGGTGGTGGCTAATACATTTATATCAGAAGGACATGAAAAATACTGAGGACACAGAAGAGCAAAATAATGGAAGATCTGCACTCTGCTTGGTCCTCTTCATTTTAACTGCATCTCTAGAATGTAATAAATTACATTTTCTTTTCTTCTTTTTCTCTTTAGATGTGTCATTTGGAAAATCATACAAGTACCATGTCAGTGAATTGATACATGTCATTTTCCTTCTGCCAAATTTGCACTAAACATAGCAAAAAAACCTGCTTTGCAGTGAAATGAATGCACTGAAGTTCCTATTAATGAATGCACAAAAGTATGAAATATAGAACACCTAGAAGTTCTCAGAGATTGCCTTCCATTTCATTATTATATCTTTGTGTTCTGAGCATGTGGGATTAAGAAGCATTTACATTTCATACACAAGGATTATTTGTTTCTAAAACACAGTAATCCTGGCTGCATAGGGTAGCCTAACAATATCTTGCTGTTTTCTTTGATTTGTGCTAGGAGTGGGCAACCTTTTCCCACTGTGGGTCACTGCTTATGATCCAGCCCCTGCCACAGCCCTCATCTCCCCAGCTCCTTAGCAATCATCAGATACTAAGAAGGGAATAGATAGAAAAACAAGGTGTGAGGACCCTGCAGATGCCTCCTGTGCTGCAGCAGTGAGAATAAACTGAATACAGCAAGCAAGAGGACCCTGAGTGTGCTGCTGATTGCCTGAGATGTGACAGGTCAGATTCAGTGTCTTCACAGGCCAGATCTGGCCCACAAGCCATAGACTGCTGACTTCTGTTTTATGCTATAATCAACCTGATACATCTACGGGGCCTGATATCCATCTAGAGTATCTGAATGTTGCTCCACTGAAGTAAACAGAGTACACAAATATTTTGTTCTGGCTCTAAATTTCTATTTGTTGCTTTACATTAGTAACCTAAATTCTCTGTTCAGTTATACAATTGCAGCTGCACTGACTTTAGTGGGAATACTCCAGTGTAAATGAAAGCAGAATTTTCCAAATCCTTTTATATTGGTCATATTCTGATTTGGATTTATGCTCAAATCACTTAGAATAACTCCTTTGAAGCAGATGGCATTACTTTGGATTTACAACAATACAACTAATAGAAGAAATTACATGCTAAGTGGCCACATCTACACATGTGCTTTACTGTGGAGTAGACTAATTAGAGTGTAGCAGACTTACCTTTTCAGGGCTTGGGTTGAGTCCCAGGCTCGAGGGTCTGCTGTTTGATTAGTGGAGCCCACCCACCAATCTGGAGGCAGCACAAGGGAAGCAATGTCCCTCCCTTTCCTGAAGGGAGGGGGCAAAGAGCAGCTGGACCTGAATTGGAACTGTGCCAGCCAGGTCCGGAGAACTTCAGGGGTGGAGCCCCTGAAGAGTATAAAGGGGAGTGTGCTCAGCACGCTGGGGAGAGATGATGAGGGTTAGTGAGGAGAGAGGAGCTACAGAGACAGCTGTCCTCGGGACCCTGCTTGAAAGGGAGTACCCCCGGTATGAGACTGGGGGACCAGAGCCTGCAAGGGTTCGGCTCCTGTGTGAAAGAGAGAGCCCTGGGCTGCCCAGGGTGGGGTGCCAGACCATCGGGGAGAGCCGAAGGTGCTGCTGGAGAGAGGCTTTCATGGGATTGGCCTTCAGGGGATGAGCCTTGGCTGCTTCAGAGAGGGAGCATGACTTTCTGGGGAAGTGGGTCCTACAGGGGAGGTGGGCACAGGACAGGAAGGTCTGCTGCCTCCACCTTCCATTGTGGGAGGGGCATGTCCACCTCCCAGGGCCCTAAAGGGGAGGGGCTCCAAGGAAACCCCTCGGGGAGGTACTGAGTGCACTCCCTGTTTTGGGGGATTGTTGCTGTGTCAAGGACTATATAGCTATGGGTATTCTTAAAGGAAGTTTATATGGTTTATATGTTCTTAATGTGTTAATATGTATATTTGTATTATTACTGGGTAGGTCTAGGAAATATTATTAACTTATTTGGGTTATATAAGTTGATTCCCCATATGTGTTTATCATGTTGTAACCTTAACTATCTTGGTTCAATGTATTCATTATTATATATGTTGTAAGTCATATGGTTTATGTGAATTGTGGGATATTATATGTAGTGTCATATGCTAAGCTTTAATGTAAATATTTCATGCTTTATCTTAAGTATTTATTATAGTAATAAATTGTATATAGTTAAGCACTCAGTCTCAGCCTGGCTATGTAGAGAGGAGAGGGAACTGCTCTAGTAGCTGGCCCCTCCAACAGCACCCTGCCTGACCTCTGCCACTGTCACTGGAGGACAGGGCACACCCCCTGGGTGTACCCGGGCTACAAAGTAAAGCATCATCATCTACATGTGTGGTGCTATTAGGCTGCAGTAAACTAATTTACACCTCAGTAAGGTAGTACTATCAGAGACAGTACTATCTTTAACTGTGTGAATGCTGACTGCGGACATAAATTGCATGTGGTCAGCTCAGCCAGTGAGGGGCAGACTCCTGCCTGCTGACTAGCCACATGGCTCCATACTTTCACCACCCTCATGCCCCAGTCAGCCCCTCCGCTGCCCAAAATCACCATCGGGAACCTGGGGCTGAGTGGCCCTGGTATAAACTGCTCTGCCACAGCTGAAATTTTAGGTGTTGTGGGCGCACATATAGATGCAGCACCTGGCAGTAGTTTACTTCAGGTCAAACTGCTCTGGAGTTTATTGCTTTGAATTAATTCCATGTGTAGATGCACCCATCCCTCTCCTTGTGAGAAAGTTTTTCCTAATAACCAACCTAAACTTCCCTTGCTGCAACTTGAGACCATTGCTCCTTGTTCTGTCATCTGCCACCACTGAGAACTGTCTAGCTTCATCTGCTTTCGAACCCCCCTTCAGGTAGCTAAAGGCTGCTATTAAATCCCCCGTCAGTCTTCTCTTCTCTAGACTAAATAAGCCCAGTTCCCTCAGCCTCTCCTCATAGGGTATATGCCCCATCCCCCTCACCATTTTTGTTGCTCTCTGCTGGACTCTCTCCAATTTCTCCACATCCTTTCTGTAGTGAAGGGCCCAAAACTGAACACAGTACTCCAGATGTGGCCTCACCAGTGCTGAATAGAGGGAAATAATCACTTCCCTTGACCTGCTGGCAACACACCTACTAATGGAGCCCAGTATGCCTTTAGCCTTCTTGGCAATAAGGCCACACTGTTGAATCATATCTAGTTTATTGTCCACTGTAACCTCCAGGTCCTTTTCTGCAGGAATAAGGACCAGAAATAATGTGGAGAAATGAACTCTGCCACATATTGTGTCAGAGTTTACTGCTCCCAGGTGCACTGTCTCCGTCACAACCTGAGACTGCAGCATCTTGAGCTGGGTCAGAGAAGCCCTGGCTAGCAGAGGGTCTGGGGGTCAGCCTGACAGCCCAGGCCTGCTCCAACCCAGGTCAACGTGCTATGGAGGACCTGGCTAGGGCATGAGGGTGCTTCAGAATGGGGCTATCCAGCAGGCAGCCCCCACACTGAAGCACCCTCATGCCTCAGCTAGCAGGGCCAGCATCTACACATGCGGTGCTGTGGAATAAAAAAAATCCACAGCAGGATACTACTTGTATTTAAGGCCACACATATAGATGCTAAGATTTTTACTGTGGAGCTAATTAGGCAACTGCAGTAAATGTCTCATGTAGATGTGCCTGCGGGCTGCATCTACATTAAACACAGAGACTGTGCAGTCATTGCTATACAATCATATTAATACTAAATGACTGTGCAGTAACCTGAGTTACTGCACAGTAGCATCAATGAACAGCTTTTTCATGATGCTACCATGCAGTAGTTTTGGGCTACTGAGCAGTCAGCTTCTCGTGTAGACACAGCCACTGAGTACTAATCATTGACTGTTTTAAAAAAATTAAAGTATTTTTGTCAGTCTGGATTGTAGCAAATTACTTCTGCTATGGGATTAATTAATGAAAGAATGCTGAAGAACAGTGTGTTCAGCATCCCCAAAGGCACTGGAGAAACATGGGGGGGGTTTTTTAGACGATAGATATTTTGGTGTCTACCAACATTTAACAAATGGCTTCAGATAAAAGTGAATTTGTCTCTAGCCATTTGTCTAAACAATGAGTTGGCAACGAGGTACCTAAAAAATGAACTCTCCCTTTTGGTTGCTATTATGAAAATTGGAAAGAAGAGGGCTATTATATTCTCTTTCTGACCCTCTGCTAGAAACAGCACTTTATTTTATTGACTTGGAGTAATGCACTGCTGGGACCTATTGACTGCACCAAACAGTTTCACTGGAGCAGGTATTTCATAGTTTCATAGTTTCTAGGGTCGGAAGGG
>NW_017729034.1:53126956-53137673 GCF_001723915.1 Gavialis gangeticus
TCCCTTTTTTGAAGATGGGAACCACGTTGGCCCTCTTCTTTAGAGTGCTCATTATAAAAAGCTGTATGCCTTTGAGCCACCCATTTTTTCTCTTTCTTGCCATAACTCACCTAAGACTAGACATGTAGTTTTTGTGCCTTTTCAAGAGCTACAATGCTGACAACTTCAGGAACAGCTGTAATGCTGCATACACTTTAGTGCTGGCAGAATCAAATCTAGGATTAGATAGATAGATTGGATAGTGTTTGTGTAAAAGATATTTTGTAATGGTTTTTCCATACTCACTGGGCACATCTACATGTCTGCCTGACTGTACAGTTGTTACTGAGCAGTCATTTAGTACTTGCTAAAGTACTTGTTGCTACTGCCCAGTAGCAGTGGCTTCATGGTTCATGCCTGAGATGCTAGCTTCTCATGTAGACATGCCCACATTGGCTAGTCTCATTTTGCATCTGTTTTCCAAGCCATTGCCAGAGTTTCCTTCATTCCATTTTAAGTGCCACATGGGTGGGGGGAATTCTTTATCAAAAGAAACTTACATACTCTAGAGGCCTCTATTCATATGTACTCAATTTAGTTATTTTTTTAAATGGACAGTTTTGTTCTCCCTTCAGAGTAAGCATGCACCAACTACATGTTTGAATCATAGGCTCTTTCTCTCCCCTCTGTAATACCGCACCAAATGAGGTGCACGAGCTGACAGTCCCTGGTTCAAATTAGAGAGTACTAGAGGTAAGTTATTCTTGAATCAAATTCCTTCCTGTCTCTTGTTTTGACAGACTATGTAGATTGTTGGCTGTTTGGGATAGGAATTTTCTCTAAACGTGTCTCTATAAAACACCAAACAGTGTAAGCCCATTTTCTATGGGACCTTCAGGTGGTCCTGTGGTAGTACTGTGACAATAACAGTAATAATACTGCTGTTTACTGTTATTGTTACAGCACTGGTGGAACTGTGACAGTAACAGTAACTTTTTAGGTCAGTGAATGGCTACTTTTTCTGGCTGCAGGCAGGGATGACCCAGCTGAAGTCAGAGGTAGGTGGGTAGGTGCTAGGACCTGGCTGCCATGGCTGCTATCACATCTCTCTGCCACAGCACAGGGGAGTAGTCCTCTGCTGGTGCTTCTCCCCACCATAGCCAATGTCAAACACTGTCCAAGTCCAACATCTGCAAGCTAGATCCAATGGCTCCATGAGCCAGGTCCAGCCTGTGGGCTGTAGGTTGTTAACCCCTATTTTAGGGATCACGTTTATTATCATAATGGCATTCAGGATCTTCACATTTGCTGTCCCTCTCACTCCATATTAAATCTGATCAGTTTGTAAGCAAAATTACTTGTTTTCTAAACACCAAGAAATTTGGCCTGAGATCTGAAATTCATGTTGTTTTTTTCTTTCCCTGCACATCGTTGTTTTCCCTGAAATCTGATTTTCTTCATAGTATGTCCTTAACTACCACAGCACATCCCAGTGCCCTCCAAACCCATTTTTAATCATACTTGTGCACTGAAGAGAGTGCCTTTGTTTTCAGTTTGTACACCTAAGCAATCAGAATTCACAGGAATACAAGATCACACACCTGGCATCTGCCACCATTAAAACAAATACAACATTTAATCAGGAGGCGGAAATTGTTTCAACAGCAAATAGAATCACTCCCCTCTTGTCTTACAGGTCACCCCACCATGCAAAAGTGAGGCAGCTCTAACAGCTGGAGAACTGTTGTTGCTCTACAGTGTACAGGCAATCTCTGGTAGCACAGATGGGATAATTGATGGCTCTAAATCATTTTCCTTCAGCACAACTGGCATAATCAAAGAAAATGAGGTGCGGCTTGGACATTTCCACATACTGGCTATTCCTCAGAAAATAAGAGAATGGTCCTTTGTGACTATAGACAGTATGTATATGCTAGAGCAGTGGTTCTCCAAGTGTGGTCCACAAGGCCATGGTAAATTATTTATAGCTGGACAAAGGATTACAGCAGGTTCCTCCCACATTCAATCAAAAATGTTATGACAAGGTTGTTTATTGAGCCATGAGAACATCTGACAGTTCATAGCTGGTCCAAAAAGCATGGGCAGTACTATGTTGGAGAAGCTAGGAGGCTGCTTTATGCTACACCAGAGCTAGATGGGCCACTCCCCACTGTTAAAACATTGCCAGCCTCCCATCCCTGGGTAGACATAGGTCTCCTTTGAATGGACCCAAACTCTAGGTCCTACGTGCACTACCCAGTTCCCTGAGCCTGGGTAGTGACTAGTTACTATTCTCAACTCTGGATCTATAATGGCTTGTAAACACTGCCTCTGTACGATGCCAAAGACTGCTGCTAAGTGCTAACTCACCTGATCCTGGTCAGCAAATGCCAAATCCCAGTGATGCCCAGGAGCAAGAACTGTCAACCTGTGGCACCTGAAGCAGCCTCTATGTATGGCAGATCAGGGAGGGGATGGGCAGCAGAGGCAGATGCGGCAGGAAGCAGAAAACCAAACAGCAAACTAAGCAGAGAGTTCAGGGAAAGAAGAAAGTAGAGCAGCAGATCAGGCAGGGAGCACAGGGCTGGAAGCAGAAAGCATAGCAACAGATTGAGCAGTGGAAAGGGATTGGAGTGGCACTTGGGGAGGGGTTGGGGCTAATTTGTGACATATCTGCCTTGAAAGGTTGGCCCCCACTGCCCTAAGTGGGCCCTGCACAATAAACATACTCAAAGCAGAGAGCCTGAAATTATCCTGGGGTCTGTGCTCAGGGGTACTCTAAGGCAGGTATATTGGCTCATTTTCAGGTGTTAAGAGTGCACAGAGTGGAAGCCACACTTCCAGTGCTGGGGGCCACACTTCCAGTGCTGGTTACAAGCAAAGCCGGGCAGTGGCACTGACTGCTTGCCAGCCCTGCCAGCGTCTGTTTTATGACACTCCAGCAGATAGTGGGAACTCGAAATCTCCTACTTTTTCTGTTTCTCTCTATTTTGACAAGTCTTTCTTGGCTGCTGCTGCTCTTTTTTCCTATCTAGAAGGTATCACAGCTTTTATTTTCTTTCCTTGAAGGATCTCAAAGTGAAAGAATGTGTGTGGGCAGGTGTGTGTGAGCATCTAGTAAAGCCCACAAGGGGGGAAGCTGACAGAAGGAAAAGTTCTCTAGGTTTAAGCAACCTTAAATGCTATTTCATAAAAACAGCTTAAGCCTGTTCCTTGTTTGTAAATCCTGAGAGCCTTTTAGGCTGTTATCTAAAATCTCTCGTGAAGAAAAAATGTCAAATTTCTGTTAAATGTGGAATGTTCTGCTCATGCCTGCTATAATTAGACCTGGGCACAGGAAGGCAATTTTGCTCCATGGACAAGATTTCAAAAATGTGGGTTTGTTCTGATTTGGAACAAACCCAAATATTTCAGCATTTTCTGCTAAAAGGCAGGCACACAGTTTTGAAACAGTCCATCCAAGGGGCTCCCCTAAAGTTGCAGATGCTATAAGCCCTGAGAGACTGAGGTGACAAGGAACCCAAAAGTCTTGAGTACCTTCCAGACTCTGGGCTTCCACCATGGACTGAAAAGCCCAGGAAGGGGAGGAAAATTCACTGATTCATAGATGGTAGGGGCTAGATGGACCTCTTGAGATCATCAGGTCCAGCCCCTCTGCACTTGGGCAGGAAAGACTGCTAGTGTCAGATGACCCCAGCAAGGTGAATGTCCTTCCAAGAGTTTGTGGCCATTACTCCTGGTTTTCCCCAAGGGTGCCCTGGTGAACAGTTGTTCACCAAGCCCCTGATGTATTCCCCTGATGTAGCTGCAAGCTGCTACCAAGTCCCCTCTCAGCCTACTCTTTTTTAGGCTAAAGAGTCCCAGGTCCCTCAGCCTTTCCTCGTATGGCTTGTCTTGTAAGTCTCTGATCATATGGGTGGCTCTTCTCTGGACTCTCTCAAGCTTTACCACGTCCTTGTTGAAGTGCAGCACCCAGAACCAGATGCAGTACTCCAGCTGCGGTCTCACCAATGCTGAGTGAAGTGGAAGAATCACTTCCTTGGTTTTGCTTGAGATGCATCGATTGATGCATGCGAGACTATTATTTGCCCTGCTGGCTACAGCATCATACTGACGGTTAATATTCATACTGTGGTCTATTATTACCCCTAGGTCCCTTTCAGTCAAGGTGATATTCAGTTTGGCGCTGTCGAGCCTGTAGGTATGTTGGGGATTGTTCATCCATAGGTGAAGCACTTTACATTTCTCAATATTGAACTTCATTTGGTTCCAATCCACCCAACTTGCTAGCCTGTCTAGGTCCACCTGTATCTACAGCCTATCTTCAAGCATGACCATGCTCCCCCATAACTTAGTATCATCCAGTGACTGGCCAGTGAGCTCTTCACACCCACATCCAAATCATTGATAAGATGTTGAAAAGCACTGGACCAAGCATGGACCTCTGAGGGACACCACTGGCCACTTCTCACCAGGGTGACACAGATTGGTTCATTATAACTCTCTGGGTCCTACCCCACAACCAGTTTCCTACTCACCTACTCACAGTTAAGCCCCAAATCCTCCAATTTTCCCATGAGAACATTGTGGGATACCAGATCAAAGGCCTTTTGAAAGTCAAGGTATACAATGTTGACATCTCCTTCCCTTTTTGTAGATAGGCACACCACATTGGCCCTCTTCCAGTCTTCTGGAACCTCTCTCAAGCTTGATGAGTCCTCAAATAGTTTTGCCATGGGTCGTGCGATGACATCAGCCAATTCTTTCAGCACTCTCGAGTGCAGTTCATCCAGGCCTGCTGACTTGTAGATGTCCAGCCTCTCTATATGTTCCCTCATGAGATCTTTGCCAACTGTTGGTGAGTGATCACCCCCACCTTGATCATCCTGTATCCTGTCAAGCAGGGCACCCTTGGCCTGGTAGAATACTGATGCAAAATAATTGTGTAGGTGTTCATATTTCTCCTGGGCATTGGTTGACAGGTGTCCCATTTTGTTCAGCAGGGCTCCAATGTTTCTCTTATTTTTTCTCCAACTTCTTATGTATCTGTGTGACCGCCGGGCTTCGATTACCCACTCTCGGGCGGTTCTAGCCTTGCAGGTAGTCACACACCTGTTGGGATCTTGTCAGTGTCGGAGTAGATCTCTTTTCCCCGTGTCCCCGACCCCGTTCTTGCCCGCCATGACTTGATGTTCCTCAGTGTAAGGGGTCAGTTTGTGGGACACTCCATGGCCCAGGATCCCTTGGCGGTCACTTCATGGGGCTCCGCCACCCCTGCATCCCGGCCTCACGCCACCTTCGGTGTGTCCTTCCTCCACTGGTCTTGTTCTCCAGCCATGGAATGACACCAACAGGCCTACCCCTAAGTGGCCACAACCCCCTGTCGTGGCGCCCACCAGCAAGCTTGGCCCACAACCCACCTCGCCTATTCCCCTCCCTTCAAAGAACTGGACTTCCAAAGAAGACTCTGGCCTCACCAAGGCCCCCTTCAGCCTCACTCTGTAGGCACACTGCCCTAGCTCTTTCTCCTTCAGCCAGGGTTAACCAAACAAAACAAACCCCAAAAGAAATGCTAACTACTCAGTGTCTCACTACTTGCTAAGCAGTCTGCTCCGAACCCTTCTTTGTTCCCTTCTGGCCCATCCCTGACCCCTTGCTTCCCCTGGTCCCTCCTCCTGCTCAATACCCCAGTGGCTCGGCGGCGATGCCCACCCCGACTGCACCCCCTTGGGGCTCTCTGGGGTCCCTCCTCCCTGGTGCGGCTGCTTCTGCACACTGTTGTTCCGGCACCCCACCTGTGAGTCATGCTGCTCTCCGGTTTTCGACCTGCGGCTTACTCCGGAGCCGTGCCTTCAGCTCCCTCGTCGTCCGGGGCAGTCTCCAGCCGAGGGGTCCGTTCTTGCTCCGTCGGTGTCCCCGCCGGCTCTCCTGGCTCCGCGCTGCTTGCCTTCGCCGTTGCCCATCACCCGTCGGGGCCGATCGTTGCTCCTCACCGGGGCTATCCAGCCCCTCCGCAGCTGCAACCACCACTTTTATCCCTGCCGGCCAGTGTCCCTCCATGACGTCACCAGCTGGGTGTAATAGGATAAAAAGGCGGCTAACGAGCCGCGCGGGCTCCTCCCTCTGCCTTGTGTGCCTCTCGTCAGGAGCTGCAGGCGAGTCCCGTTTACTGTTCTGCTTCCTGAGACAATCTGAAGAAGGACATTTTATTGTTCTTGACTTCCATTGCCAATTTGAATTCAGTTTCTGCCTTTGCTTGTCTAATCCTCTCCCTACAGGTGCGGGCTATTGCTGTGTACTCTTCCTCGGTGGTATTTCTCAACTGCCAACCCTTGTAAGTTTCTCTTTTCAATTTCAATTTCAAATGTTGATGGTTGGCATGAATTACAACTTCTGTACTGCTCTTGTATCTATTATAAGCATTTGCTGTTGAATTATTTCTTCCTAGCAATTCAAGTGATTTTTAGACTGTCAAGGTTTAACACCTCTGAGGGTTAGAGTTAGGTATGAAATATAGAAAGGCCTTGGTTTTACTTGAAATCTTTACAGGATATTCATCACTTTTGTATCTTCATGCTTGGAAAGCCTTTGTGTTCTAAGCACAATTTCATTTGAAATTCTGCTGACAAAATTATAAATGGATGTTTTTAAGTTAGTTAAATATGTATGATGTTATGCATAAATGGACTGACATCTTTTCATGTTATAGTTGATGTGAGTGTTTAAAAGATTAATTTGAAAAGAACATTTAGTGCAACATTCAGAAGAATATAATGAAAGACATGACATATGCTTGAGATTTAGCTAACATGATCAGGTCTGAATTTTATATTTGACAGTTTTAGTTGAAGCATGTATAACCTGGCAGGTGTCATAGCCCAACCATTGGCAAAAATTTTCGAATACTTGTGGCTCTCAGGTGAAGTACCTGAAGACTAGAAGAAGGCCAATGTGGTGCCCATCTTCAAGAAATAACGGACAGTAGATCCTGGGAATTACAGGCCAATCAGCTTGACCTCAATCCCTGGTAAGATTCTGGAGAAAATTATCAAAGAAACCCTTCTGGATAAGCTGGCTGAG
Organism: Gavialis gangeticus; assembly: GCF_001723915.1. Lineage (NCBI taxonomy): Eukaryota > Metazoa > Chordata > Crocodylia > Gavialidae > Gavialis > Gavialis gangeticus. Next base: position 53,134,016 of record NW_017729034.1, read on the forward strand.
GGCAACATCCTGAGGGATAGCCAGCATGGGCCTGTCGTGGGCAGGTCTTGCCTGACCAATCTCATCTCCTTCTATGACCAGGTGACATATCACCTGGACAAGGGAGAAGAAATTGACATCATACATATGGACTTTAAAAAAGCCTTTGAACTGGTGTCCCATGACCTCCTCATGGACAAATTGGCCAACTGTGTCCTCGGCCACACCACAGTCCAATGGCTGGGAAATTGGCTCCAAGGTCAGACCCAGTGTGTAGTGGTCGATGGTAGCAAATCATTATGGCTCTCCATGACCAGTGGCACCCCCAAGGCTCTGTCCTTGGACCGGTTCTCTTTAACAACTTTAACAGCAATGAGGAAATTGGTGTCAGAAGCGCACTGGCTAAGTTCGCCGATGACACTAAACTTTGGGGCATAGCATCCACACCTGAGGACAGGTTAGTGATCCAGACTGACTTGGATAAACTTAGTAAGCGGGCAGATACAAACCTGATGATGTTCAATACCAGTAAATGTAAGGTACTCCACCTCAGGGAAAAAAACGCACAGCATACTTATAGGCTTGGCAATGCTACACTTGCTAGCACCACTGCTGAAAGAGACTTGGGGGTCATGATTGACCAGAAAATGAACATGAGCCACCAATGTGATGTCGCAACTGGTAAAGCAAACAAAACTCTGGCTTGCATCCATAGATGCTTCTCAAGTAAATCTCAGGATGTCATCCTCCCACTGTACCCAGCCTTGGTGAGGCCGCAGCTGGAGTACTGCATCCAATTTTGGGCTCCACAATTCAAGAAGGATGTTGAGAAGCTTGAGAGAGTCCAGGGGAGAGTCACATGCATGATCAGAGGGCAAGAGAATAGGCCTTATGAGAGGCTGAGAGTCATGGGACTCTTCAGCCTGGAAAAGTGCAGGCTCAGGGGGGACCTGGTGGCTGCCTATAAGTGCATAAGGGGTGTGCATCAGGATCTGGGAGAACATCTGTTCACCAGAGCACCCCAAGGTAAAACAAGGACCAATGGTCATAAACTCCTCCAAGACCATTTTAGTCTGGACATAAGGAAAAATGTCTTTACTGTCTGAGCCCCCAAGACCTGGAATAGACTCCCTCCAGAAGTGGTGCAGGCACCTACTCTGGACTCATTCAAGAAACGTTTGGATGCTTATCTTGCTGGGATCCTTTGGCCCCAGCTGACTTCCTGCCCCTGGGGCAGGGGGCTAGACTTGATGATCTTTGAGGTCCCTTCCAGCCCTAACATCTACGAAATCTATGAAACCATCACCTCTTACTATGTTCATTTACTAATATGATTGAATGTAATATTGGCATCTTTAAATTATATTCATTTACTTATAAATGCCTTTCAATGCTCTGGAACTTCTGATGTAGGATAATGACCCACATTCATTTCTCAGTAGCTATATTTGGTGAATAGCAGACTACTTGAAGTAACAATATACAGCAGTTGGTAATAAAATATTCTGTCTTGACCTCAATTAATTAGGGTCTTTCATTAATATTTTTTCTGTGCCTCAGGCTAGAAGAGAAGAATTTTTGCTCTTTGTATCAAGCAAAGTTGAAGAATATGATCTGCATACTTCACACATCTCTCCTCATAGTTTTCCTGCATGTGAAAAGTCCATCCTACCTCTATTAATATCTTTGATTTCTACATAATTAGGCAACTGACCAAAATCATCAACTGCTGTATGCTGTTACTATTGGACCTTACATTCTGCATATCCCATACAAGTGTGTGTTGTGTTTTTTTTTGTGAATTATATTCATTTGAATTTTTTAAGTGATGCAGTAGCTTTCAATGGTTTGCAGGGGCAATTTGATCAATATGACCCACATGATACTCGTTCTGAGGGGGTTGGCAGTCTGACTGTAATGTTGCTGAAGAACAATTTTAGAAGTTAGTGGCCTTAGGCAGTTGTCAACATCCCATGGATTTTCTTATTTTTCAGCATCTTCCACAAAATAATATTCAAGCTCATGATAAAAACCCATATGTCATGCAGGGCAAAGAACTACATCACCTCTCTGATCTAAAGCCACCAAGGGGAGAAGAGGAACAGATTGACCACTCAGTTATTACCTCCCTTGTCTTGTGTAACCAAATTAGTGAAATGTGGGATAGCTCAAAACTACATTTGTATTTATGGTTGAATGCTGGTGTTGATTGCTGATGTTGACCTCCTTGTCCCTATCCAGATTTCCTTCCTGTAAGTGCACTCAGAGGCTTACATACCTTTAACACAACCAATACAGTGAGAGAGAAAGAAGGATACATATTAAAAATATTTCATGTAAACAAAAGAACACAAGAATGTGTGTATGTACAACAAAAGCAACCACATGATTGAACTGGGAATGGTGATGGGAGGGGGTTTAAAAAATGGTCCTAGAAGGTTAGGTAGATGATCATGGCATTCAATGGAAACAAACTTCAGACATGGTATATGAGTCACCTTTACCAAGTGACAAGAATGTATTATCTTAGATGCAAACAAATGCAAAATAAAACGGGAAAAATCTGGGAGACATGAAATAGAATCAATCCACTTTCTTCAGAATTGCTTTTTCAAAGCAGGTAGCATATGGAAACTGAATATCTGAGCTGCTTTATAGGTAATTTCTACAAATGATCTTTCACCACCTGTGAATTCTGAATAGTAATTTCTCTGGAGTTCCTCCTTGAAGAATTCCATTTTGGTTTTTTGCTTTTTGGTTTTTAATTGAACAAAAGAAGGGATCCCTGCCTAAAACTTAAACTCTCTTTAGTAAATGCACCAATTTGGCATTTTCCACCATGAATAAACAACATTTTTTTTGGAAATATTTTGTTAGCAATTCATACCAACAATGAATAAGAAATACATAAAAAGAACTGCAAGAAACAAATAAAGAATGCATCCAGACTAGAATCCAATATAAAGCAAAGGCTCCAAATGGATTTAGTTGCCTTCCTGATTTAAATCTATGTCAGCAAGGAAAAGATTCTGCAACCTTGTTTATATGGGAATGTTGTACCAGTTATGTCAATTTAATTATGCTAGTACTGTCAAGCCAATGTAGTTGTATAGATATAATTTCCTGGGTGGACACTCTATTTCAAGTTGAGTGCCTTTTCCTCTTTTGATTGAACTAAAATCCTTTGTAAAGTGACATCATAGAATCATAGAAGTCGGATCAGAAGAGACCTTGTAGATCTTCAAGTCCGACCCCCCGCCTGGGCAGGAGGAAAACTGGGCTCAGATGACTCCCGCCAGGTAGTCATCAAGCCTCTTCTAAAAGACCCTCAGGGTAGGAGCCAGCACCACTTCTCTTGGAAGTTGGTTCCAGATCCTAGCTGCCCTGACTGTGAAGTAGTTCTTACAGATGTCTAATCTAAACCTACTCTCCAACAACTTGTGGCCGTTATTCCTTGTTATGCCAGGGGGCGCTAGGGGAAACAAGGTCTTTCCCAAACCCTTCTGGTCCCCCCTAGTGAGCTTATAGATGGTCACCAGGTCCCCCCTCAGCCTTCTCTTGTGGAGGCTGAATAGGTTCAGGTCCCGCAGTCTCTCACTGTAGGGTCTGCCCTGTTGTCCCCGGATCATGCGGGTGGCCCTCCTCTGGACCCTCTCCATGTTGTCCACATCCCTCTTGA
>NW_017729034.1:53138411-53145458 GCF_001723915.1 Gavialis gangeticus
TTCCACCGGGTGTATGCTGCCTTTTTGGCAATCAGGCATTCCTGGATGCCCTTGGTGAGCCAGGGCGGATTTTGGGCACTCTTGCCCCCCTGCTTCTTATTGGGACCCCTTGGGTCCTGAGTATTGTCTCCTTAAGAAACGACCACTCATCTTGAGCACTGAGTTCCCCTGCCCTCGAAAACCCCAGTGTCTCTCCCACTAATCTCCTCAACTCGTTGAAGTTGGCCCTCTTGAAGTCTAGGGCTACCGCCTTGCTGCAGGCCCTTGACACCCTGCACTGGATGGTGAATTCCAGCAAGCGATGATTGCTATCACCCAGGTGGTCAAGAACCTGGAGGCCCCCAGGACCAGGTCGAACAGGGCATTTCCTCTGGTGGGACTGTGCACCTCCTGAATTAATTAGAGGTCCTGTATCTCGGCCAGGAACCTCCTGGTATGGTCCGACCTGGCTCACTGTTCCTCCCAGCAGATGTCCGGGTAATTTAAATCACCCATGACAACTACATCCATTGCTTTAAGTGCCTCTGCAAGCTAGCCCAAAAATTCCTGGTGCAGCTCCTCCCCTTGGTTGGGGGGTCTGTAGTAGACCCTTACTGTTAAATCCCTCTCCCCACGGCCCCCTTGTATCTTGACCCAGACCACTTCAGCTTGCCCCTCCTCTGACCCCATTCTGCTGGCAGAGGATGTGTACTGCTCCTTGACATAGAGCACCGCACCCCCACTTTTCCTTCCTTCTCTATCCCGCCTGTAAAGCCTATAGCCCCTAATGCTAACTGCCCAGTCGTGGGATGAATCCGACCATGTTTCTGTAAGCCCTATTATGTCTGGGTTTGAACTGGCTATTCTGAGGGTGAGTTCCTTCTGTTTGTTCCCCATTCTACGAGCATTGGTATATAGGCATTTAAGGCCTTGCATAAGCTAAACTGAAAAAACTCTCCAACTGGAAGAAGAGCTTTCACATAAAAAGTTATAGTGGGCTGAGTGTAACACTTCCATTTACACACAAGGGATTTCTGTGGGCAAAACCTTTTATTAGACCAATTGCATGAAACTTAGAAGGAAGGGTAGATGTGCACCTTATAAACTAACCAAAATGTGTGTGTGCACATTAGGGTGGCCATTCATCTGGCTTTATAGAGCACAGTCTGCTTTTCTAGTCCTCTGTCCTCTACTGGATGCCTTTATGTCCTCTATTTTGCAGCACACAGCACCCTCCCCTCCCTCTTCCCCATGTCAGGAGGCTGGGGGGGCACTGTCCTCTATTCTTGAGATACCTCAATGGCCATTGTGTGTGTGTGTGTGTATAGCAAAAGCTTTCATGAGCTAAAGCTTACTTCATTTAGATCCTATGTAAGGGTGTGTACCATAGGTGCCGAGTACATAGGGGACCAATGGCCCTGGCCCCCCTCAGGAAGAAGGCAGGGTGACCACCCATCCCAAAAGGGGAATATCAGGTCCTAGTTCTGGGCTGCATGACTCCAGGACAGCATTTGTCCCAGATTCACAGTATTCTGCAAGGAACCAGGTTTTCTGTTCACTGTGGAAAACCATGGGAAATGGAAGGTTTCCCCTTGCAGGCTGGCCGAGTTCCAGCCTACAAGGGGCTGTAGTGAGAGGGACACGGGGCACCACATGCATGTACTTGCATGTACACATGCACATGGCCAGGAATACAGCCCCAGGCAGCAGTGGAAAGCAGCTCCCCCAGCTGCCTGCAGGTAAGTTAATGTGGGGGAGGCAGACTGAGGCCCCCATGGTGAGGCAGGGAGTGGAGCAGGGGCTGAGCCATGGACAGCTCATCCAGGGTGGCAGAAGGGGAAGCCCCCTGCTGCTGTGTGCACTCCTGGAGAGGAGGGCATGGGGGACACACGTGTCACCCAAATTTGTGTGCAGGGTGGGGGCGGATGTGGGCTGCCCACTGTGGGCTCGGGGCTCCTTGCCCTGCTGCCATGGCCCAGCAGAGGTGGCAACACAGAGCCAGGCAGGCAGAGGGTGCCTCACCATGGTGGCATGGCCAGCACAGGGCTCCCGGGGGCAGGGCAGCCGGATGGGGAGCTCTGAGCCCAAAGTGGGTAACCCATATCCATCCCTGCTCCCCCACAGGCTTCACTCAGTTCTGCTCCAGCCATGCATCATTGGGGGGAATCATCTTAGGCCACCATCTGGCAAAAATAAAAGTTGGTGCCTACAATTTGTAGAAAGCAAAGTATACAGAGAAAGAATTTAGAATACAAAAGACAAGGGAGGAGAGAGGGGAGAGAGAAATAGGGGGAAGAAGGGGATGGGTAGTGCTAAGAGACACAAGTAAACAATCCATAGGAACAAAGGAGTCACCAAAGCTAACCCAGATAATGGACTAAGAAGCCATAGTCCCTGCTTAAACTATACTTAACATAGTCCAGTCTGTGGATGAATTCTTGTTCACATTTTTCCCATTGAAATCTGTTTTTAAATGTTTGCTATCTGAGAACAGCCACTCTTATGTCAGCAATGGAGTGTCCAGGGAGGTTAAAGTGCTCTGCCACAGGTCTGTGCATCTTTCTGCAGCTGATATCAGAGCTGTATTCTTTCTTTCTGTTGCATCGGGATCACTCAGTCTGTTCTATGTAGGCAGCAGAGGGGAACTGTAAGCAGGTGATGGCATTTGTGACATCAGTGGAGATACAACTGAAAGATCCTTGGGTGTTACAGTCCATGCTATTCAATCCAGTGATGATGTGGTATGTATTGATGTTGAGATACAGAAGGCATTGGATCCAATGTGAGACCTGCTGCCTTGGTAAGAATGGGAGTTAGGTAGTCTGTTGCTTGAGAAACGCCATTTGAGGTTGGGAGCTGTCTGTAAGCCAGGACTGGTTTGTCCCCCATGACTATTTTGACCTGGTCATCCTTTTGCAGAAGGGGTGGGAGGTCATTAATGATATGTCTAAGGGATTCAAACCAGGGGATGTAAGGGACAACCAGAGGGATTCTGTTGGTGTTGTCCCTGAATTAGTATTGTAGCAGGTCAGAGTGAGGTCTGAGTTTGGCTCTGCTGATTTGAGTGGCTACACCCCATGTTATTCTGTTATATCATTCCTAAGCAGACAAGCCCAACAGCAATATTTACTAGGGCTGTGTGAGGCTTTCGGACTGTGCTTTGGATCTGTGCTTCAGATGCTTCACTCACTGCACTGCGCTCCTAATTCTCTTAATCCTTGCTATTTAACTCGTTAACACCTAATTAACACCTACAAAACTACAGACTAAGGGGAGGAAATAATCAATACAGACAATCAACTGCCCCAAGACAGACAGACAGTTCCACAAGCACCCATGTCATGAGTTTTGCCTGTCAGCAGCTAGAGGTGCAGGGCCCAGAAGCCCTGCACCAATCTCCTCGACAGCTGGCAGGTATCGTGGCCTCAGCAGGTGCTCGCAGACCTGCAGCTGTCACCCCGCTACACCTTAACACACACTGTGTCACCCATGTCACGTGTTTTGCTTGTCTGCAGCTTGAGGTGCAGTTCCCCCCAACCCCCTGCACCAATCTTCTCGAAATGTGGCATGCCATCCCTGCAGTTTCCACCCCCCTGTGGTGTAACACATAGACATGACATGAGGTTTGCTTTCAGGAATTTGGGGTGCAGATCCTCCCAAACCCCTGCACCTATCTTCTTGAAACTTGGCAGACTTCATGCTCTCAGCAGAGGCTACCATCCCTGCAAGCTTCACCCAAACTGGACAAAAAACAAAACAACAAATATAAATATTTCATTGATTCCCCATCATACCCTATGGCCGGATCTCCAAGGCAGCTATGAAGCTTTGGAGCTGCTTCGGCCAGATCGAAGCGGGAACCTGGTCCAGAGCTCCGGATCGGATCCCTGGCATCTGAAGCAGCCAGATCTGAAGCCAGATCAAATAGTTGCCTACTCACACAGGCCTAATATTTACTAGCTTTTGCTGATTGTACTTGACTAGAGGAATTGGACTCACCCACAAGCTGTGTACCATTAAAGCAGTGGTCTCCAAAGTGGGGTGCACAAGATGATCCATTGGGGTGCAGGAAGAAAATATTAGAATTTCTATTTATATAGATAGGGGTGCACAATCAAAAAAGTTTGGAGACTACTGCATTAAAGGATTGCCCTGCTTGTCATTTTTGTCATTTCATAACTTGAAAACAAGTTTGTTAGAAATGGAGGTGGATCACACTGTATTAGCACTGCTTCAGGAACTGCAAAGGAGGAGTACCTGCCACAAGTCACTTAGCACCTGCGTATCACCATCCATGCTGGTAATTCAGACAGCTTCTACTTGAATTTGTTCTGAAGAAACTTCACAAAGAATGGCAGCATTAATCTTTAAGTTTTTTTTCTCTGTTCTCTTTTTGTTGCTATTTCTGTTGTATGTATGTTTTGCTGATGGTCTTTTGACACCATTGTGCAGCTGGGGGCTATGGCATCAGGAGGGGAAAAATAAAGTGGCAAAGACATAACTAAACCTCTGGGGCCTTTGTACATGCCACAAAATTCATTTAAAGCAGCTTAAATGCTCTTTTGCACCCCTTCAATGGCGTTACTGTTTGCACGCTCGGCAGTGCATTCCACTTTAAATGAGTTTGTAACATAGTTTGCTACCCAACCAAGTGCAACAGTGCATGGGGTGCTGGAAGCCAATGTGCTCAGGGAAGCTCAGAGCAGGCTTGGCAGGCTTCCAGCACACCGTGGACTGTCCCTGCCACCAACACACCCAGCTGCCCTCCTGCCAGGAAGCATGAGTGCCCGTGCAGCTCAGGGCCTGTGTGACCTGGTGGCAGCCCATGCAGACAGGCTTGACAAAAGGGAAAAAAAAAGTAGTGGTGACAAGCCTGATCTTTTTTCATTTTTCTCTCTTGGAGCCTGCCTGCCTGAGCTGCACAAGGGCCCAGTACTTCCCTCCACAGCTGCGGGGGTCTGTTCCCTCTATGGCTGTGGTGCCCCCACTCTCCCCACCCCTGTCCTCCCCACCGCTGGAGACGTAGCTCTAAGGATCAGGCCCCCACCCTTGTGTACGTGCCCTGGGAGTTTAGTTCGGTTTAATTCTCCCCAAATTGAAACGGTGGGTTTTTAAAAACCCACCATTTCAATTTAAGGAGAACCAAACTGAATTAAACCCCCATGGCGTGTATAAGCGCTCCTGGATAGTTACAAAAACACAGTTACATGTTGCTTTTTAATACTATGTTGAAAGCATTTCATATGGATGATTTTTGAACATGATGGGCTTTATGTTTGTTGCTTTGATGGGTACATAGTACTAGGTCAGCCCTGCACTGATTAAGCAGAAACATCTGTATTCTCTGAGAGTAGGCTGGGCAAAAATTTTTCCAGTCTACAGACTATTCATAATGAGTTCTCATGGCTCCATAAAAGCCAACTCTTCTCTCCAATATATTCTTATTTTATCACCACATCAGTGCCAGAAATGTTGAAGGGAAGGCCTATTTTCAATCAGCAGCAATGCCGAAAAGGATAAATTTTGCCACGTCCATGACTGCAGAAGTCCACAGCTGTAGCAGAGCTGCTACTGGATTTATGAAATGCCTCAGAGAAGATATCAATTCATCCTGGATCCCAGCTCCATAGACTCTCTTTAGCTGCTATTGCTCTAAGCCAGGGGTGTCAAAGATAAGGTCTGTGAGCTGTATGTGGCTCATGGAGCCCTATCATCCAGCCCCTGGTGCTGACTGTGGGTCTCAGAGTTGATCTACAGACAGCATGCAAGGCCTGCTGGATGACCCTATGTGCCATGCATGGTGCCCACTCCACCCACTCTGGGACTATGCATCATGGGGCCCCCACTCCAGCACGCATCCACTCCAAGCTGGCTCTAACACATATCCTGGAGCAGGCAGCATGTGCTATATGGCCCTGAGCGGCCAGACCAGGCACCATGTGTGTAGCTGGTCCAGGACTGGCTGGTCCAGGACTGCACTGCACTCAGTGCCCACTCCAGGTGCTTGGGGACACATGCTGGATACAGCACGTGGGGCCAGTCTGTGGGCCCAGTCCAGTCCATGGACCAGCTCTGTACCACTCATCTGACTTGTGGGAGCAAATGAGTGTGACATCCTTGCTTGAAGGGCATTAAGGTAAGATAGGAAGGGGGAAGGTAAAATGCAGGTGATGGGGTAGAACTATCAGATTTGAAGATACATACATCCATCATCCTTTGCTCCAAGTAAGCAGGTAACCTTTGTCTGCAATATCAGCTACAGAGCTGTCCTGGGGGAGTATTCAAAATCTTGCCTCCATAAAGAAATCTAATCCAGAGCTTAGCCATTCAGAAGGCATGCTGTGTCCAGACCTGGGGCAAAAACAAGCCTCTTAAAGTGTTTTTATCTGGATTCCTAAAAATTTGACTTTGTGCTGTTAATGGTTCAACACTAGTTTTTTGTCTGCAAATACAATACCAATATGCTCCATCAAAGGCAAAGAATTCATGACGCACTTAAAAAGGTGCCTAATCATTCTGTGTACGGCCACTTGCTTTTTTGTCAGTGTTTTCCTGCATCACATAAGCTGACTGTGAAAAAAGTGAGACTGACTGACTCAGAAACTCTCTGACCTGTATCTAGGAGTGCCATCTGGCTCAAACAAGTGGTTCCAGATCACTGGAACACCACAGTTTGTACGCTTCAAAGGCTCGTAGAACAATTTGGCTATATTAAAAAGCACAAACCTGGAAAGGTAGTCTCATACATTTACACTGCAGTCTTGTGACCAGCTGAGTCAACGTAACTGGCTGGCTGGAACTGAGCATGTGAGAAATGCTAACTTTAATAAAACATAAATGAAAATTGATTCAAAGAGCAGAAATGGTCACATGAAAGCAAAGAGAATATGGATTATAAGAGTTCAGGTTGTTATACTCAATGGATACATCTCCATGTGCAGAGATGTGTGTTACCAGGAGCACAAAAAGCAGCTGCAGACATTTGTGCTGCTGCTTTGTGCCCCACGGCACACCCCTGCACATGCACTCTAGCATGTGCCAAATTGTCCTAGGTAGGGTAGGGAAGGC
>NW_017729034.1:53146603-53146936 GCF_001723915.1 Gavialis gangeticus
ACACCTCAGCATTAGCTAGCAGACCACGTGCTGGCTACATTCTGTTCTGTGGGAGAGGACAGAGGCAGACAGGCTTTTTGGAGCCAATTAACAGATAACTTAACGTCCTTCCTTTAAGATACTGTTTAAGAGCTGTTTGCTCTCCCCCTCCCCCTCACCACTCCCTGCTAAGCAAGAATTGGCCCCTCCCTTCTGCCTTGCTGAGGAGGCGTCTGTGTATTAGCTAACAGACCACATGCTGGGTCCATGCTGAATCAACAGGTAGAATCAAGTGTCTTAATAGGGCAATAAACACTGAGGTAAGGGTGATAAACACGGTTATACACCCCCTCA
>NW_017729034.1:53151936-53159984 GCF_001723915.1 Gavialis gangeticus
TTAAAAAGCACAAACCTGGAAAGGTAGTCTCATACATTTACACTGCAGTCTTGTGACCAGCTGAGTCAACGTAACTGGCTGGCTGGAACTGAGCATGTGAGAAATGCTAACTTTAATAAAACATAAATGAAAATTGATTCAAAGAGCAGAAATGGTCACATGAAAGCAAAGAGAATATGGATTATAAGAGTTCAGGTTGTTATACTCAATGGATACATCTCCATGTGCAGAGATGTGTGTTACCAGGAGCACAAAAAGCAGCTGCAGACATTTGTGCTGCTGCTTTGTGCCCCACGGCACACCCCTGCACATGCACTCTAGCATGTGCCAAATTGTCCTAGGTAGGGTAGGGAAGGCTGGAGCCAGCACCTGGGCTGGCCCCAGCAGCCTTACCTGGAATCCATGGGGCCTCCTGGGATAACAATGGCATCAATCCAGCCACATACAACCTGGCTGGCAGCCAGAGCATGGCTCTGGATGGTCAGGCTCCATTTCTGGTGGCTCACACTGCTGCCACATCCGCTGCTCCACTTTTTGCAGTGGTTTCTTTTTTTGATACCAGGACATTCCAGTATCAAATTTTGGCATGACCCTGCAAATTTCCAGTATGATGCACCATTGCACATTCATCATGTATGGTTTGCAGTGCCACAAACAAGTTTGAGGTGCTGCAAACTGCCCATATGTACTTGTCTGGATGCACCCAATTAAACCATGTATTTTTATTTTGAAAGTCAGTGGTTAGGAATAAAGTAGCTCTTATTTTAACTAATGAGAGTACTGTGCTAAGGTTTCCAAAGTCAAAGACGTCATCCAGAGTTATTGGGTTCTGATTTCGTAAATGCTCTGTGACTAGGGACAGACATTACACATAAACCAGTTTAAGTGATCAGTAGTTTAAACCTGCAACAGAACAGATGCCCAGTGCACATAAACCAGTTTGAAAATGGCTGAAACTGGTTTGAGATAAACCTGGTTGAATGTAGTATCATAATTAACTGATTTGGCTCAAACCAGTTTATGCAATGTCTGTCCCAGACCCCTTCCTGGTTTAAGATAAACTAGACACCCCTAGCATCCAGGCATGCTCTCTGGGCTGGGCAGGGCTCTCTGCTCCACAGCAGAGCTGGCCCCTCCCCTCTGCTCCTTGGCTACAGATCCGACAGTCTCTGCAGGCATCTGCCTGGCTTCTGCTCCCCACCTCCCCTACCAGCTGTGTGCTAAGCAGGCATTCCCCCATCCCTCACAGACACCTCAGCATTAGCTAGCAGACCACGTGCTGGCTACATTCTGTTCTGTGGGAGAGGACAGAGGCAGACAGGCTTTTTGGAGCCAATTAACAGATAACTTAACGTCCTTCCTTTAAGATACTGTTTAAGAGCTGTTTGCTCTCCCCCTCCCCCTCACCACTCCCTGCTAAGCAAGAATTGGCCCCTCCCTTCTGCCTTGCTGAGGAGGCGTCTGTGTATTAGCTAACAGACCACATGCTGGGTCCATGCTGAATCAACAGGTAGAATCAAGTGTCTTAATAGGGCAATAAACACTGAGGTAAGGGTGATAAACACGGTTATACACCCCCTCAACCCTGGCTTGCTTGCCTCTCAGTTTGCTGCAGACAGTATACAGAAGCAGGGAGGGAGTGAAAAACTTTGTATCATCAACAGATGCATGCACTGCACACACACCCCACCCCCCTTGCCTCAGAGTGCTAGCTGAGGGCTGGAGGCTGGCAACACTCCCATCCCTTGAGCAGCCAGCACGGAAAAGCCTGGGACTGCAAGCAGGGTGGGGGTTTACACCCCTCCCTATTCAAAGCCCTGCTGGGGGCGGGCCATGCCCCTCTCTGCTCAGTTCTGCAAAGGCAGGGAGGGCTGCTCTAGCGCTCCCATGGTTCCAGCCTGAGCCACTGCAGGCATGTGCCTGAATTTCCTCAGTCCAGAGGGATTGTCTGTATGGTTGGAAATAGGTTTAACCTAGCCAGGTTAGACTAATCTGCAAAGGTTGAATCACTTCAGGCTTAGGCTTCTTGAATATCTGTCCCTATCCTGTGTGTGGGAACCCCAGTAACTTCAGTGGAAGTTTTGCTCATGGAAGGTGTACAGAACTAAAACTAAAGGCTAATTTTGTATGTGCTCATGCACACATACACACACACACTTAACTGGATAGAGAGGGAGTAGTTTGAAAGGAAAAACAAAAGAGCAAAATCAAAAAGTGAATAGGAGGGGCAGTGGGGTGGGAGGGAGGCAGCATAATAAATACAAAAAAACATAGAGCACAGGAACATTTAGAAAGGAAATGTTGCAATAAACTTTAGAAAAGTATTGATGAGAGACTGTAAACTCAGTTATAAATGTTTGAGAGGTTGTTAAGAAGAGCAATATTAAGAAGGATTGTAAAAGTAATGGCATGTAGTATCATTTTTAAGTAATTGGGGAAGCAATGTATGAACTAAGAATGGTGATCTGTGGCTATGGGACTTCAATAAATTTAAGAAAGTTTATCATTGCATTTCATTTATTGCTATCACAGGAAATACTCATGCATAACAATTTTAAATGAATTGAGATAATTGATCACCCAGGGAAATGCCTAAATGCATTCAAAGACAAAACATTCAAATAGCAATTTTAAATGAACAAGAAAAAAATGATGTTAAAGCCCATCAAGGGAATATTTTAAGTTATTAATAGGACACCAAGTCCTTTAGAGAAGAAATATACTCTGCTTTACAAGCTACGTGAAACTTACTTCAGAGGAAAGAAATGTTTGCGAAGCAACACTTCCAGTGCATCTCAGCTCCCACCCACAAAGCGGCACTCACAAACAAAAATGCAGGTACATAAGCTGTTAAAGAAGCACACCTTCCAGTCATTCACTAGTGGCCCAAAGGCCAGAAGGTCAGCTCAAGCTGTGACTGCCTGTGCGCTTTTAGTTGTGGCTTATTGTTTTGCGGATTATAGTCCGTTTTGTGTTGGCCACAAACAAATGCACAGCTACAGAGTCACTGCTCTGAAGATCTTACATTTAAGTCAGTCAAACTATAGGAGAAAGAAAGTATCATTAGACCCACTTTATGGATGAAGAACTGAGGCAGAGGAGGCTTATGTGACACCCTGAAGATTACACAGAATCCATGCCAGGAGCTAAACCCAGATCTCCCAGGTCTTAGCCCTTAGCCTTCCAAACCCCAAACTATTCTTTCTGCTTGTATTCCCCACCCACAACTATGATGAGATGAACCTTCTCAAGATGATCTTAGCACAGAAAAGGGACAACCTACCCGTGCAGATAGGAGAGTTGAGAAACTCAGGGACAGGAGCTGTAACTGTTGGGTTCTCAGGTCCTTGGGGTGAGACAGAGTTGTAAGTACAAGGGAATAAGAGATGAAGAGAGAGTGAGTAGGGGCAGTGCCATAAAATTGGCATAAAAATGTGTACATGTTGACTGAGTATATATAGGTATCTTGGTGGCAGAGTCTAAGTGATGGGCATGAGTTGTGGGCAGAGTGGAAAAGGAAAGGAAGGAGATCCTGAACAGGCAGTTAGAAAAGATGACCAGGAAATGGGGTATGGGGAAGTGGAGGGGAAAAAGGAAGGACAAAAGGACAGAAAAGAAGAAAGTAAAAGGAAGAATCAAGTCTCATGAACAAATGTGAATGAAAGAGAAAGGAGACAAAATGGAGAAGATAAAAAATGACAGTATTTGGAGAGAAAAAATTAGAAATTAAGGGATAAAAAGGAAACTAAGGGATAGAAGCCAAGAAAACAGCATCAGTTACAGTATTAGCAACGTTTGGTGGCTGGATGAACTCCTTGAATATGCTCAACAGTTGATTTTATATGCTGGTGAGGTCTTGTCACAGCATTCACAGCTTTAATCACTACCTCTCTACAGTGTTTCTGAGTCTGTAAGTAACAGGTGCTTAAAACGGTTGGTGAATTAAGGGGAGGTATGGTAAATTTTGCAGGTGATTCATAAGGTATTCTCTCTAAAGCTACATGCCTATGTGCCAGGCAGTTTAGTCCTGCCCTGAACGAATTGGAAGGCAAGTCACATGAGCTGGAGGAATCCCGTTGAGTCACTATGATAATACTCTCCTTCTAAATCACAGTCCAGGCTCGGGGGAGAAGGCTTCAGCTTCCCACCTGCCCCATCTGCTCTTTAATAGATGCCCATGTTCTCCTGTCCTCTCTGCTCCTACATGACTCTCACATTCCTCCTTCCTCAGGACTCTTTCATTCTGCTTATGTGTTCACTACACCCTTTTCCTTCAAACTGTCCCAGCTGCCTTTAAAACAATGCAGAACCCTTTGAATGTTTCATGGAGGAGGAGCTTATACATTTGCTGACAGCGCGTGCTTCATAAAGGCATTTGTTTGAAGATCCTCCGCTAATTAAATTGCTAACTGATGTGAGATAGTTTTAAATAAAACCGTGCTGAAGCAGGGAAACCAGATATGTGAGTTGTGTTTATTTTTACTGCAGATGAAGCAGTTTTAAAACTCTGAAGAAAAGTGGAAAATTAACAGAATATTAAGTACAATAAAATAATAAGTTGGTAGCTAAGAGAGAACTCTCTTGTAGCTTGGAGGGGGTTACTGAATTAATTTGTCAATTTATTATAGAAAGCTAGTGACACTTGGAAGCCTTCTGCCTTGTAAAATCAAACATGTTCTGGCTAAGACTCAGCAGAGAGGGGAGGCCAAAAGAGAATTTTTCTGCATAATAGCATCATCAAGTAGATAATAAAAAGAGAGCAAGCCAGTTAAAAAGTTATCTAGTATTGGAAACATGGGGTTGGACACTGATGTTCCAAATCCATGCTTTGCTTGGCTGACTGTCTTTTTTCCTTTCTTTCTTTCATTTTATTTTATTTTATTTGGGGGGGGGGGGGGCTGTTCCAACTCCCAGCTATGCGCACCTGGGACCTCATCATCAGAAAGCAACTACAATCCATCTCTGCTACATGTGGCACCTTTAATAGAAAAAAGAATGGAGAAACAAATAAAAATCTCTTATTTGTCTTCTTTCCCTCTCTTCAGAACTGCACCTCACTCCCTGTATGGCTTAACTCCACAGACAATTTCTTGTTTGCTAGAATCTGCCCAATCATCCCACTGAAGAACAGAAATAGTAGGCAAGGCTGTGAAATAACACTTTCCTGGAGACTCTCTCTGTGGGCTGGGTAAACAGTTATTCTCTGCCCTGGAAATAGCTTCTTCCTACTTATTTTCAATGCAAAAGTAAACATCCCTGCCTGGGATTTCACAAACATCCTCTGAATCCTGAATGTTTTGAAGAAAACATTTCAGGCACAGCAAACTGATATTTTCCATCAAAATGTTGCTCTTTCAAAAAAAATTCCAACCAGATCTATCATATAGCACCTCATCTTTCCTCGTGCACCCAGACGCTAGATGGGAAGGGCTGAAGTAAGTGGAGCCAGACAGTTAGGCCCCTGTTCCTGTTACACTTACGGTGCAAGTCGGTCAAAAGCTGTTCTAATAAGATCTTGCCTCAGATGTCATTCTCCAAACTTCCCTTAGGCTTCAACCACTTTGTTACAAGGTCAGATAAATGTTGCAGCAAAGCCCATGGATCCTTTTTCTCTCTTCTTCTTCTTAGCTCTGAACACCAGCCGGTAGGTCTCAGGGTTAAAATCCAGCCAGTAAAAGATTCCTCTCTTTACTTCATAATAGTCTATATCTTTGTCCTGCGGCATAGCTCCATAGGCTGCTTGGGCTTTTCTTACAAGCAATACTCCCAGCTGTCCAGCCCAGTGGGATTTCTCAAACCCAGCTGCCAACACTGCCCACTCAAAGCTTTCCAAGAATACTGCTGGGTCATCATGCACTGACATCTTGGGTACTCTTAGTTCCACCTCATTCCTCTGATGCCACGCCTGCTGCTGGATCCAGCTTTCCTCCAGGGCAAGCTGACGAGCTGACTGTTGTTGCTATTGCTGGAGGACTTGACCCATCAAAAGTAACATCTGCTGAATAGGGTCTGTTCTGCCTGCAGCCACCGCCATCAAGGCTTCCATATTTTCAGCTTCCCCTTGGCTGTCGTCAGAGTTCCCGGCCAATGCACCACTTTGTCGGGAGATCACCATTTATAGGTGTGGGCCTTTGCGTCCCGTTGACATTCACTGGCCTTCTTCTTTCCCAAGACCAGCACCAGTCAGAACAATTGGGTCGGTCTTCCTCGCTGTTACCTCGCCTGCCATGACTTTGATGACTTGATTAATTAGGAAGGGGTGATGACTCCCCGACCCAGAGTTGACTGTCACTTGCCCCAGCGTCAGACCAGGTAAAAACAAAAAAAACAACCCCTCTTTGCAAAGGAAAAGAAAAACAACTGAAACTTGCTGTTTGTTCAGTGGTTCTTCTCCCTGCTGCAGTGAACTCTGATGCGGCCTCTTTCTCCCCCTTCCCCTTGATCAACATGCACTTAATCACCGCAGCCACGATCAAGTAGGGTTTTTTTTCTCTCTCTTCCAGTAACTGATGCCCCACTGGCTCAATTGACCACCTGTGGTGGCCAGTTAATGCAGAAGCATTTTGCTTTGTTTTTTTTCTCTCTGAGCTCCTCTGACCTCTGAAGACCCTGTGGGTATATTGTCCCATTCCCATAAACTCCAGTTCTGGGCAGCAGATGGGCATCTACCCTCTCTGCCTGCCCTTTCCCTCTCCCTCTCCTTTACTGTACTCCTCTGTCAAAGGCATCCAGAGCTGGAAATAACCCCCGGCAGCTTAATCAACCCAATCCGCCTCACCCCACAAGTTGATAAAGTTGCGCCAGGGTAGATTGGGAGATCCCTTCAGAGTGTGTCCATGCTGCTGTGGCTGGGCAGACTCCCCTGGCCAGGGGTCTTCTCCCGGTACATACTCTTCATCTTTTCACAGTGCAGTAACTTCACTTAAAACACAAGCACCCCCATGTTCAAGCTGTAAAACACATGTTAAGTGTGATCATATTGTAGTAAAGTTATAACCTTCCACAGAAGGAAGGTCTCCAGATTGTTAGGTAACATGTGTTCAGAGTCCTCCACAGAGATAATATGAGTTCAAGACTCCAGTGTGGTGTCAAACGATTCATAGATTCATGGATTTTAGGGTCGGAAGGGACCTCAGTCGGCCATCTAGCCTGACAACCTGCCCCTGGCAGGCAAGAAAAGGGTCACCAAACATGGGGTCATGTGAACCTAGCCAGGTGCCTGTCCAGTCTCCTCTTGAAGACCCCCAAGTACAGGGTGAGCACCACCTCCCTTGGAAGCCCATTCCAGATCCTGGCAACCCTGACCATGAAGAACTTTTTTCTAGTGTCCAGTTTAAACCTTTTCTCCAATAGTTTATGGCCACTGTTCCTTGTTGTTCCAGGGGGTGCCCTGGTAAACAGATCATCACCTGCTTCATGTTGCTCTCCCCTTATGAATTTGTACACTGCTACAAGGTCCCCCCTTAGCCTTCTCTTGGACAGACTGAAAAGGTTGAGGTCCCTTAGCCTATCCTCATAGGGCCTTCCCCACACGCCTCTAATCAGATGAGTGGCTCATCTTTGGACCCTCTCCAGGCTCTCTGCATCCCACTTGAACTGCAGCAACCAGAACTGGACACAGCACTCCAGCTGCAGCCTGACCAGTGCCACATAGAGAGGGAGAATCACCTCCTGGGACCTGTTTGTGAAGCACCTATGGATGCACAACAAGGTGCGATTGCCTCTGCTGACTACTTCATCACATTGACAACTCATGTTCATCCTGGAGTCAACAGTGACTCCAAGATCTCTTTCTGCCTCAGTAGTGCTGAGAAGATCATCCCCCCAGCCTATAGGTATGATGGCAGTTTTCTTCCCAGATGCAGCACTTTGTACTTGTCCTTATTGAATTGCATCCTGTTGCTCTCTGCCCACTTCCCCAACCTGTCTAGGTCAGCCTAGAACTGGTTCCTCCTCTCTGGGGTGTTAGCTTCACCCCATATTTTTGTGTCATCCATGAATTTAGACAAGGTGCTTCCCACCCCTCATCCAGATCACTGATGAAGATG
>NW_017729034.1:53160188-53182585 GCF_001723915.1 Gavialis gangeticus
TATGGGATACCGTGTCAAAGGCCTTCTTGAAGTCCAGATAGATAACATCCACCTCGACTCCTGCATCTAAACATTTGGTGGCCTTGGTGTACAAAGAAACTAGGTTAGTCAGCCATAAACCCATGTTGGCTACCTCTTCACATCACATTAGCCAGCAGGCTCCCACAGATGTGTTCCTTGATAATTTTTTCTAGGATTTTCCCAGGGATAGAGGTAAGGCTGACTGGTCTATAGTTCCCCAGATCCTCCCTTCCTCCCCTTCTTGAAGGTTGGAGTGACATTGGCCCCCTTCCAGTCCTCTAGGACCTGACCCAAGCACCGTGAGTGCTCTTATATCCTTGCCAGTGGTTCAGCTATGACACTCACTAATTCCTTCATTATCTGTGGATGGGGCCCCTCCAGTCCCAGTGATTTGAACGTGTCCAGTCCCTCCAAGTGTCTTTTACTGTGTCGACACTGACCATTGGTCAGCTGATGTTCCCCTTGTTGGTGTCCGTGCTGTATATTGAGGGTTCGCCTAAGTTCCTATTTAAGAAGACAGAGGCAAAAAACTCATTGAAGAGCTCTGCCTTGTCCTTGCTATCCGTCACTAAGCCCCCCTGCCCATCCTGTAGGAGTCCTGTGCTACCCTGCCCTCTCTTTTTGCTCCCAATGTACCTAAAGAAGGACTTTTTATTGTCCTTAATCCCTGCCACTAGCCTGAGTTCTAGAGCTGCCTTGGCCTTCCTGACCGACTCCCTGCAGGCACAGGCCAAAGAAGTGTACTCCTCCTTGCTAGCTACCCCCTGCTTCCACTTCCTGTATACCTCTTTCTTTTCCCTTATGGTATCCTGGATACCACTTCCTGGCCCCTTTGCCCCCTTTCTTCTGCCATGGGATTATATCACTCTGAGCCCAAAGGATGGTTTCCTTGAGGAATGACCACCCTTCCTGGACCCCCAGAGCATCTAGGCTCTTGGTTCCTAGTACCCTGCTAACCAGTCCCCTGAGCCTATTAAAGTCCACCTTTTTAAAGTTTAGCACCTGTGTCCTGCTGGGTATAATGCCTGCCCTTCTCTGTATAGTGAATTTTATCATTTGGTTGATCACTGTCCCCTAAGTTGCCTTGAATCTGCAGGTCTCCCACTAGGTCATCCCCTGTGGCCAACACCAAGTCGAGCAAAGCATTACCCCGGTGGGACTCCTTACCTCCCGTGTTAGGTGGAGGTCCTGGATACAGGTTAAAAGTCTGCGTGAGTGGTTAGATCTAGCTGACTGCTTCTCCCAAAATATGTCTGGGTAGTTAAGGTCCCCCATGACTACCATGTCTCTAGACCACACAGCCTGTGAGAGCTGCCTGGAAAATTCCTGGTCTAGCTCATCCTCCTGGTGTGGAGGCCTGTAGTAGACCCCCACCACCAGGTCCCTTCCCCCCACGGACCACCTTGGATCCTAACCCACAGAGTCTCTGCTTGTCCATCCTCTGATCCCAATTTGATTAGGGAAGTTGTGTACTGTTCTTTGACATAGAGAGCAACACCCCCTCCTTTTTTCCCTCCTCTCTCTCTCCTATCCAACCTATAGCCCTCTATTCCTACCTCCTAGTCATGAATAGATTCCCACCATGTTTCAGTTAGTCCCACTAGGTCAAAGTTATTGCTCGCAAGCAAGAGTTCTAGTTCCTCCTGCTATTTTCCCATGCTCCTGGCATTTGTATATATACACTTAATTCCCCTGGTGGATGCCCCTGGAACCCCCTTATACTGCTGTCTAATAGGTTCTTTGATACTTACCTGGACTGATATTATGGGAGTCTCATGGTTCAGTGTTCCATGGTGTAATAGTAAGAGCTTTGTTAAGAGCAAGAGTTTTGCATGCTGATTCCATAGTAGGCCGGTGTAGCAGCACATAGCCTCCTGCTCCGTGTGTGTGACCAAGCCATGAACCTAGATAGTAGAATGTTGAGATACAGTGGAATGTGGCAAACACCAGGTGCGTTGGATCATGATTCATCCCCATTCTCCTAGCGTGAGATAATGTTGTTTACTTCAGACTATATAAGCTGTGTATTCTTGGGTTGCTATGGGTTCCTTCACTCTGACAAGAGTTCCAACTTGTGCGGAGCCCTGGCGCAGGCTATCACATCCTCCGGATCGGAACACTCCGGGGCCAGGGGAACCATGCAGGGTAGTGGCTGCTGCCTAAGGCCGATGTGAGGTGACTGTCCTCTCTGCTCTGTTCTATCACCTGCTTCTGTGAGTATCCTTAAATAAAGCTTTGCAAGGGTGAAAACAACCATGAGTATGTCCCTTGTTCAAGTGTGGGGAATCTGCTGAACCCAGGAGTTCAGTCTAAGACACATGGATCCCTCCATCCTCATCCTCCCCTTCCCCCCAATGAATCTAATTTAAAGCCTGCTGGAGGAGATCAGCCACCCTGAAAGAGAACACATACTTACCTTTGGGGGAGAGATGAAGCCCATCCCACCCAAGAACGTCTCTTGTTTGGAAGTATGGGTTGTGGTCCAAAAGCCAAAGCCTGCCTTGTAACACCAGCTCTGAAGTCTCATGTTGACCTCCCTGATGCAGGTCTCACTGGGAGAATAGATGAGAAGACCACCGGTGCCCCTGTCTCCTTCAGCTTGGCCCCCAGAGCCTTGTAGTCCTTCATGAGGTGATGTGGAATGTTCCCAGCCACATCGTTAGCACCCACGTGGATTAGGACCATGGGGTAATAATCAGTGGGCCAGATAAGATCCAGGATCATCTCTGTCACATCCCAAATCCAAACTCTGGGCAAACAGGAGTCTTCACGTGTCATGGGATCCGGGTGACAGATGGGCCCCTCTGTCCCTCTCAGGATGGAGTTGCCTATGATGAGTAGCCAGCGTCTCTTTTTCTAGGTGTCCTGACCTCCTCCAGTCTGTGCTGTGCATGGAGTGGCCTCCTCCCCAAGGGTTTCCTCCTCTCCTTCCTCTTCCTCCAATGTTGCCAGGGCCTCATACCTGTTCCCCAGCTTAACTGGGGGAGCTGATACTGCACCACCGTGATTGTTGGTCCCAGCCCCAGGATTACCCTGTAGCCAATTCAAGACTGCCAGCAGCAGAGATCCAGCTTGCCCCATGAATCCAGCAGCAGCTGCTGATCTGGCAACAGTTCCCCATGCCTCCCTCTGCCCACCACCAGCAGCAGTGATGCAGCTGACCCTGGCATGCCAGGGGCATGCCCTCTAGGGCTGAGCAGTGCTGGGTACATGGTGGGAAGGACACAGGCTCTGGGCAGGGGGCTTGCAGGTCCTCATGAGCAGACCTATGAGCTGCAGTGTCCCATGCTGTGGTCAGTGTTGGGGGGAGCAGGGAGGCACAGCCAGCTTTAGACCTGTCAGAGCAGGCTGAGATCATAGTAAGCATTACCATGCAACTGCTCAGAACACACTAATTTTTAATAAGGCACAGCATACTATGATCAAAATAAAACACCTGCTAAGTGCCCCATGTGGCTTGGAATAAGAACTTTATGGTCTGCTTCTGCTTTAGAATGAGATGCAAGTACTGTGGTTTGTATCTTATTCCTAGCAATGCGAACAACTTTCTCTGTAGTCTTTGAGCAGTCATAACAGCATATAGGAGAATCTGCAGCAACATGATGTTCTGGGCTCATTAGACATGTTCCAAGACAAGAGTTGACCAATTATTTCAGTTACCTTTATGAATGTTCTTACGGAATAGACACAAGATGAAGAGGAGAATGAGTTCATTGCATCCTCTTCTCTCATCAGAGTTCTTCACAGCCTTGATTATAGCTCAGAATTACACACACAATTATACTTATTTTAATAAAATCAACAAATGTCATTTAACATCAATTTTCATTACAGTTTTTCATATCTTTCCTTCACTTTACCTTTCTCTCTCATACAATAGATGTATTGATTCCTTGGCTTCTTTTATTGTCTGCCATTTTAAAAGCCCTAATTTTAAAAGAAAACAATACAGAAAACAAATGCTACTTGAAAACTGGTGCACTAATATATTTGCAAGTAATGGATAATGACGGCCTCTTTTGGATTCTCTACAAAGAAAGGGATTCCTCTGAGAAGTTTAAAGATTTCTAAAAGCTTTCTGTATTAATTATAAAATACAATTTGTCAAGTAGGGGTATAGGTTGTAGCCGTATTGGGCTAAGAACATAGGCAGACAAGGTTCTTTGGATAAATCTGATACCTTTTATTAGACCAACTAAAATAGTTGGAAAAATTCTTCTTTGCAAGCTTTTGGGTACCAACACGGTACCCAAAAGCTTGTAAAGAAGATTTTTTCTAACCATTTTAGTTGGTTTAATAAAAGGTATCAGTTGTCAAATCAATTTTTCCAAATCAAAATTAAATTAATGAATTTTTGAAGAGGGTCTTTGTTCTCAAACAGAATCCAAAATGGCAGCTCACCATACCTGTCAACCTGTTGAAGTCCAAATGTGGTACACAAAATTAAAAAGACTCAAGCAAGGGGTAAAATTTCTGAATACAGAACACCTGAAATATTGTAAGATTCATTTCCTTAAGAATCAGGTTCTAAATATGGATCTCATGACCACCATGCTATCCTGATATAAAGGGGGCACCTGATACAACAAGAGGACTTTGTTTACGGAGAAATCTCAGAACCATTGGACTAGCATGAAAAGCTCCTAAAAACCTGGTGTCACGATTCCCAGTAGAGTGTAGGCAGATTTATGACTAAAATGAATGATGTGCCTTGAAAAGGAGGGACATTTTAGATGGAAGCTTGAGAGAGCTGATGTGCATAACTCTAAATCCTGCAGTGAGTCATCCACTAGTAAGTCTTTTTAGTGTAGTCAAATAAATTGCTGAAGGTGTCCAACATTTCTGTTTTCTGCAGAAATTTGGTTTTTCCCAAAACAAATTTTTAGACTCTCTGCCTCTCTCTCAAACCTATTTCCCTTCTCTTATTTGGAGTGGAAAATCTCAGCCAACTCCAGCTTTGGGGAAAATTGAAGGCCTGTGAGGAAAAGAAATTAAAGGGAAGGCTTGCAGACATTTACATGTCCAGATATTTTTCTTCCATGTTAAATATTGCAACATCAGAAATATCTAGTTAAAAAGGTGAGACTGCCTGGTCTTAAAATTGTATAGTGTAGCCAGACCCTTATACAGCACTGCCTGTTCCCATAGACAGGCCAATCCACATCTGCTGTCAGCTCAATCAATTAGAGAACTTGAAGTTGAATTTGATGTCATTCATTTCAATGCATTTAAGACTGGAATCAGTCAGAGACATAGCATGGAAAAAATACACCAAGGTAGTCTTCTCTCTCCCTTCCCCCCTCCCAGATCTCTGCTTCTACATTCTCACATTCAAGTGCAGGAACAGCAGCAAGTAGAGCACCAGGCAATGTCATGGTGTGCAAGGCACTCTGGGAATCCCTAGAGTGGTGGAGTTTGCTGCTGCCCGGGGAAAACTTTCATCCATTTTTTTTTGCTGCTGAAGGCCAGGTCCTGAGGGGAAAAAAAATTGCTGATTTTAGTTGCAGAAAATGGGGATCTATTCTCTCCCTCAGGAGCAGCCAACTCCACTGCTGCTCTACAGAATTATGATTCCAAGAATGCTTTGTGTTCGGTGATGCACATTATCTAGGCTGGCAGAGCTCAAGCAGGCAGAGCAGAGTGAGGCAGGCAGTAGCCCTGGGATCAGGCACCATCTTCTCATTCTTTTGGCGCCCCTCAGACAGCACTGGAGGCACACAACCCCTCTCTTATCCCACATTTATGCTACTGGAATCCGTGCCTTAATGACACAACAACTGATCCATGGAAAAGACATTAATTCAGACAGACAATTGCATCTTCCTTGCATCAGATCCTCATCCATATAAAGATGATCAGTCTGCCTAGAACCAACTCATTTCAAAACACCCTTTTTCTGACTCTACTCAATAACCCACTAGGCCAGTGAGCTCAAACTTCTGGCCTTGTGGTCTGGTTGAGTGAGTAGAGTTGGTCCATGGAGCAGATCAGCAAGCAGTCTATGGGTGCAATCCAGCAGGCTGGCCCGACTGTGCACAGGATCCAGCTGTGGAATGCCTGCACCGCTGCTCCCTCACCATCACATTTCCAGATCCATGGGGAGCCCCAAAGGATGAATGACCCAGCCCCTGAGGCCAGCAGTTGAGCACCATTGCCCTAGGGAATACTTGTTTTCTTCCTGTGCTCCACTTGCAAATTCTGAAACTACTAATTTAATACAAAAAAACAAAATGATACTAGGAGAGTAGAAAATGGCATCATAAGAGGTTACTTTATTTTATTAGGAATACAAGAATGGAAACAACCATCTGAGTCATCAAATCCAGCCCCTGGGAGTCACAGGGGAAAATATAAGGATGGGAAGTCCAAAGGGGTCCACAAGAACTCCTACGTATGCTGTGAACCACAAAGCAATTCTTGACATGTTATAATACATTTAGGATCTTTAGGACAAAATCCCAAAGGTCTCAAAACTACAGGGTTCTGCACAAAGAAAGCAAGAGACTGAGAGTGCTACAAGTACCTCTGGGTGGCTAGGAGTATATTGCCAATACAGCATTAAAAGCATGGAGTTTTACTGCATGTCTATCTGGCTCCTGCCCATTATGCAGCTTATTGATGGCTGCCCTCAGGATACTGGAACATGCTACCACTGTTAATGCTGGGTTATATTTGCAGACTTTTTCTTCCAAAATTGCACCTCTTAATTGAGTAGAAAATGAAATCTACTGCATTCAACAGAGGGGATAGAATCAATAACTCTATGCTTGCAGAACAGTAAAAATCAATAGGTGTTTGATGGAGTCTTTCAGGGCAATAGAAATTTCGTGCATTTCTCTGCATTTTTCTTATTTCCCCCATTGTAGCTTCACAGGAACTAAAAAAAGAAAAAGGGTGGTTTTCTAGGCTTTCTTAATGAAAAGGGATACAGTTTTGAGACTGTCAGATTATCAGCAAGCATTCGTTTCATTTCTTCATTTCCAATACACCACTTTTGTAGCTCTCTCTCTGAAGATTTCATTGATTTCATAGACATTAGGGCCGGAAGGGACCTCAGGAGATCATCAAGTCCAGCCCCCTGCCCCAGGGGTAGGAAGTCAGCTGGGGTCACCATATCCCAGCAAGATAAATGTCCAAATACTTCTTAAAAGAGTCCAGAGTGGGTGCTTGTACCACCTCTGGAGGGAACCTATTCCAGGCCTTGGGAGCTCAGACAGTAAAGAAGTTCATCCTTATGCCCAGCTTAAAATGGTGTTGGAGGAGTTTGTGACTGTTGGACCTTGGCATCACTTGAGGCACTCTGGTGAACAGGCATTCCCCCAGATGCTGAAGTACACCCCTTATTTATTTATAGGCTGCCACCAGGTCCCCCCCTCAGCCTGTGCTTTTCCAGGCTGAAGAGTCCCATGGCTCTCAGCCTCTCTTCATAAGGCCTGTTTCTCCTGTCCTCTGAACATGTGCGTGGTTCTCCTCTGGACTCTCTCAACCTTCTCCACATGCTTCTTGAATGGTGGAGCCCAGAATTGGACGCAGTACTCCAGCTGCAGCCTCACCAAGCCCGAGTACAGTGGGAGGATGACATCCTAAGATTTACTTGAGAAGCATCTATGGATGCAAGCCAGAGTTTGGTTTGCTTTACCAGCTGTGACATCACATTGGTGGCTCATGTTCATCTGGTGGTCAGTCATAACCCCCAAGTCTCTTTTGGACATGGTGCTAGCGAGTGTAGCACTGCCGAGCCTATAAGCGTGCCGCAGGGGTTTTTTCCCCAAGGTGGAGTACCTTATATTTGTCAGTATTGAATGTCATCAGGTTTATATCTGCTCACTTTTTCAGCCTATCCAAGTTAGCCTGGATCACTAGCCTGTCCTCAGGCGTGGACACTCTACCCCAAAGTTTGGTGTCATCAGCAAACTTGGCCAGTCCACTTCTGACACCAGTATCCACGTCGTTGATAAAGACATTAAAGAGAACAGGTCCAAGGACAGAGCCTTGGAGCACACCACTGGTTATGGGGCACCATGATGATTCACTTCCATGGACCACACCTCTCTGAGTCTGGCTTCGGAGCTAATTCCCCAGCCATTGGACTGTGGTGTAGCTGAGGCCACAGTCGGCCAATTTTTCCAAGAAGAGATCGTGGGACACCAGATCAAAGGCTTTTTTAAAGTCCAGATATATGATGTCAATCTCTTCTCTCTTGTCCAGGTGATATGTCATCTGGTCATAGAAGGAGATGAGATTGATCCAGCAAGACCTACCTGCAACAAGTCCATGCTGGCTATCCTTCAGGATGTTGCCATCAGCCGCTTGTCAAGAATGGTCTCTTTGATGATTTTTTTCTAGAATCTTTCCAGGGATTGAGGTCAAGGTGATTGGCCTGTGGTTCCCTGGATCTACTTTCCTCCCTTTCTTGAAGATGGGCACCACAATGACCTTCTTCCAATCTTCAGGTACTTCACCTAAGCACCAGGAGTTTTCAAAAATCTTTGCAGTGGCTGGGCTATGACTTCTGCCAGCTCCTTAAGTACTCTGAGGTGTAATCTCTCAGGACCCAGTGACTTGAAGGTGTCCAGCCTCTCAAGATGTTCCTTTACAAGGTATACACTGATGCTGGGTATAAATTTACCATCACTCTGGCCGTCCCGCATCTTGCTAGGCAGGGCCGTCCCTTTGGATTGATGAAAAACCAATGTGAAGTACCCATTAAGCAGGTTAGCTTTTTCCTGGGTGTCAATTGTCAGTTGTCCCATTTGGTTTAGCAGGGGTCCAATGTTACCCTTGAGTGACATCTTTGAGTCTTACCTGTACCAGAATTCTAGTGAAGTTGAGTGGTGATATGATGGTTAAATTATGAAATTACATGTTAGGAAATCATGACCATTAAATGAGACCATATGTAGGCTGACCATAAGGAAATGCAGGACATTCACCTAGGATATTCAGGGCACTGCACCTGTCAGGCACTCCACACTTCTCTGACTCTTGGCTAAACTGTGTCCCTTGCCCCTGAATATCCCGGATGCCCATTATAATTCTCAACAGCTGGCTGGGACTGGCCTCTGAAATCCCAAACTTTCCTGATTAAACCATGACATACAATGGTCACCCCAACAATATGGTATTATTGAAGGAAATTATAACCTAAGATGTGCGCAAGAGAAGACCCATGCTCTTGCTCAATATTCAGGCAGAAGAGGTCTTCTATTCCAGGACTGTTCAACTTCTGGGCAGTCACGGGCATTGGCAATGAGTTGGAGGGGGCATGGATTTCTGCACCGACACCGTGACACAGGGCTGCAGTCTGGCTAGAGTCAGGGCCCAGCAACAGTGGGGGTGGCGGCAGAGGCGGTGTAATTTCTGCACCAGCAGTGTGGCATGAGGCTGCAGCCCAGCTGGATCCAACACGTGGGAGCAGTGGGGGCGGGGGTGGCAGTGGGGGCACAGAGCTGTGTCCCTCCCACTGTCAGCACTTATGCATTGCCTATGACCAAGGGCAATTGTCCAGGATACTCCATGGGGTGTAGACTGCAAACCAAGGATCCACTTGCCATGTAGACAGCACAGCCCCCAGGGCTCTCCTGTGCTGCATTGCCTCTCCTAATGCAAAGGCAACCCAGTCTGGGTCTGCTCTTCAGTGGCATAGTGAGTTCACTGAGTGTCTGGGGCCAGGGGGCAAGGTGAGGGCATGCCAACCACTGTGGACAAGTGGGGGATGGATGGACAGAGGTGGGTGAAGGGAAGGAAAGGCCTGCCTACTTTCCCAGGGTACTTCTACTACTGTACCAGTGTCAGCTCCACTCCAATGGCAGCAACACCATGGCCAGGCTCCCTGCAAACCATTAACTCCCTCTCCCACCATGCATATATATTGGATGCAGGGCTACAAGGCTAGTCAGGAATGAGAGTACTATTCACTTACTCCCCTTGTCCTGCACCCTCAGATACACCACATGGTGTGGAGCTGCCCTGCTCAGCTCCTATGACTGGGCAGAGGCAGTATAGGACCGCCACCACTGTGTCAAAGACTCCTGGCAGAAGGGATCCCACTACTTGGGGTGAGGGCTCTGCTTGTCCCACCCTCGTTACACTACTGCTCCCCCCAGCCACACACACACAGTGTAAACAGCTTGGTGCTCCCCCACTTCCCAGCTACATACACTGCCTGGGCAGTCTAGCTCCCCCCACTTCTCAGCCACATATGCCTCATAGGCATCCTGGCTGCCCCCAGCTTCATTGCTATTTCTCAAATAGTGTAAAGTAATATCATCATATTCCATATAACTTTAGACATTTCTCATAGTATTGCCTACCACTTATGTCAGAATCCAAGAACTATACCTGGAAAAATATGCAATAAGCTGTACTCACTTAACTTATTAAACTATACAGAGTAATAGTCTGCTGGCATAAAAAGGCTAAATTAATTTTCATGGTCAATAAACAGTATCTGAGGAAGCCCTTCCTCTTTGCACAAAGGTACATTTGGTCCTTCATAGTTAACTTCCTCATACTTTTTGCTGCAGAAAGCCTTTATTAATGGTTGAGAAATAAATGAATAATACATAGTTGCTAAGTACATTATTAAAATATAGAACCCATTGATAGATTTTATCATAGAGAAACTCTAAATCAATAGAAATATTTTGGCAGATGAAATCTAGGTTGAAGAATAGGTAGAATCTTCCTGACTACAAGAGTGGTCAAGCACTGGAACAGGCTACCTAGAGAAGTTGTGGAATCTCCATCCCTGGATGTTTTCAAGAGGCAGTTACAATGTGACTTGGCTGGGATGGTTTAGTCAGGGATAATCCTGCTTTGGGCAGGGGCTGAACAAGGTGACCTCACTAGGTCATACATGGGCCCATTATGATAGCCCAAAGAGTGCTAGTACAAATGGATGAGAAAACAAACCACAAAAGGTTACACGTGGGAACTTCAGTAAATAGAATAAAATTATGTGCGAATAGAAAAGACCATATATTATGATCGTATATTGTATTAGTTTAGAAATAAGATGATCACATATGAACAATGATTACAAATGGTGTTCAATTTTCTGATCATGCTGTTTATCAGCTAATACAAAGACATCAATATCCCATAGTTGCTACCAACTCAGGGGTGCATTTATACCATCTTGCAATTTTTGATTAATTCCATTAAGTTAAATGAAGAGTATATCATCTTTAAACCAGAGCTTTCTTCAATAGCTAAGATTTTATTGAAAGATGTATGCTTTTTAACTGCACTTTCATACAACAATAGTGAAATCCAATGAAAAAGAAACTTATCTAATAGGATGCATACATGAGTGAGAGAGAGAGAGAGACAGACCTTTCTAGACTTTTCAAATCTTTACTATAAAAATATTAAAAAAACCCAAAAAAGTCAAAGTGCAGAAGTGTGTGCCACTTGCAAGGGCCAAGCAGGAAACACTTGTCAGTAACAAAAAGCCTGTATCAGCAGGGACTGAAACCCCCTACTCCAAACAACCAGTTACACATTTCAGACTAGCTGTCTGGCTTCTAGCCGAGTGCTCCCACAACACAATGTGGTCCACAGTTTGTTGCAAGATGATTCAACTCAAACGAGATACAAGAAACGGGAGAGCTGGAGGGCACTTTGGAGCTGACCTCTATAAGCTGGTGTCTGCAGATTTTTTTAAGTCACCATCTTGGTCTGTTCCAAAAGAGAGAGAATGAAAGAGAATTGATGAGGAGAGAAAGAAAAATGAATTATTTTTGTTTGTTCTTGTTAAAAAGAGTATTGGTCTTAATTTAAAGCAACTCCTAGTAGCATTTCAAAAACAAAACACTGTACATAATTTCACATCTAACTTTACTTGTGAACAGTAGGTTAGAACAGTGAAGATACTTCAATGATCATCATCCCCCCGCAAAGGACTCATTATGGAAAAATTACATTAGACAATTTGAACAATGTAGCTGAAAATTTCACACTAAACACTTTGGATGTAGCTCTTCTGTAATAGAACTGAGCACTATATTTAGCTCAACAGGGTAGAAAACGTGTTTTGGATAACAAACGGGTTATTTATAAGACAGAGAATAATGAATATCACATCTACAGAGATAGGAATGTTAGGTTATAAAATTTTATCATCGTAATAAAATTATTATATTTTCTTGTGGATTAAGAACTTTGCCTGACAAGTTAATGTGATTCACACATACCTATGAGATCAGTAAGAATCAATACAGACTATATCATACTCAAGATTCATGGCTAAATATTTTACAAACTTTGAAAAATGACGGGAAGAAAATACATTAGCTTACATTACTTACTTTTTAAACTTTTACTGTAAAAATATTTTTAAAAGACCAATGTGAAAGTACAAAAGTGTTTGCATTACATTACATTAAATGCATTAGCTTAACTTGTCAGATATGAGTTAAAATAAAAATAAAAACATCTGAAAACTAAGCAAGAGCTAAAAACAGAAGAAACATGGTTGGGTTACATTCTGTCATTAGACATTTCTGTGTTGTCCCATTAGGTTAAAAGAGTGCAACCATGTGAAGGAAGAATGTGGTTCTTAAAACCGAAGCAGCCAATGAAATCTCACAATCCGTCATACAGATAACTTTAGTAGAAATCAAGGAAATGACAGTACCTGGGCAATCACATACATGAAATCTTGTGTCAAATAATAGATTTTTCATCTTTAAAGACAGCCAGGCAACTTAAGGTTCAAAATAAGGAAAGACTGATTGTTTATGTTTTTAAAAGACAGTAACAGTAGAATCGGGCTGAACACCCTCTGAATCAAATTAGCACCCGAAGCTTCACCCAGCCCTAGTTTTCCCTGCATGCTAGGCAGTTTACAAAAACTGAGAACAGACAGTCTGTACTCCCAAAGCCCATACACTCTAAGGAATCACAGAGGCATCTGTTCAGATTTATCTACTTATATTACCCTAGAGTGAAGGTTAAAATCAGCAAAGTTTTGAAAGACAGCAGTCAGAGACCAAAGACTGAATGAAATGAAGGTAAGCGACTCTTCCAGTTATAATGTTCCATGCCATCATTGCTGCTATCTTACTGAAGTGCTTCCTTCATCCACAGTCTCCATAATTGTTAACCTGGCACCTTTCACAAGCACTCTGATTACTTGAGGGCGGGGATATTTTTCTAACATCTAAATGGCCTACAACTGTTGTAGCCCTGGATGAGATAGCTCAGTGATCCCTTAGCAATGGAAACCTGTTCCACCCTTTTTTGATGATGAAGCAGCCCCAATATTACAAATGTCAAATGAGACTGAAGAGGAAATGAGAAGTTTTTGTATTTCATTATGACACTAAGCATGATACTTGGCAGAGAGAAAAAAAAAGAAAGAAAATTAAATGGAGAGAAAGGAAAGTGAGAAGGCAACCTAAGTGACTAAACAGTCCAGTTGATTTGGAATCCTGATTAATCCAAGATGAGAGCAAAAAGTAGAGGTGAGAAGGTGATAAAGGAGTTTTCCAATGTGGCAACAATTTAGATGGAAATCTACAGATAGATCTATTGAATTGTCACTGAAGAACTCCAAAGGATTTCCATCGACTTCAAGGGCAACATAATTTAGAAGTTTTTTTATATATAAATTAGGATAAATATTCTTAATAGAGACCTAGAACCACCAAAGACACAATAACCCATACTGACTTTATTCTTTAAGAAGATTTAATGGTGGAGCTAGTCAGTGCAAGTGTAATGGAGGGCTGAAGCTAATACAAGGTTTGCCATTTATAGTAAAACCTTTTTACAGCTCTTGGACAGAATAAAGGGCTTCCAGGTGGCTGTAACTTATTTTGTACTCACTGAAAGGCTCCTTTACATTGCCTGGGGAATGGAAATATGCCTTAATGTATTTGAGAATTCAGACCAGAACAGCTACTTTAAAAATTAGCTGCATGGCAGTCTAAAGGTTTAGATCATAGCAATGAAAAATGACCACTGATATGCTGGGATGAAATACATACCATAAAAACCATAAAGCAGTCAGAGTATAGGATAGAAGGAGGGAACATGTATACTAGATTACCTGGATTTACTACCTAAAAATAGAGAATAGCTACAGGGATAGATCCCAGGGAGAAATGGGAGATGCAGTGGTATAGCTGCACCCCACTTTGATTCTGCTCCATTCAAAGAAATTTCATGAGGTTCAACAAGGACAAGTGCAAAGTCCTGCACTTACGATGAAATAATCCCATGCACCTGTATAGCCTGGGGGCTGACTGGCTGGGCAGCAGCTCTGCAAAAAAGGACCTGGGAGTTACAGTGAACAAGCAGCTGAATATGAGCTAACAGTGTGCCCTTGTTGCAAAGAAGGCTAATGGCATACTGGGCTGCATTGGTAGGACTGCTGCCAGTAGGTCAAGACAAGAGATTATTCCCCTCTATTCAGCACTGGTGAGGCCACATCTGGAGTACTGTGTTCAGTTTTGAGCTCCCCACTACAGAAAGGAAGAGGACAAATTGGAGAGAGTCTGGTGCAGGGCAATAAAAATGGTTCTAGGGCTGGAGCACATGACTTATGAGGAGAAGCTGAGAGAACTGGGCTTATTTAGTCTAGAGAAGAGAAGACTGAAAGCAGATTTAATAGTAGCCTTCAACTACCTGAAGTGGGGTTTGAAAGAGGATGGAATTAGACTGTTCTCAGTGGTGGTAGATGACAGAACAAGGAGCAACAGTTTCCAAGTTGCAGCAAGGGAAGTTTAGGTTAGATATTAGAAAGAATTTTCTCAGTAGGAGGGAATTAAAACACTCATGGGTGACTGGTGCCTCCTAATACTTGGGGAACACCAGCAATCAATCACTGACTGGGGGAGGGGAGTCCCCCAGTGGCTGATGGCTGACACCAGCAGCAAAACTGGAAGTGCCAGCGGCACACCCGGAAGTGCTGCCAGCGCTTCTGTCAGAGGGGCACGGCCAGTCTCAGGAGGTTCACGTGCACCCGCATGCACCCCCTACATGGCACCCATGAAAACACTGGAATAGGTAACCTAGAAAGGTTGTGGAATCTACATCACTGAAGGTTTTTAAAACCCTGCTATACAAAGCTTTGGCTTGGATGATCTAGATGGGGGTGGTCCTGCTTTGAGCAGGGGGTTGAACCAAATGACCTCCTGAGGTCCCTTCCAACCCTAATTTTCTATGATTCTACAATCTGTACTCTCTTTTCAAAATCCAAGATCTGCCCATAGGTAGTTAGTTGTGTTAGTCTGAAGTTAGGCAAAAGGCACTCTATAGGCTAACCCGCTCAGTGGTTTACCACCTTCATCACAAGACCAGTCCAATGTCCATGGAAGTCAATTTATATCAAGTTTCATTAAGTTAATGGGTAGCGGATCTCCTTCCTGTTTTGCAAACCTTTTTTCTGATACCCCTTTGTCCATTTGTCCTCTGATTTTCTGTTTTCTATAAGGGAAACAGGAACCTTTGTAATCCATCATTCAGAACACAACATACGTACAGAGTTAGTAAAAAGTAAGAATGATGTTGTAGCCATGATGTTCCAGAAATTATGTGAAAGGCAAGGATTTCTTAGGGTGATGCTTTTCATTGGACCAACTATGTAGTTGGGATAAGCTCAGACAAGCTTTTGATGCAAGGCATTCTTCATCAGGTTTCCAAATTACTATATTATGATTCAGTTAGTCCAGAAATGTTAAACTGGTTGTGACAAATACTCTTAATAAATATGCAGATATTAACAGCCTAATAAGACTAACAGGAAGATCTCTGGTTTTGTAGAAGAAATGTTTATTAAGAAATCTGAACATCACTTAGAAACAAACTACAGAGTTCTTTGTAGAAGACGGTGAACTTTCTAGCAATCACACTTTATTGCTTCAAGTTTTTTTATAGCTGGCTTATAAAAGATATAGTAATGCTGAAGCATACAGAATACCTAATTCAGCACTGCAGAGTTATCATCAGCATAAAACATTCTAGCTAGAAACTTGATCTAAAGCCCATTAAAGTTGATTGGGACTTCAACTGTTGGAACAGTTATGCTGGAATTCTATAGTGCTTTTAGCACCTGAACCAGTGTAGGCTGAACACATTAGGCTAAATTAGTAGTTGCAGTGAACCCAATAAAATGAATCAAGTTATCCCCTTGATCTGACACATTACTATACTACTGTGTCATATTATTTGATTTCAGTCCATAGGAGTAAATAATTACATTGTAGTTACAAGATAACGAAACTTTGCACATATTTTTATATATAATTAATATAAGCAGAAAATTAAGTCTTGGATTACTCTATAGTATTACTCTTAATACATATATGAATAGACTAGGGATATATTAATTATACTGCATATTCATTGCAAATATTCACAGTTATACACTGAAGCTTCCAATTACAGGAAAGGGTGGTATTATAGCTATCGAAAAGCATAACTTACAACATAAATACAACATAAATATATTTACTGCATTAAAAATGTAATCTGTTTGGTAAACACAGGTTAATTTAGAAGTGATGAAAGGTTCTGAGTTGGGAGCAAATATTATTAAGAAGATTCATAGGCAGTAACAATGCCCAAGCCCAGCAAAAGAAAATATATTCCTAAGGGGAAGGATTTTTGTAGGCCTTTGCTTCTCAAAACAGAAGAAAAAAGAGTCAGAAAACTGACCTTGATAATCATCCTTAACACACAGTGGATGTATCTACACATGCAATTAATACAACACAATAAACCGTGGAGCAATTTAAACCGGAGTAAAATACTCCCGGGGGCAGAGTCTACACATGTGCCTGGGACAGCAGAAATTTGAGCCAGGGTGCAGCAGGACCCCAACTGGCCGGGCTGACTGGGCATAATTTACACCTGCAGTTTATGCCTGAAATTTATATGTGCATTTCAGTGCAGTAAATTACTCTGCCATATGATAACACTGTCTCTGACAGTACCATTTTTCAGCTCTTGCAGCTGAACACTATAACAGAGTTTTTGTGCACTGCAAAACAAAGTTGTAGGTTTCTTTATCAGAAATTATCTAGGGCTCAAAAAAATAATACTTATACAGACATGCTACACTGAAATATTTTGGCAGCCACCGATAGCATTATAAATGTGGCTTCTAAACTGTTATTCCTGGATATGGTTATTGATATAGAGTCATTAAGAACTGACATGAAGGATGAGGGTAGAAGCTAATACCATACGCTATGGAGCTGTATAAAAGTAGAACAGGTTGACACCCAGCTCTGATCACCCATGAGGCCAGCTTGCATCACCCACTTGTTAGATTTTCAAACCAATGCTTTTGTTCCTTCACACAGGCTGTCCTTTCTGAAACACTACCACATTATTCTTCTAAAATTCTCCTTTGTTGTGATGCCCATAAAAATGATAATGTGTAGGCTATTTGTCTACTAAGACCACTGTCTATCAAGTAATCAATGTTGTGTTATTGTTTACTTGTATTCTCCCACCTGCCTCTTTCCATCTGTTGTCTCCTCCTTCTTACATTGCAAGATTTCTAGGGTAGGCTTTTTGTTTTTTGTACAGTGCCAGACCATGGAGTCTTGGGGTGTTTGTACCCCAAGCAGGAAGGGAAGCATCTCATGGAGACCAAGTTTTTCCGAACCCTTTAGAAGTCTAATTTGCAAAGCATGTACCTATGATCTTTTTTCATGTTGTTGACTTCCAAAAAGGAAGCAAATTAAGAAACAAATCTTAATAAAAGTACCTGCAAAAGTGGGTGGCTAATATAAAACCTAAATCACTATGGTGGTGAAGCACTGGAATGGGTTATACCTACAGAGGTGGTGAAATCTCCATCCTTGGAGGTTTTTATAGTTCAGTTCAACAAAGCCTGGCTGGAATGATCTGGCTGGGGATGGTCCTACTTTGAGCAGGGAGTTGGACTAGATGACCTCCTGAGGTCCCTTCCAACTCTCATTTTCTATGATTCTATGTACCCTTTATTTTGCCTGTTGCTTTGGCTATATCCTCCCTAGCCCCCAAATCACTTTACTGAACATCATATCAGATTCAATATTTGTCTCTCTGCATCATATACCTCTTGCCTACAGCTGCAACCCCATCTCCCTTAGACACTTTCTTTCCCCTGTGCCAGCCATGAAAAGTCCACTTTACTCTTTAACTCTTTTTCAGTCATTGCTGCCATATGTACTTACAGTGCTTTTTCTAAGTCTGCTTACTAAGTCACCTGACTTGTCTCACTCAGTTCTTTCCCATATGTTGTCTTCTGTCTCAACTCCAAGGAGTGAAGTGGAGGACAGGTAACATCAAATTGTCCATACAACTGAGTAATTGTCCTATCACTTTTGCAGTCCACATCCTCTCTCCCTTTTCCTTTCCAATCCTGTCTCTCTAATGACCCTCATTTTTCACATCAAACTTAGACTGCTGGCCCTTTGTAAGTTGCTTTGCACATCTGACATGTTTATCAAATGGAGTACAAAGAAATATATCAGTAATGTTAGAGTAATATGTTCTAATGGGCCAAACAATGGCTTTCTAAGCTGCTGGAAAGAATGGGGTATAGTGGCAGAGAAAAAGCCTTGTATTGCCAAAAGGTATGTATAGAAACTTTATGCCATTAAAATGATGCCCTCAGGAACAAGAGGGGCATGGAAGGGAAGGTGGGAAGGAGTGCTCTTGCTAAATGTTTACCAAGGTGTAGTTTATGTGCAACCTCCAATGCAGCCAGGTGAGCAGGGCTGTATGGTGTACAGGGTCATCAAGGGGACATCTCTCCACGCAAACTCTGGTGTGGCAAGCACTGGTGGCAGGCTCCCCTTCTCTCCTAGAAAAACTGTGACTAGTTTCTATGCGAGTGCTGGAGTGGAGTGGAGTGGAGTGGAGTGGAGCAGTTGGAGATGAGAAGGAGTTGCCTATGCCCTTCTGGCTCCTCTCCCTCCTTATTGTACCAGACATAATTTGACCCTGCATTCTTTTTATAATTCCTCTTGTTCCCCAATCTGGTTCTTTGCACCACCCCAACCACCACCTAGGAAAATTTGGGGGCATTGTGCAGCAAAGCTTTTACAATTGTCTTACCTGACTTAAATCATCAAAATATTAATAAAGTTAAAACACATCTTTTGTAAACAAATCCACAGGCCTTACTTTGATTAGAAAAGAAAAGAGGGTTAACTAGCACATGTTAAAATCCTAGTACAGAACCACTTGTAGTTTCAACATGCTTTGGGCAGTAAGATAAGATCTGTGCTGTTCTCTAAGGTTTAATTTGGCTAGTTCAGGTGCTATAAAACATACAATTTCTTCTCTAGACACAGACACATGTCTCTGCCTCACAATATTCACTCTGGTTGCTTTCTGCTATTTTTTCACCTTACCTTTTAAATGAGCTTCTTCAAACCATAGGGATGGATCTGGTTCAGTGCTAAACAAATGGAGTTTGCAAATCCCTGCATCATGCTTTCCAGTGGCACACAGCACAGCAGGAATGCCTGCCCTCACTCTGCTGCTTGATTATTATTGAGTCATTTGTCCAAATAAATGAAACTTCATTAATTAGAAGTAATGACTTCGGAAGAGAGACATCAAATCTCATTGGGAGAAGATGTGCTATTTTCACTTTGAGCTCTAACCAATTGCTCCTTCAATCACTGCTGGAACAAACATGGTGAAATTTTAGGTTGCAACAGCATTAGCAGAGTTCATTTTTGAGAATATGACTTCTAACAGCAGATTGCATTTAAATGGGTGGATATGTAAGTAAGTAGCCTATAATTCATCTAGGCGCTGTGATCCCTTGCTTTCTGAATTCATTATTCTAGTTAAAACCCTTCCCCTTTCCCCTGGTAAATAACATAACTGAAGATTTTAATGCATGAGTATCACTTCCCCCAACCCTTAATTGGTAAAATAATATAACAGATGAACATTCTGCCAAAAACCCTGTATTTCGTTTCCAAATTCTCCCAAAAGGCCCACATCAACAATTACTTTGAAAATTGAAGTAGGACTGTTTACAAAATGTATTTGGAAAGATGAAGCAGTTAAAGTTTGTGCTAAGAGGGCACAGGCAACCATCAGCTAAGGTGGCCTCTTCTTGCCAAGACTCAGCATCCCTAGGCTACCAATCAGATGTTTCTTCCCTAAATAAGTCACTTTCCTAACTTTGATAGACATAGCACCTCTAAAGTTTAGTGTCTATAATTAGGGACCTACCTGATGTAGTGCAACAAAGTGATTTTTGTGGGCTGCTTGTGGCGCACAGAACCAATTTCACGGTCTTTTCAAGGCAAGCCCCCTTTGCTGCTGATTGGCCAAGGGGCCCCAGTAGCCCTGCCCCTTGCTGCTGATTGGCCAAGTGGCCAATCACTCATCTTCAGACTGCAGCATTACTGCAGCATTGCATCTGGCTGCTTAAAAGATGGCACCAAAATCCTTTCACTTTCCTGACTAGTGCCTTCACTGAGTCAACTTCACTAGCTCAGCCTCAGTAGCTCTCTCTCAAACCACATGCTGCAGGGATTGCCACATGTTCTTTGTATTCCAGTCAGCTTTTCTGGGGGTGGGGAATTCTGCACAAAATCGCAGGAAACACCATTTTTCAAGGTGATTGCAGAAACTGATGCTTTCTGTGGTTTCCATGAAAACCATGAAACCGCAACTTAAGTAGGTCCCTATGTGTAATGTAGGCTAATAGTGTTTGATACAGGAACAAATTACACAGCGCTACTTGTTTAATGAAATAGATACTCATCTACTGTTGCAAAGGTTGATAAGACATGTCTGCAATAGTTTAAAACTAATACATGAGTTTTTCTCTACTCTCCTTAGGCAGAATCTTCAATGCCTGGAAATTTGTAAATCACCAATATTTTGCTCAGTAGCAGAGGACATCACTGAAAAAAAAATATTCCAAGCAACATATCCACACAAAGTTAGAGGCAGCAGGTGCTCACTACCAACTAGACTACTCATTTGAGAATGCAAGCTTGTTACCTAGCCTGTACTGTGACAGCTGATGTTTCTTCTTGGAACTGTGCAGTTCTGCTGCTCAAAGCTACTGCATTTTACAATAGACATCTCAGTGAAGGTGACTTTTTATTGGTCTGTTTTTAATAGAAAAAATGTCTTGAAAAGAATCATTGATCATGGCTGTTAACAACTAAAATATTACATGGCATAATTCATAGAGCAAGCTGTTCAAAAACAGAGCGTTCTTGACTTAAAAGAATGTCTAATTCATTTAGGAATTGCTTATGGTGTGTGCAGAGAAAAGCAAAATTCCAGGGCTAAGGAAACTGTTAATGTAATAAGAGAAAAACAACCTCATCATCATTAGATATGATCACATGTTGGCTACTGTGGTGAGGGAAGTTTCCATCCCCTGCCGCTCCTTAAAGAAAGTTGCTGTACTATTAAGTCATTTTTATTATTCCTCTTTTTGTTAAATCCTCACTGTTTAGATCACCTCTCTGTCAGCAACTTGCTTTGACATCCAGACTTTGTTAGGACTCTGCTATAGGGCACACTCAGAGTGACCTCTCATGTGCTGGAGCAGCATGTTTCCAGGGGGGTAATACTAGCTAGTGTGTTTCCCTACTGCCAGAGTTCTTCCAGAGACACAAGGGATTTTTAATATTTGCAGCTCAATGTGAAATACCCAGCTGTTTGTACAAGGCTTTTCTCAGCAAAGTGGGTGGCAGAAGAGCTGTACATCACTTCTGGAGGATCATCAAGAACAATTTCTGCCTAAGATTGCAGAAAGGCCTTTCAAAAAAGCATGGTACTTGGCATCCTGAGGTCATACTGTTGACCACATGCAGAATAAGTGAGAGAAAAAAAGAAAACTTTCAAGCATTTATGGTCTGCTGAAGAGAGTCCTGAAGCCAAGAGATGCACGTTATCTGGCAAAACTTCATCTGTTTGTGGGACCCAGGTATTCTGATCATTTGTTCTGTCCTCCTCACCCCCAAACAGCTAGTTTGTTCTTTGGAACAACAAAAGTCTTTTCATTAAACCATAAAGTCTCACGTCAGTTTTTTTTCCAGGTTTCTCAAGGAAATCAAAAAATGAAATTTCCTTTCAGCCTTTGCCAGCCTATGGGGACATCACAATCAAAACCTATGTGGGAAAGTAAGGTTCAGAGATAAACTTATCTTTCTGCATCCTATGTCTTAAGCTGGCTCACTTGAAGCTAATAAGAATTTACACAGAGGAGTGCAGCCAGGATAGAGGGAAATGGCACCAATGTTGTGAAAAGATATCAGTTGTAATGCTTAGCAGTTGCATAGAGCTTTTCACCTTCAAACCCTGTTGCAGAGATTAGGGAAATTCCTTTAAAAAAAAAAGATTTCAGTTTACATTTACAGTTTGGCTTGGTTTGGTTAGAACAT
>NW_017729034.1:53187585-53189765 GCF_001723915.1 Gavialis gangeticus
AGGATAGAGGGAAATGGCACCAATGTTGTGAAAAGATATCAGTTGTAATGCTTAGCAGTTGCATAGAGCTTTTCACCTTCAAATCCTGTTGCAGAGATTAGGGAAATTCCTTTTTAAAAAAAAAAGATTTCAGTTTACATTTACAGTTTGGCTTGGTTTGGTTTGAACATCAGAGAAAGGAGCAGGGATAGCAGGCAAGGACCTGAGGGCCTGAAGCTACAAAAAAACCAAAACAAAAACAGGAAAGAGAAAGATCCTGCTTGAAGAGTGGAAAAGAGACAGAAGAGGAGAAAGGTGAGAATGGAATAACCTACTCCCAAAAACACAGGTGTTTCCCATAAAACCTTTATTTGAAAATGAAAGGTGCAGGGTTAGAGGGACATAGCATCTTCCTGTCCCATCATGAACATGTGCCTGGCAATCTTCATTCCCATTCTAGAAGGTGCACTGATTACATACATTA
This sequence comes from Gavialis gangeticus, assembly GCF_001723915.1. Classification (NCBI taxonomy): domain Eukaryota; kingdom Metazoa; phylum Chordata; order Crocodylia; family Gavialidae; genus Gavialis; species Gavialis gangeticus. Next base: position 53,188,049 of record NW_017729034.1, read on the forward strand.
CTGGTGCAGAGCTAAGCAAAGGAGGGAAGAGCATCAATAGAGGGGACCAGTGATGATTTTAGTGAAAAGGATTGGTTTGGTTTCACCACATAAAAGTCACCAATGAAATCTGTGACACAGGACACCACCCAGTTACTGTTAGCAATTCCTGCCAGCTTGTTTTGCAGATAGGCATGTAATTTCTCCCTTGAAGTATAGCAACTGAAACCAAGAGATGAGAGGATGAAGATTTTTTTATGTGGTTTTTGAAAAATGAGTGAATCTTGTAGAACCTGTAAATATTAAATCTGAAGGATGCAGAGCTTTAAGACCCCATAGGACAAAAATAATCTCAGAGGAATTTGCTAATTCACTGCAGGAAATTAAATATCACTTTATAGAATAAGTAGCAACAAAGGATGTCCATATAGCTGCAAACATCCTAACTAATCAAAAAGGAACAAGGTAGTGGTACTTCCCAAAGACTGACTGCTTCTGCACAGGCTCCAGTGCTAAAACACAATGCATTTATTTATAGACACCTATCCTAAATTATAATGACCTTACTGTTTTATAGGAAAGGAGACCCGATGTAACTGTGATCCATTTTATTCTCTTCAGATGATATTCCTTTTCCACATTCAAGGGTACCCTGAATTCAGATACTGTATTATAAAGAGAGAATTATCAAACCTCACAATGAAATCACCATGCGCTCTCTCACTTACTGAATTGTATCAACTTCACAGAAACTAAGACACCAAAGCTGGGGTTTGTGAGTAGCAGCTCTAAACAAGCAAACTGAGGGAACTGTTGAGCAAGCCCACGTTTTCTATCCTGTCAGCTGGCAATTGCATACATATTATATAGCAGAAGGCAGGGAAGGGTGGCGCCTTGGAAACTAACTTCCAGAGAGGCACGACCTTTTATGGGTAACAATCTACTCTGCCACATGTTGTGATCTACAATATTGTACATAACGCTTCCCTTCACCTGATATTTTTTTACAATTAGCATCCTGCAAATCTTTAATTCTGTCCTACCTCAAAGGAGATTCTTCTCTCCCTAGCGCTACATAGTGCCCTTATGTAAACACAGAGCCATCTGGGGTAGCCAGATGAACAAAAAATACCTCTAGAGATGTGCAACAGTTCAAGACTGACTACTGTAGCTGTTGGGAGACAAGCTTGGGCTGCAGTAGACTCAGATTCAAGCCCCAACTTTGAATCACACAGAACAAGGACACGAAGTTGCCACCCCCACAGTGCAGGTAAGTTCCCTGTCCTTGTGACTATCTGGGGCAGCTATTACTTGTTTTCTTACAAAGTTTTGGTTTTGATAGATCAACATATTCTGACCAAAAAAACCTCAAGCCTTAACCAGAACAGAGCAAAACAAAACAATCAAATCATCAAGGCTAGGTACTGACATTCAGAAAGCCTGAGGTAGAATCAATCTGAGTTGCACTGTTTTCTGTAAGTGGCGTAGCTTAGATCAGTAGCAAACAGAACACATATTCACCCTTGGGGGAGCAAATCCTAGACCAGTTTCCACCATTTTTAAACCTGTCTGCATTGAAATTCTGTTCCGTTAGGGGTAAAGACCAGTTTCTGGTCACTTATTGGTAAAAGTGTAATGTCTGTACCTGGCCCAAATGTCTGGCTGCATGTCACTGTTCTGGCTGGAATCACTCTCTCCTACTTACTGGGTGCATCTACACAAGACATTTACTGCGAAG
>NW_017729034.1:53189794-53191318 GCF_001723915.1 Gavialis gangeticus
CCCAGACTCTTCAGAGTCTAAGCAGGGGTCGTCCTTCCTGCTCCCCCCTTGACCTGCCATAAACTTTCTGTTCTTTGATGCCGGCCGCATGTCACTGTTCTGGCTGGAATCACTCTCTCCTACTTACTGGGTGCGTCTACACAAGACATTTACTGCGAAGTAGACTAATTAGCTCTGCAGTAAATATTGCATGTCTACACATATGCCCCTATTAGGCTGGAATAAACTAGTTAACTTCACAGGAGGATAGTACTTACAAGTACTATACGGATGAAGAGTTTTTTACTCCGCAGCAGTGCACATGTAGACACTTCCCCAGCTGGCTGGGGCATGAGGGTGTAACAGTGTGGAGGCTGCCTGCCAGCCAGCCCCACACTAGGGCACCCTTATGCCCCAGCCAGTCCCACCACAGCACATTGAGCTCTGGGGGGAGCAGCCCTGGCTTGGCAGGCTGACCCCTGGGGCCCCCTGCCAGCCAGAGCTTTTCCAACCCAGCTCAACATGCTGCAGTCTCATACATACATTCAAACAGTATGACCAGGAGCAATAAACTCCTGTGCAATAAGCACTAGAGCTTATTGCTTCACATTAATTGCATGTGTAGATGGGCCTACTGTGACTCCATTTAATGGTATGGTTGGAAGAAAACCTTATACTAAAAAGCATGAGCCCCTTTCTCCCAAAGTTACTCCCTGCCAAGCCAATTCTGTGTAAATCCCCTTAGGCCTATTTTCCTCCCTCTCACATACCTATTTGGAAATTCCAAGATCCTCACCTTGTACCAGAGAGACAGGACCCATTCCTTCTTCTCCCATCCTAAGAATAGGAGTTGGATGGCTGAGGTAAAGACACACCCAAAATCAAAGGCTTCTAGAGTTTGGAATAAGAAGCTGTGGTTTACCCAACCAAAGGCTTTCTGTTGATTTAGGAAGACAAGGCTGATGTTCAGACAGAAGAGTTCCACAGCTGCTAGCAGGTCACATAGCAGACACAGATTGTACTGGATGGTTTTGCTGGGTATGCAATAGCTCTGTTTGGAGCCTACAACTGAGGCTATGGCTGTTTTGAGGCAATTGGATAGGGGTTTGGTCAGAAATTTGTGATCAGTACATGAGAGATACCAGCCAAAAATTCTTAATGTCACCAAGATCCCTTTTGTTTGGCAGCAGCATGAGGACTGCACCACCAAGAGCTGACTGGTAAGATGCCCTCTTTGGGGCTTTCCAGGAAGATGTGCAGGAGGTCTGGGCTGAGGAGGGGCCAGAGAGTCTTGTAAAATTTGACAGGTAATCCTTCAAGGCTTGGCTCCTTCATTGTGGTGAGGCCCTCAATGGCTGTGGTCAGCTCTGCCAAGGACAGTTCTTGTTTGAGCTCATCAGCCTCAGACAGAGATTTTGGAGAGGCCCTTGTGCAGGTGTTGAATAGTTTCTGGGTGAGCAGGCTTGGCTGCAAACAGCTCTGTGCAGAAGCTAATGGCACTTTTTCAGATCTTGGCCAGATCTGAAAAATACTTGGCCCAAATGA
>NW_017729034.1:53196318-53200577 GCF_001723915.1 Gavialis gangeticus
GGTGTTGAATAGTTTCTGGGTGAGCAGGCTTGGCTGCAAACAGCTCTGTGCAGAAGCTAATGGCACTTTTTCAGATCTTGGCCAGATCTGAAAAATACTTGGCCCAATGGGGTTTTTAGTTGGCTGATGTTCTTTTGTTCTGTGCACTTCTTCTCTAGGGTGAAAAAGAATTGGGTCCATGCGTTAGATTCTGTTAGCTCTTAGAAGCAGACTTCAGTTCTTGGCCCCGGGTTTCACCCTATCAGTTCTCTGAAGCATTTTTTCTGGAGGCTCTTGTGCAGCCGATGGTCATTATTAGTATCCCTCAGGGCATCCTGAAACTATACAATGTCTTGATCAAGCTCTTGCACAATGTGGCAGTGGGCTTGGATCACCTGTTGTGTATATTTTTTATTTGTGCTTTTCCCACTTCCTACCACCACTTCCAGGAGGGGAAGTCACCTCTTGAGACCACTCAAGTCTGGCAGAGCTATGTGAAGCAGTCCCAAAAACTAAGGGTCCTGCAGAAAGCTAACATTGAGGCACCACCAGTAAGATGCTCAGCTGCAAGGCAAGTCAAGAAAGTCCGGTTCACACCAAACTAGGCTGTAGTCTGAGATTCCTGATGGAGTAATACAGCTGCAGTGAAGCAGAGGCAGGTGGTGTTCAGTGGTGTAGACCCAATCCAGGTGCACCATGGAGAGCCCATTGGCACTCACCTTTACCTAGGGATATTGCCTCATGCTAAGATGGAGATAGTACCATGCATCAGATAGACTTTCTGCCTGTAGGGTGATCCATAGCTATCAAGTGGAGGGTGGACGGGGTTCCTGCCCATTCTGGCCAAGCCTTTCCTGGAGAGTACAGTTAAAATCACCCTGTAGGATGAATACGTAATTGTTATCTGCTGCAGTCTGTAAGAGGTCAGCCAGTATCTTGAAAAAATGCACCTTTTCCCACCTTTCATTGGGTGCCTAAGTATTAATTACGAGGCAGTGCTGGTCTGAAGTTACTCAGACCATTAGCAGCTGGCTGGGGACAACTTCTTGGGAAACCACTGAAGCCAGGATTTGTGAGATTTGTGAGGAGAGTAATGCCCACAGTGGAGCTGGAGCCATGGCTAAGTTGAGCTCTTCTCCTCCAGGCGGTATTCCAGTCTTCCTCCTTGATCCTGGCTGTGTGCATCATTTGCAACAAAGTGACTGCCCTACATTGCTTTCACAAAGAGCTTGTTCACTACTTGCTAAATTGTTTCAAACCATTTGAGTTTCAGACCCTGTCTTCTTTTCCTCCACAGTTGGCCAATGGCCATGGTCAACCTATTTTTGCAGAAGTGGCATTGACTTGGGTATAAGAAAGAGGGAGACAAAGATGCTATAATTGCAAAGGCTGCAGCTTTACTTGTAACTCTTACCTAACTGGAGTAACCAACCCAACATTACTCAGTATCCTGGCATTAGTGGCATAGATAAATGATTGATTTGAGGGAGTGTGTGTATACCCATGACCTCTCACATGAGAGGATCTAGGATGCTGAAAAGAGAGATACAACAGCAGCCAAGACAGGAACTTTCAGCAACAGTGGTGGTGCGCAGTACACCACTACACCAAACTGGATCCACCCCTGTCCTTTCTACACCCTCAGGCCAATAAGGGGACTCTAACATGAAGCCACAATACTAACACAGAGATAAACTTCCATATATCTAGCAAAGCTAGACCCAGAATCGGTACTAAGGCAGCTCACTGGGTTACAGGGAATACTCTTATTACCCACTAACTACATTAGAACTAGTTGCAACAACTGTAATGAAAAGCCTCAAACCAGCTTTCCTATATGAATACTGGCTTAAATGTTCATGCCTTTTAAGCCTCAGAAGGTTTTCCCCCATCTACCATCACCATCACAGTGAATATGTTAAAACTGGAACCTCACCTTTGTCTTTTAGATATTTATTCCTCCAGTATGCACTGAAAAAAGCAACTCTCTGGTGTCAACTGTAACTTTATTTCCATTGTGCAAAACTGGTAGAGAGGTGGCTCACTGGAAATTAAATTTCCTGTTAGGCTATTTCAATTAAGTTTCTATTTCTAAAACAACGCATTATTTTCAACCACCAGAAAATTTCTGGAAAAATAATTACCTCCAGCTGACTAAGTTAAATGACACTGCAGGATCCATTCACATAATTCTACAGCAATTTCATTTTAAGACCTACAGAACTCTGTAGGGAGCTATAACAAGGGCTATATTTCCTTAAGCAGATACAGTACATGCTTTTTTGCAACAATGTTTTCTCTAATTGAAAACTAACACAGGTTTCTCTCCTGTTCCCTAAGGACTTGTTGTAGAAGGGACTTGTGTGTTAGCAGCTATGTATATTGTATTACAATATGGGTGTGTCTATACGTGCATATTAATGTGAAACTTCTTGCTCCGGAGTTTATTGTTCTGGGGCATCATTTGCAAGTGTACCCAAGACTGCATCATGTTGAGCTGGGTCGGAGCAGCCCTGGCTGGAAAGGGATTCTGGGGGTCAGCCTGCCAGCCTGGGGATGCTCCCCCCAGCTCAACATATTGCAGAAGGGCTGGCTGGGACACGAAGGTGCTCCAGTGTGGGAGTAAAAACATATGCAGCAGATAGTACTTGTATTTACAGTACTTAGAAGTATTACAAGTACTATCTGCTGCAGAGTAAATTAGTTTATTCCAGCCTAATACGAGCACACATGTAGACAGACAATGTTTACTGCATAGCTAATTAGTCTACTGCACAGTAAGCATCTCATGTATACTCACCCTGTATGCACTTAAAAGGGATAATCGAGGAAGTCTAGAGGGATTGCCTTGCTGCCCACCACAGGAAAGATTGCAAGAACCCTCCTAAATCATCTCCTTCCACTTGCTGAAGAGCTCCTCCTGGAATCTCCGTGTAGGTTTAGGGCATCACAAAGCACAACCAACATGATCTTCATTGCTTGCCAGCTGCAGGAAAAATGCTGGGAACATAAATCTCTCTATATGGCCTTCTTTGACCTCATGAAAGCCTTCAGTTCTATCAACTAAGAAGCACTGTGGAGGATTCTTCTGAGGTGCAGACGCCCACTGAAATTCACCACCATTCTTCCCTTGCTCCATGACAGTATGTGAGTGTTAGTTCTCAGTAATGGATCTATTACAGGTCCCTTTGAGGTTAAGACTGGAGTTAAGCAAGGCCGCATCATCACTCCAAAATTCTTTTAAGTATTCCTTGGCATGATGCTAAATCTCACTACCAACAAACTTCCAATTGGAGTGGAACTAAACTACCAAAGAGATGGTAAAATGTTTAATCTCAGCCAACTCCAAGCCAAAACCAAGACTACCCTGGCCTCAGTCATCAAGCTCTAGTACACTGATGTTGCAGTGCAGGGGTGTGCAAAATATGGCCTGTGTGCTGGATCCAGCCCACCAATTGATTTTATCTTCTGTGCAGGTGGGTGGCATGGGTGGCAGCACCGCATGGCAGGCCTTGGATAAGCTGTACTCAAGTCCCTGCCTCTACTGGTGGGCAAACAGGGTAGCGGCTCCAGCTCTGGCCTCTGCTGGTGCTATGGGGACGCTGAGTGGAAGCAACCCCACCTGCTTGTTACTGAGTGGTGACCTGACAGATGGAGTCTGGCCCACCCAAAGCCTGTGGGACCAGAATTCATCTTCCAGGCGCCACGTGGGATAGTGGGCAAAAGCAGCCCTGCCTGTCCGCCTGGTACCATGCAGCGCTAGCGCAGGCTGAAGCCAGGGCTGTTGTCCGCACCACCCACCAGCTGCCTGAGCACAGCTTACCCAGGGCCTACTGTGCAGTGCCAGGTGGGGCTGCTTCCACCCAGCATCCCCCACGGTGCTTAGGAGGTGCAGCCCATCCCTACAGGCCCTGGGCAAGCTGTGCTTAGTCCCCAGCCTCCGCTGGTGGGTGGCACCCAGGTTCTGGGGGACCGGACTGCACCTCCTAGGTGCCATGGGGGACATCTTCATGAGGCAGGCCATGGGCAAGCTGCACTTGGGCTCTAGTGGCTCCGGATCCAGCTCTGGCTACTGCATGATGCCAGACAGGTGGGCAGGGCTACTTCCACGCAGAAATAACAGGGGCCTGAGCACAGTTTGTCCAGCTCTTGCCCATGGGAGATGGATCCTGGCTGTAGGCCTCTGAGCTGTCCCATTCTGCCCTGCCATCAGGGCTCCTGGGAGCTGCAGGGTGGGTGGGGGAGGTGCACATACGCATGCCAGGAGTCCTGATGGCAGG
>NW_017729034.1:53200683-53201565 GCF_001723915.1 Gavialis gangeticus
TGTGTGTGTGTGTGTGTGTGTGTGTGTGTGTGTGTGTGTGTGTGTGTGTGTGTGTGTGTGTGTAGCCCTTGACAGCTCACCAAAACTCATTAAATGGCCCTCCAGCCCAACAAACTGCCCACCCTGCAGCAGTGTACACTTACTCCAAAGCAGAAATTCAGACAATTGTCATCTTTACTAATGCATACAAGAAAATGGGACTGACATTTAACATTCAGAAGACTAAGGTCCTCCATCAACAAACTCTTAATGAACAATCCCCAGCTCTGGCAATTCAGATATACAGAGACTCTGGAGAACACTGAGTATTTCCTGTATTTCAGAAGCCATCTCTTGCACAAGGCTGACATCAATGAAGAAACCCGACATCACTTCAAATGTGCAAGTGCAGCCTTCGGACTCCTAAAGAAATGTATGTTTGAAAATCATAACATAAGATTTGAAACTAAGCTCATAGTTTATCAAGCAGTCGTGATCCCCACCTTACTGCAGGGAGCAGAGACATGGACAATAGGCCCTGACAAAGCAGCTAGTATTCACTTTGGATTTGGATTCAGCCAATTCAGGGCACAATGATTCGATTCAGTGATTCAAATCACCATCCTAAATCGATTTAGCCGAATCTTATTTGGAGATTCAGCCACATCCAAATGGACTGAATCTCTGAATTAAATAGACCCCATCCCCCACTGGTCCTACGCAGCCCCAGCATTCTGGCACTTAAAAAAAAGAAGCAGCCCCGCACTCACTGGTCCCTGCCAGGCCGGGGGGGAGAACATTCCCTGATGCCCCCAAAGCCCCATGCTGCATGGGGGGGAGGGCTCTGCCACAAGCCCCTAGAGGCCCCAATGGAAGCTGCAGCAGCCAGTGAGTGTGAGGGGG
>NW_017729034.1:53201972-53209174 GCF_001723915.1 Gavialis gangeticus
GCAGGGGTTGGGGGGCACTTAGGCGGCTGGGGGAGCAGGCAGGGAATGGGGCCTGGTGGGGGTCCCCCCATGGTCCTGTTCCCCCTCCTCCAGTTCTCCCCCACCACTTACCAGCATGGAGTCTGGGTCCAGCTCCCTGCAGCAGTGAGCAAGGACTTCCCAAATCTCCGAATCTTCTCCAAATCTTTTCCAAATTGATTCAGAGGCTTTGAATTGATTTAAACCTTTTTATTGGTCTCCCAATTCAGATTTGAATCTCCTCCAAATCAAATCAGCAACCAAAGCTTTGCACAGCCCTAGTGGACAATATACAGAAGATACCAAGTCATCGGAGAAGAACTATCAGTGCTGCCTGTGGAAGATTCTTCAAATTCAGTGGAAAGATAGATGTACTGATCTTAGCATCCTCTTGCAAGCAAACATTACAAGCAATGAGGCAATGATCATCCCATATCAACTTTGCAGAAATTATTTTTCCTTTCCCAGCTCTGAGGACCAAACTTAATCCTCTGCTGTTCAAGTCCTCACAGAGTTGTCAGACATAATCTTCTAATCTTCTATCCAAATTAGTATTAAAATTTGAAATGGCAGCTTCAAGAAGTCTGTTTCATGTCACCAATGAAATCATTACACCTGGGATTAGGTAGCAGTCAGAAGTAAACTTAACCTCCTGGAAAGGAAATACAACAGATGGTACATTAACCACTTGGCTCTACAGGTCTGTATGAGTCATAAGCTCCTTGACTTTAGTTAAGCATCCACAGCATTTCTAACACATCAGATATATTTTGTTCCAAGTAACTGGATAATAATGCATAATTGCTACAGGCTGTTGGTGCAATTTATCACTTCTGGTTGCCACTGTTTCCCTGGTATTTTTTTCCTCTCAGTTCAGAATTAAATTTATTTCACACTTTATCAGCTTGTGCTTCATTAGCCTTCTTTCACCACATTTGCATTATATATTCTTTCCTATACATGTCATTGAATCTTGTGAAGAATAGTGATGTAGGGGAAAAGAGGGAGGAGAAATTGATATAATTTCCATCAATATACTTTTAAGCAGTAATCATCAAGATGCCTCTCATTTCACCAGTGGAGCCAAGAAACATAATTTAGGATATCGATCAGCACTGCATAAATTAAAATGAAATTTAGAGCATCTTAAGGCAATAATTCCTTCAAGACAATGAGTTTTCATTCATTTTCCAAGTTTCTTTCCTGATACATTTTTTCAGAACACTATTTTCTTTAAAAAATTTTCACTGGACATTATTTTTTTTTTTTAGATGCCTGGTACCTGCAATTTCCAAATAGCACAGACAACTGACTACATGGTTTAGAAGGTCCAGCCAGATATCTAAGTGGTATTTGGAAAAGAAAAATTCCCTATAGCTTCCAAAGTAAAATACATGAAAAAAACAAACCAACCCTTTCAGCAAAGAATTGACTGGAGGGACCTAAAAGCAACTGTTGCAATTATGAATGAATAGCATGGATAGCAAATGACTAAATAAACCGAAGTCTCCAGTGGCTTCCTGTACAAGGTATCAAAAAAAGTGTAGCCCGGGCACACCCAGGGGTGCGCCCTGTCCGCAAGTGGAAGGGTTGGGGTGGTCAGGCAAGAGAGGGGCCTGCCTCTGGAGAGCAGTTCCCTCTTTTCTCTATAGAGCCAGGCACTTAGCTATATACAAATGTAGTGCTATACAAAAATCAATATGAATAAGGGACATTAAATATTTACAGTAGAATTGGTATGTGACACCACAGGGTGTGCATAGATGAAATGGGGGCCCTAAATTGAAGCAGTGGGTTTTAAAAATCACAACTTCAATTTATGGCTGATTAAAACCCTCTGTTGTGCATACACCCTGAAGACTTACCTGCCTCTTCGGTGGGAAGGGGAGGGCAAACTGACGGCAGGCTGAGCAGTCCCTGGGCTGTGGCGGGGGGCTTGTGCTTTCCTCCATGGCAGCAGTGGCACCACCCCAGGTGGCACCCGCCTGCAGGCACCTGGCTTGGGCAGTCCCAGGGGGAACCACAGTCACGGAGGGAAGCGCCAGGCCTCCAAGCAGCTCAGGCAGCCAGGGAGGCTCCCAGGGAAGGGGGGCAGAAATCAGACTCACTGCATTTCTTGGGTGAAGCCTGCTCTCCCCTGGGCTGCTGCCAGGCTGCCTTCAAGGCTTCCTGCAGAGCTGTGGAGCTGTGCAGAGCCCAGAGCTTCATTCCATGGCTGTAGGGGCAGCAAACAAACTCTTTGAAGGAGTTTCAGTTTGCTGCACCCCAAGTCATTTAAGGCATGGTACGCCACCAAATTTCCTACAGGGGCTGGAACTAATGTGCAATACACTACCAAGGCATAAAAACACTGACACCATTAAAGCAGTGCAAAAGCATTTAGCCCACTTTAAAATGTCATGCACACATGCCTCTCATTTCATCTACACACGGCCATATACAATAACCTGCAATCAACACATTGCGCCACTGCAAGGCACTGCAAAACATAGAACAGGTAACTGGGAACTCGGTACAGGTGATCCACAGTGTAGGCAATAATTAGCCCCCCATCCCTTGCACAGGTGAACATTAACACTCTGGAATAGGTAAGTCAAGGTATCAACACAATAAACACATATAAGCATCAACTCAGATAAACCCAGGTAAGCTGAGGTAGCAATGCAATAGATGTACACAGGCCACAATACAGATAAGTTCAGATAATAGGCAGTAAACATATATGTTACTTGTCAGCAATGAGTTCTTGGGAAACCCTAGCACAGTATGCAGCCTGTCTGACTCACAAAGGACTCCACCCCCCACCACACACACACACACACACCTCTGTCTGACAAGAACTAGTTAGAGGAAGGGCTTACAAAAGTCAATGAAGATGCAGGGGGAGATGCATCTAAAACTCTCCAGACAATAGCAATAAGAGTGAAGCAGCTCCCCTGGTCTCAATTACATTGAAGATGGAACCAGATGGCAACTTATTTACATGGGACATAGGACAGGAAAGCACCTTCATTAGCATTCAGGATGGAGAACAGAGAGTCCAAGGCAAGGACCGCACTGAACTCTGGGACCAGAGAAGCAGGGGAGTACTGCACGATGGGGGATCCCTGCTCCAAATGCTAATCAACTCACATCTGTACACACCCAGCTCAGCATTTATCAGACCAATTCTAGTAATGACTCCATTATTGGTATCTAAAACACTGAATCTGCCTGTCTGTATTGGGAGCTCCCTTCGAGTAATGCCACCCATAGCCAGGAGTGATCTGTTCCTATTATCCAGCATACGAGCCATCATTTACCCACAAACAAACCTAGTGCTCTCCCTTGAGCCATTGTTAGTTCTCTACAAAAACCCCTACCCAAGCTCAAGTTTCTGTCCTGGTGCTTGGATCAAAAAGCTGCACCAGTTCCACTCCTTTTCTGCCTGGAAGCCCTCCACTGGCCATGCTGAGGGCTCTGCCTGTCTGCAAGCTCCAACAAACACCTGGGAACCTTGACTGTTCAAGCTTCGCTGAGTGGTGAGACTCCAACTCTTTCTCTCTCTCTCTCTCTGACTCCAGGAACCTGCCTTTTGCTTTCTTATGCCAGGCACAGCTTTCTAAACCTGACTTTTGTTGATTAAACTTGAGCTAGACTTCCCCAAATACCTAACTGAAACTATGTAATATTGTAACTGTTTTATTTGTCTCTCTTGTATGGCTGTTACTACTGGTATCATCATAAGCTCGTACACCTGGCAATAAATAACTTTTATGGTCAAGCTGGTTGCTTTACTCTCTGTCTGAACCTCACTTACTCTTCCTTCCCCTTGACCTCCCCATTTGCTCTGCAGTAACACTTCTTTTACCTAAAGCCAAAGATCCCTGCAATGCCCAAAACTACAGTGGGGTCTGCTCAGCAAGGGAGTTACGTTTAGGACCATTGTGACAAGAGACTGGGACGTGCTGAGTTTTGAGGTGCATGAGGGTATCAGCTGAAAGTGATGATCACACCTAGCCTGCTCAGATGTACTCTGTTAGCATGTGTGTAAGTGTGTCTAACTGCATTTATCATTGATCTGCTGAAATAAGGGATGAACTGAGTTCAAAGCATATGAGGGTGTTAGCCTGTCAGTGCTGAATAACTCAGCCTGGCTCAAGCGTTCCCTGCCAATGTGTGTGTATATGTGCATATGTTTGACTGATTTGGTGGTTGGAGAAACCCAGCTCCACTGAAAATGAGTCCTGCAAGATAGCTCCATTGGGGATTAGTGCTTGCCAAAGGGAGAGATACAGCTCCATATAGAAGCACAAGTAACACAAGCAACACATTGATAGAAATACTGAGACCCCAGAAATAAAACCCTAACAAATGAGCACACCCCAAAGTGATGGGCAAATCTGGTAACATATACAGATAATGAAGACAGGTAAACCCATATAAAGGAGTACACATAACTATATTAACATCTACAGTATGAAGCAAAAATCAATCACAAAATATGGGGTGCAGAACCGCACAGGGTGTTCCCTGGAGCCCCTCCCTTTCAGGGCCCCAGAATGTGGACACCCCTCCCACACACGCAATGGAGGGGGGTAGAGGCTGCACCCATTTCCCCAGCAACTCCTGCTCCCACTCTGAAGCAGATAAGGCTCATCCCCTGGTGGTCAGTCAAGCCAGGGCCTCTGGCTCCTCTTGGTGGCCTGGTGCCCCGCACAGGGCAACCGGGGCGCTCCTATGGGAGTCAAGCCCTTACTGGCTCTGGTTCCCTGGCCTCACACAGAAGGTCTTTCCCCTTCTTGGGCCCAGCTCTGGGCACTGGAGCTCTTTTAGTTTAAAGCTGGGCCACACTATGGGGCTCCAGTTACCTGGCCTAGAGCCAGGGCAAACTTGAGCAGCCTCGAGCTGCTCTCAAAGTCAACTCTCCCTGCACTGACCTGTGCACCATGTGGGACACAAGCAGCCTCAAGCTGCTCCTAGAGCCAGCTCCCCATGTGCTGATCCACGCACCACCCACCCAGCCACTTGCCGGGTTTGCAGGCTCAAGCCGCCTCGAGCAGCTCCAAGAGCCTGAGCACCATGTGCCAATCTGCACAGCATTAAGGCTCAGGTGGGGTCCCGATGACAGTCTTCTCCAGAGCTCCTCTCTCCTTGCCATCCCTCATCACGTCTGCTCCCAGCATGCTGAGCACGTTCCTTTTATACATTTCAGGGGCTCTGCCCCCGAAGTCCGGTGGACCTGCCGTGCTGTAGTCCACAGTCCAGTCGGGGAGCTCCTCTCCCCATCCTTTCTGGAAAGAGGTGGTGCCCGCTTTCCCACAACTTGTTCCTGATTGGTTGATTGGCCCCGCCAATCGGAATTGGGGATTCTTGAGCCCCTGGACACGGTGGAGCTCAATCAGGTAAGTTTGTCACAAAAGTAAAGCTTTTCTACTGTGCCACCTTACAAAATATTTATTCCAAAGAAAAGGAGTGTGTAATGCATCTTGTTCAACAGACCAGTTCCCTGTGCTTTTGAATTACATCTTTGTAATTCACCTTCTGTTCTGCTGTAGCTCCTAGTCTTCCACATAAATAAATCTTCCTTTATTTTTCCAGCTGTTTCCCAATAGGGGCATCTCTCCCACAGTCTGTCTCCTGCTGATCATTTCCTTCAGTTTTTAAAGACGTGTCCTTGTCTCTTGCCCTTCAGCTGTCATTCTAGACTCAGAGCCTAGTCAGCAGAACATTTTCTATACAGGCCTCATGATCATGAGCCGTCCACAGGAACCATTCACAGCATCTGCATCTGACTGCTTTGGGGCCTTCACTACCAGTCCTTTATAGCCTTACACATGTGTAGATGAGAGCAGGGATGGGGCCAGAATTTCTTCTTTCCAGGGGCTGAAATACCTTGGACCCCAGATCTAACAGGATCCTGAATATGCACACAGCTACTCGAGGCTCTAGTGAAAAAAAAGCAATGAATCTAAATGACCATGTAGCTGAAATGCATACACTTTACTGTTTCCTCATGGTCATGCCTTGCTGGCCATATTTCACCACTTTTGTCTGAAGAGGAGTTAGGAACTATGTGAAATATTTGCCTTGAAGAATTAAACAGATGCAATAATACATATAGGAGGCCTTTCCTTCTAGTGATCAAAGAACACTGCGATTGAAGCCGATTGTGCCTGGTTCTGCTTCAGCAGTTTTTTAGCCAGTCCACAGAGAGTAACTGCCCTTTAAAGTAGCTGGCACAGTATGGTTTGGTCAGACACATTCCTCCATTTTCCAGCAAAAATGCCCTGGGAGGCCCTTAAACATGGGAAACGAATTCTTTGAAAGCCTTATACATAGGGCCAAACCAGCCAGACTTGTGAAAAGAGGAGACTAAATGAGCACAACAGTGACATCCACAGGGCAGAGAGCAGTAATCACACTTTTACCAGTCAGCATTTACAGCACAAAATGAGCTCAGAATTATGCATACGCTTCCTACAATGGTACTAAGGCACTGTATCCGATTCCCCCCATCCCTCACACACACAGACCTTTTGCTGAGGAGAGGCAAGATAGTGAACATTCTCTTTGGAAAGACTGTTGGCAAACTTTTCCCCCTCTCTCATGCAGAAAATTAATGAAACTGCACCTTTCCTGCAGTCTTCTGTGCTCAAAGGATCTCTAGACATTGCCCACACATCTGTTACATTCTGTATAAAATCACTGTAAACCCTGGTGTGCGGGTGTGGGCATATAAGTATATTGGGTATGTGCATGTTTTCTGTACCTGATCTATGATCACACAGCTTAAAGCAAGCCATGTGATCACAGACTAGAAGCAGCTTGTGCACACATTGGCTGGTGCTGAGAGCTGTGCCAGGAACCCAATCTAAGACGAGGTGGGAGGGATTGGGGGAGGACTGGCAGTTCTGCAGGGGAGAGATGTCTATCTGAGGGTGGAGGATTTGGGGGGCCAAAAATAGCAGCGTCAGGAGTGGGTAGGAAGAGTGGAGCCCCAGGGCTGAGGAAGTGGCTGTGTTTTCCCAGACCTGGGGCTGTGCTATGAATATGCGCAGATGTTTGGTAGATGAGACTAACTTGTTCCTGAACTAACTTAGTTCACATCCACAGGATCTGAGGACATGATCTACCTAACCCAGGTTAGGTCAACTGAAGTGTAATGTCTGCACAAACCCACTGAGGCACATTATAGATGTCCC
>NW_017729034.1:53214174-53231735 GCF_001723915.1 Gavialis gangeticus
ATCCACAGGATCGGAGGACATGATCAACCTAACCCAAGTTAGGTCAACTGAAGTGTAATGTCTGCACAAACCCACTGAGGCACATTATAGATGTCCCATGGACTTGAAAGTAAGAATTATATTACTTACACTATCTGAAATTTTGCAAAATGTGTAATTTCCATATTTACTCAACTATAAGATGGTTCTGAATTTAAGATGACCTCTCCCCAATAATTAGATTCTATATATAGAAAATTGATAAATGTGTTATAGTTTTCCAGGTATAGAGTCTAATTATTGGAAAGTTTGCCTTGAATTTGTCCCCTTCCACTGCTACAGCAAGGAAAATAAATCGGGGAGGGGGGTGGTCAGACAGCCCCCTTGCCCTCTGCCACCCCAACTTCTCCTTGCAGCCCCTTCCTGCCCCCCCCCCCACTTACTGCCAAACCCTGCTCTCCCTGAGCAGATGGAAGTGAAGGGAACATATGAAAACAATGACTTTTAACTAAACATACAGGCAAATTACTATGGGTACCTATAGACTTAGTTTATCCAGAATTGATGCATGTTACCTTTTTGAAACTGCTGCAGGTTTTAACACAGGTACTCCATAAGCACATTTTTAAGCAGCACTTTTGTACTTATTTATATATAGCACAACTTATGCATAATATCAGTCCAAAGCCAAAAGGCTCATGATTTACCATATAATTCATTAGGCTGAGTCCCAACAGAGTCTAAAGCATTTCAAGCCACGGTGACCCTACAGCTCAACATTGCTCAGTATGTGTGTGTACTCCAGATACCCCACACAAAGGATCCATGTGCTAATTAAACCCCCCCATTCACTCATGACTGGAACCAGGAGTTTGTCACAAGTCCTGTGATCCTCCAAAAACAGATATACAGATTAGGTGCAGGGTGAGCTGATCCAGCTCCACCTCCTGCAGGGTAGGGCCACACACATCATATGTGGCAGCCTGAGAGAGGGGTTAACAGAGGGATTCTGGGTGAACTGTTTAGGACCCTGTTTAGTGATGTATGCCATACATTTAAGGCTAGTGAAGAAACAGGAATCATTGGAAATGGGAATGAAAGACACAGTTCAGCTGTGGGAGTGAGAAGGGAGTTGAAATGTATTTAATGTAGTGGCTCAACATGACTTGGAAAAGAATAAGCACTGAGGGAGGGCTGAGCACAGTGGGCAATACCATATATTTTATTTAGATGGGTTGCATTAATGTAGCCTTGTGGTAGGTTTCCATCAGTATGTTTGCCCAATACAGGCCATGTATTTTATAGTCATGCTTGATGTTGGCTGCATTTAATAAACTTCAGAGTTGATTTCCATTACTGAGCACTAGCTGTTTTTGGCAGCAGTTTAATGATAGACAATGTATTTCATAAGGTTTCCTTGTATGGAAATATAAGACAAGGAGCTGCTTTCCCCCATGCTAATTGGGGGTGGAGGAGTAGGACCTTGTCTTCTACTTGAGTAAATACAGTATTTGGGGTGCCTAAGTTGAGAACTTTCTAGGGGCCTGACATTTCAGCAAGCAAGTACTAAGCATTCTTTTGAAACTCAGGTTTCTAACATGTTTCATAAGGGGTAGCAAAAATCTGAGACACCCTAAATTACTTTTGTAAATGTAAGCTGAAGTGGAGCTGATCCAATATGAACTCATTTTAAACTGACCCCCCCTCCCCCAATTGGTCTTTAGTGCTAAGGAAAAAAAAGCACTTTTCTTAGAGGTTTCCCTTTGCTGTGTTATTTCTTCACTTTTAAATGCTTAAACTGGTTGTTTTCCAATCAAAATAGGGGACAAGGGAAACCCCTATTCTCTCTTTTCCTGCTCCTCCATGATAATACAATGATACCCTGGGGTTGCATAGCATAAAAGTTCAGATCCAACCAAAACCTTATTTTCATTGAGATTTTTATTTCAGGAAAATCTTTCCAGTTATATCAGGGGTCTAATATTTTCCTTTCCAGTATTGTATCCTTCTCAGTTCTAAGCTGTCTGTCAATGGGCTAATATAATCCTGTTGACTGTAATAGGGTTAAACAAGCAATAATTTGGATCTATCATTCCTCCAAACAGATAGTCTTCTATTCCACTCTGCCCCCCTCAATAGCTCTAGAAGGTTATAGTGTCATATGCCTTCCATGAAATTAATCATGGGGGTTACTTGAATAAAGACAGTTAGAAGATTGGACCCTCAACAAGGAGAATTATTTGCTAAAGTGATTATGGAATGACCTTTTATATTAAATTTAAGAATATAAGAACTGTCATTTACCACACAGCTTCATCTGGTATCCTGTATTAGTGGCAGCAAGTGGATGCTGAAAGGGAGAGTAAATAGGGTCTGACCAGGGTTTTTTCCACTGTTCCTCTCCCACTTGTAGCCTCCAACATTTAACAGAAGATACTTTCCAGAAGAACACATTCATGGGTTGAAAAATAATAATTTTGATTGTTTGGGCAACCCTAGCAGAATGAAAAGAATAGAATAGAGGTCTTGACATCTGGGTTTCAGTAAAGGTAGAGCTCTACCGCTTGTAAAGGACACAATGCTTAATACATTTCATGTCGCTCTCATTAATATTATGGAAATGACCTGTACACATTGAAGAGCAGATTAGACCCACTTGACTTATTTCTCTAACTCAGGTCTGCAAAGGAAGTGCTAGAACATCAGGAAGAGTTACAGGAGGGCTATTTAGAGGCATGTAAGGAAGAACAATGCAAAAAAGAATGCACACCAGATGTTTGAGAACTATGACTCCAAGGCAAGCAAGCTGTACTAACAAAGTGGCTTTTTATGCTGATTCAACACATCTTGAGGGTTCTGCACAGATGCAGCTACATCAGCTCATTCATGCTGATGGCTACAAACCCAGAACAGATGAGCTCTTGCTCATCTACCTGTGGACGGTGGCATTCCAGTTGCTTACTTCTTCTGCAGCTCTAGATGGCTGAAATCACTTTTCTATATCCCTGTTCCTCAGCCACAACAGCTCTCAGTCTCCTTTCAGGTCTCTTCACAAGTTGTGTCATTTCCTTACCTTTCCCTATTCTCCTAATGATAATTTGGATGAATAAGGAATTTGAGATACTTGAAAGATATACAATAGCAGTATTGTTGTTCTTTATATAGCACTTTCACTTTCATCCATGGATCTCTGAGTAATTTTCCCAAGCGGCAGATAAGTATTATTATCTCCATTTTAGAGATGTGAAGCTAAAAAGGTGATGCTCTGTAGCTTGCATAGGAAGCTAGGCTTCACTGGCAGTGTCAAGACAGAGAAGTCCAAGCTTTCATTCTCCTACTCTGGAGCTGCATTCACTTTCTTGTCAGTCCCACTGTGGTTATTCTGGCCATTCACAGAGCACCTGAAGGGCCTGGAGAGCTTCACGGCCAGTGGAACTTCTGCTATTGTTTTTGTTATGTTTTGGTTAGATCCCAGAATAAAACCTTTTTTGTGATACAGAAACCCTGCCTTTCAGCCAGTTCTAGTCCCAAGTACTCTCTGCTAAAGAGACTCTAAAGGCTGATCTTTCCTCAGCTCTGATAACTTCATACTTTGATGGATAAGTTGTTCAGCACTAGTTGAATGTTTCTAGGGCTAAGGACACAACTTACTTATAAACTAGTTTAAGTGACCAGAATCTGGTTTAAACCTGCAACAGAACAGAAGTTCAGTGCACATAAACTGGTTTCAAAATGGCTGAAACTGGTTTAAGATATACCTGGTTAAATGTAATATCAGACTTAACTGTTTTGGGTCAAACCGGTTTATGAAACTTCTGTCCCAGACCCCTTCCTGGTTCACGTTAAATCAAAGTCCCCCAGCATACTTTCCAGCCCTGGGATGGGCTGTGCTGTCTCCTCCAGCAGAGAAGGGGAGGTGGGGGGATTAGGGGAGAGAGAGAGAGAGGCAGGGATTACTCTCTCCCACCCCCAGCAAATCCCGGCTGGGGCTGGGGGAGTGGTAAACCCCTGCTCCCCTGAGTACAGAGTTGCCCTGCCCCACTAAACTTACTTCTGGCTGCAACTGTGGATTACAAATCCCAGAGGCACCCGGAAGCAGGAAGAAGTAGTGATGAGCAACCCTGCAGAGTTCTGCTGCTGCAATTCTGGATGGAAAATCCCAGAGACCTCTGGGGCAGCAGGAAGAGGGAGTGCCAGAGAGTTTTGCTATAGCACCCCTCCCCCCACACCCCAGCTTCTGGCCTGAGCCACTGCAGGCATGTGGCTGCATTTCCTGAATCAAAGGTAAATGCATATCCAGTTGTTTCTCAGTTTAATTTTTGCAGCTTAGACTAACCTGCAAAGACTGAATCAATTCGGCCTCAGGCTTTATCACGGTCTGTACTTAGCCTAAGTGATGAGAGAGGTGGGGAGGAATTGCAGTAGGGGTCTAATACAGAAGGATAAAGGGGAGCAAGACTGATTTTGCTTAGCAGAAACATCCAAAGATTGGGGCCTAGTGGTAAACGGGCTTTAATTGCCTGGAATCTATTAGAAAAGCAATACATCGAGACACAGACAGTTCCACAAGTCCCTGGAATGCATTGTGGACAACTTTAAGTTTCAAAATGTGGAGGAAATTATTAGAGTAGCAGCTATTTTAGATTTGATTCTCACAAAGAAGGAGGAACTGCTGAAGAATCTGAAATGGAAAGGTAATTTGGGTGAATGTGATAAAAAATTATAGAGTTCATGACTCGGGAAAGGGAGAAGTGAGAGCAGCAGATTAAGGACAACGATCTTCAAAAAAACCCCAGACCTTGACAGGCTCAGAGAACAGGTAGATAATGTTTTTTGAGAACAAGTTCTAAGGGACAAAGGAGCTCAGGTTTGCTGGCAGTTAAAGGAACAAACTATCCCATTAAGCACAGAAAATATAGGGTCTCGAATGAAAGATCTGCATTGCTGTATGAAGATATCTTTAAAAGGAATCGTACAAAAAGTAGACACATGGGCTAAGCAACAGCACATGGAGATATAGAAGCTAAGGTACAAAATGATTTACAACTAGCAAGGGAAATGAGGCATAAAAGAGACTGAAAGACCATGAGAACAGCTTCTGTAAATATAATAGAAGCAAGAGGGAGAAAAGAAATAAAGTTCAGGAAGAGAAAACAATGGATGGCAATGAGAAGGCTTAAGTATTCTGTGTCTTTTTTTCTTCCAGTCTTTACAAAAAGAGGTTAACTGTAAATGAATTGTGTACACAACACTATTAATTTTACCAAGGAGATAAGAGGAGCACGTCAGGGGCCCTAGCAGGTATCCCAGACTAGGTTAATTGCCTAGTGAGCCACAATTGCTTGGGGTTTTGACTGGCAGCCCTAACCTAGTTAATGACTCCGGCTGTCCACTGTCTGGGCTTTTGCATTAGCTACCAGGAAAGCAGCTTCTCCATTAACCTCCAGCTGTGGCAACAGACTTCAGGCCAGCCCACAGTTCTGATTAAGGTTTGCTTTAGTAAGCCTCTAGATTGCTGTGCTCTCTAGCTTTCCTGGTTCCTGATCCAGGATGGCTCTGTTCTTGGAGTAAGGCTTAGGGATTTCCCCTTGGATTTGGCAATTTAGCAGCCAATTCCTGGACTCTACCTCTGCATTTTCTTCTGGATCCGGTAACTCATTCTCAACCTCTTGAACCTTGACCAGCCAGAGATGTTGTTTTGGACTTTGCCCCAGGGTTTCCCCCTTGGATCTGGTAACTTGGCTCCCAAACCTGACTCAGCCAGTGTTTTAGGCTCAGCAGCCTAACCACTAGGTGAGACCTCCTAAGACCTGGTCTATTAAACTGCAGCCAGATTAAGGGAAAAAAGAGTTTAAAGAATATTTAGATATATTTGAGTTGGCAGGGCCTGATGAAATTCACCTAAGTGTACTTGGGAAACTAGATGAAAGAATCTCTGAACCTTTAACAATGATTTTTGAACAAGCACCAGGGACAGGAAAGCTCCCAGAGGACTGGAGAAGGTCAAACAAAGTACCTTTAAAGTACCTTTAAACTTTTAAAGTACCCTTTAAAAGGGGCAAAAGGAGAACCTACAGAATTCTAGACCAGTTACACAAAAAGAATACAAACACAAAAAGAAACAACAAGCACTGTGCAAACACATAGAAGATAATAAACAGCCAATATAAAATTTGTGAAGAACAAATTGCATCAAACCAACCCATTTTCGTTCTTTGATCAGGTAACTGGCCTTCTAAAACTGGCCTAGTCCACAAAGAGCAGAATGTAGGGTGTGTCTTAACTTTAATAAAGATTCTGAAGTTGAACCACATGGCCTTCTTATAAGTTTGGGAAACATGGTCTACAGGAAAAATCACCGTAAGGTGGGTATATAACTTGTTGGAAAAAATAAATACATAGTAAGAGAATTATTAAAGGTCCACTGTCAAACTGGAATGGAATTTCAAATGGGAGGGACCTGCTATCCCAGGTCCAGTTCTACTTAATATTTTGGTTAACAACTTGGATGACAGCATAAATTTGAAAAAAATTATTAAATTTGCAGAGGAAATTATAGAAAGGGTTGCAAGGACTTTAGAATACAAAAGGACCCTCTCTCTAATTGATCAAGGGCAGCATCAACAAGGCAAAATTCAACAGAGAGAAATGCAAAATACTACATTTTAGGTGTGTCTACACATGCCAATTTAAGGCGTATTAGTCATTTTTAAGGCTCATTAAGGGCATGGGTCTACACATGCATGCCCATAATACACCTTAAAATGGAATTTTTAGGCTATTTGGACCTAACTTTGATACCTGCAAAATTGAGGTGCAAAAAGCTAAAGTCCCTTAACATATTTAGATGTGTGCAGGTGCATTAACACTGTGTATGGTGACTGACTTGGGACTAACTTTAGTCACAAGTCCGTTTGCACACTATGTTAATGGGCATTAGTGCATGCACATGTAGACGCATACCTAAACCACCTTAATGCACATTAGGCAAATGTGCATTAAGTTCAGGTGTGCATAAATGCATGTGTAGACATGCCCTTTAAAAGGATAAGTGCCCAAGAGAAAATGTGGAATAACTGGCTAGAGAATAGTACCAAAGAAAAGGATCTGGGGATTATAGTGGATCCTTAACTAAGTTGACAATTTGATGCAGTTGCAAAACAATCCCCCACCCTCAAGAAAAACACAACAAACCCCTCATATCTTTCTAGGATTCCTGGCAGAGATGTAGTATGGAAGGCATGGAAAGTAACTGTTCCCTGTACATGGTATTGGTGAGGCCTCACTTCAAGCATTATGTTCAGTTTTGGATGCCACTCTTTAAGACAGCTGTAAAAGCACTGGAGAGTCAAGAGGAGAGCAACAACAATGTTAAGATGTTTGCAAAAATAGAAAAAACTATTCATGAGAGAAAGTTGAAAAAGGAGATGGATATGATGACAGTCATCAAATATGCCAAAGGTTGTTATAAAGAGGATGGAGATCATATGTTCTCTGTGTCCTCAGTAGTAGCACTCAGCTTAAAGGACAGCAAAGAGTTTGGTTAGATATTAAGAAAACTTTCTAACTGCATGGACAGTCACGTGCTGGAACAACCTAACTAGGGAGGGTATGGAACTCCTTCACTGGAGCCTTTTTAAAGAACTGGTTACACAGACCTCTGTCAAGGATGGTTTTAGTCTACAATCATAACGGTGCCTCAGATCAGAGGGCTGGACTGGATGACCATCCAGACCTTTGTATCTATGATGTTTTATTCCATAAATGTATGTGTCCTCCAAGCCCTGTCATCTTTCAAACAGCTTGCACCCACTGTATTATTATGTGCAGTGACCATATCATTAAGTGTTAGCAGAGCCAAATATTTCTATATTTAGCCTTTCAAACCTGAAGCTATAACAACAGCCTTAGGGTTGATAAATGTAGCACAGCTGTTGCTTCACTAATGAAGGGGAAAAGAAAGGTCAGTTGTAGTAGAAAAGGAAAACACTCCTTGTACAGCGTGAGGCTAAATGCAAGTTTTAAAACCAAAAATGTAGGTATCTAAAGCTACCTAGCAACTACTCATAACTACCACTGCAGACATATACAGTCATCTTGTTTTCACTGAAAGTTATAGCACATGCTGTTTATTCAGGCTTAATGGTTAATTATTTTAGTTTTCCCACATAAAATA
The DNA here is from genome assembly GCF_001723915.1 of Gavialis gangeticus. Classification (NCBI taxonomy): domain Eukaryota; kingdom Metazoa; phylum Chordata; order Crocodylia; family Gavialidae; genus Gavialis; species Gavialis gangeticus. The sequence continues at coordinate 53,222,330 of NW_017729034.1, forward strand.
TTGTATATTCGTTTTTTTTATTGCTATATTAAGTCATTCATTCTTTTAAAAAAATCTTAAAACCCATTTAATTTGAAAAAGCAACTGAACCCAATTCCCTGCATATCATTCTTACCCAGCTTTACACAGCGCAGAATTTTGCTGTCCTCCATCAGCAACCACTACAGTACGGCTATTGCATTTTATGCCTTCTTTCATGAAAGACAAAACTGCCAGGCTTCATGTACTGGGGAGCATTGGTGTTCAGTCTTAAACTGATTATTAAATCAAGAGAGCCCAAATGTTCTAAGAGCTTACATCTGTGCAATTTTTCCAACTATTTAGTTGTCTAATAAAAGATATCACATTTAACCAAAGAACCTTGTCTACCTACATCTATGTGAGGCATTTGCTTTGTATGCTGCTGTGAGACAGTTATCATTACACTCTGTTTTTTAAAATCTGCCCCCTCACTACTCCTCATGTAAATTGCCACAACTTTGCTAGGACCACACACTATTTTAAATGAGTGAAGTGAAGGGTCGTCCCCACAAGTGTGAAGCAAAGGCTGGGAGGCCTCTTCACATCTGCCATCCTAGCCAGAGTGAAATGGTGCATAACCCCAGCAAGCTCTCCAAGTGTAGATGAAGAATACGCTACACCTGTTTGCAATGTGCTGAGATATTTTATCTGCTGCATAATTCAGGGCAGGGGGGATGGAAGGCATGATGGAGAACAAGGAACTGTAGAATGCACTAGGTCATATCATCTTCACTGGCTTCAAATCAGCACTCTCCAAAGGGAGTGGGAATGGTGAGGGGAGCTGTTTCCCTAGTCAAATTTTCTTTATCATCTGCCACTTGAAATATTAAATCCTAATCTTGTATCTAACACTAACATAACAGAGCAGTTCATAAAGGCATAGGTCAATAAATAGAGGAGTCTGAATAGGCACAGTGGAGAACAACAAGATAGTGGAGCTATTAAGCGTGAAATGTTGCTTTTGATAGGAAGCAGAACCTGTGGTTACAGAGCCCCAGATGAGGAAGAAAGTGTGGGCCAGTGTTTTCTCAGCAACTCAGTCTACAACCGAGATCAGCAGTGTCAGCAAACACCTGAAGATGAGCCCTGGTTTTGCACAACATGGCCAAAGCCTGGCCAACAGTTTGGTCTTTCCCAGAGCCAAAAACTGCTCCCTCTCAAGCCAGTGATATAGGAGGGGATAAGAATAGGGCAGGGGCTAGTGACTCATCTGTCCTCTGTGGTTACTGCCTTCCACCTCCTAGTATGTCCACAGTATGTTTCTTGGGCTCCCCCTGCTTGTGAGGAATACTTCCGCTTGGGATTCTTCCCCTCTGAGATAGCTTCATCTGGGCTCAACCTCTTCTTCAGAACTATTCCTCCTAAAACAATTGACTTGGGGAGCAAAATCCAGGACACCCTAAAGATCTTTCAGACCAGAAGTTATTTGCAAGACTTACTGTTCTGGCTAGTATGGCCAATGTATTATTGTGCTGAAGAAAGGTTAATTAGCTTTAGTGAAAGGCAGAACCAAATAACTTGGGTGCACTGTGGCTATACTACTTGAGTCCAAGAAGCAGATGCCTGAGCTGGAATCAGTAAAGCAGTATTCCCAATTAGACAGCATTATGCTGAACCCATAGATATAGCCTGGTGCTACAGAGACATTTGCAGGAAGTCTTTGGCAATTCCTTGCAGCTGAGGTTGATTGTCTTCCATGATTGTTTTATCTGTGTATTTTCAGAGAGTAAATGGGAAACAACCAATCTAGGACCAATTTTCTAAATTCAGGACAAAAATCCAATTCAGGGAGCCTTCACGAACACCAAAATGTAGCCTTGAAACTGTCTCAGAAAAGTTGGGACAGTTGATTAAGTACTGCTGTCAAGCTGGGTTGCTCCAAATCCATCAAGAGGCTTCTTCCAGCCCTGTCTCTTTCCTGCCCCTTGCTTCCTAGCCCTGAGTGCCCTCCTTTGCCTGCTTTTTCCCTTCCTCACCCAGCCTCCTCCCTTCCCCCATGCTTGCCAATCTCCGAACAACCTTCATCTCCATACCACTAATTGTGTCTTGGAATAATGGAAAAATGTATAATTTTTGTTTTCAACATGCATCATCATGCTTAGGTAATGATACAGAGAAAAATTACTCATTGGAGGATGCCACCCAATCAACTGGGTGGGGCCCCAGACTGCTTAAACCAGGGGTGATCAACTTCTGGCCTGTGGATCAAATGAGGCTCACAGAGCCTTGGCATCTGGCCCACAGGGCTCCCCACATGTTAGAAAATTTGGTGATGAGGGAGTGGTGGCAATTAATAGTGGCACCCTCATGCACTACCAAATTCCCAAAGCCAAAGTCCCATGTGGGTCAGAGCCAGACCACACCCCCTTCTCTCCATGTGGCTAGGCTGTGGCCAGGCCACCCTCCCTCCCCTCCCCATCCCAGTAGGGCCATGTCAAGCTCCCTTCCCCTCTACAGGACCGTCTTGAGACTGGGCTGCCCAGTCCCACTCCCTCCTCTCTGTGGCCAGAAAGGGCCCTGTCATGCCCACTCCAGGTGCTGGATCAGGACCGCCAGTCAGATCTGACCTGCGGATGGACCAGGCAAAAAAGTTGAGCACTACTGGCTTAAGCAAGTCATTCTTACCCAGAACAAAAAATCCATTTTAGTCCTTGCAACTGGTTTGCCTCACTTAGGGTACAATGTGTATACGCACACACCAAGCTTTCACATTTATATAGTCTAATCCATTGGCAAAACTCACCCTGCTGGGCAATCGTTAATTTAACCCCTACAAGAGCCATTTACATTAGGCATTATTATCCTATTTTGTAGATGGGGTAACTGTGGGAAAGGACAGACTAAAGCCTAAAAGTCTTTGGTTTGGTTGGGTTTAGAGGGTCGTGGTTTCTAAGAGGAAGGAAACATTTCAAGTCTCTAAATAGGGAAGAAGGACATGGCAAAGCTGCTGAGCTGGGGTAGAGGTAGTGGAAATCTGAGTTCTGTGAAATGAGGGGAAAGGGTTCTTAGTGAGAAATCTTCTGAGACAAGAATGAGAGGGTGGATGTTCTGACTCTGGAAAGTGCTAAGGGGTAAGCAGGAAGAGATGCACAGAAAAAAGGCAGTACACCCCACTACTGTGACTGGACCCTCATACCACAGAGTACAATTGAGCTATTCTCTTTGAAATGCAGGCCAGAATGCTGAAATTGCCTCAGTCCACACTAAGAGCAATTTAAAAGTTTTTGGAAAGTTTTGCATGTTTATGAGCACTTCTCTTCTGTAAGAGTGATCAATATTCTGGAACAGCACAAATAGAGAAAACTTATTTACCCTTTTTGGAAGTCTTAACATTTTATAAGTGCTTCTCGTTGGGGAAAAAATAGAGTTCTGTACTTGTCTGGTGCTGAGAGTACTTCAGAAGTGCTTTACAACTGCAGGAGGGCTGCAGGCTCCATATACTCCAGTAAATCACAGCCGAAAGTACAAGTAAGCGGTCCCTGCTGATTAAAGGGTAGAGAAATGATTTTATTGATTGGGAATAAAACCCCCAGAGATAGATCATATTTCTGATGGAAGAGTAAACTGCACCTCTTATGCCCTATCAAATTAGGTATTTTATTACCTGCTTAAAAATAAAACATTCTTCACATTAAAATACACTGCTAAAAATCCTATTTCATCTTCTTTTATTTTACTTAAGTAAAATTATTATTTACTTAAGTACTGCAAGGTGAATACATAACTGATTGGATCATGACACTTGATAAGTAGTTATCAATAGCTCAATGTTTATTTGAGAGAAGGCATCAAGTAAGGTTTCCCAGGGGTCTGTTCAAGGTTCAGTATTGTTCAACATCTGCATTAATAAGCAGTAGGATTGAGTACAAACTTCGTAAATTTGTGGATGACACCAGTTGGGTGGAGTTGTAGACACTCTAGAGAGCAGGACTGGCATCCATATGGCCTGCCTGGATAGACTAGGAAAATAGTCTTCAATCAAACAGATGAAATTCAACAAGGACAAGTGCAAACTCCTGTACTTGGGACAAAATAATTGCATGCACAAATACAGAATGATTTGCTAGGCTGAAGTACTGCAGAGAAAGACCTGGGGGTTGCAGTAGACCAGGGGTTCCCAAACTGTGGTATGCATACCCCTGGGAGGCACAAGATATCTCTGGGGGATGTGTGGGAGAAATCGTGTAATGGCAGATTTAGTTTTCTTTATAATAATAATAGGCATTTAAGGGGTTAATATGATGGTAGGGGTATGCATACAGCTAGTAAAATCTGGATGGGGGTATGCAATAAGAAAAAGTTTGGGAACCTCTGCACTAGACCATTAGCTGAATATGAGCCAACAGTGTTCCTGCTGCAGAAAAGGCCATACAAAGGTTGTATTAGCAGGAGTGTCACTTGCAAATCAAGAAAACATTCTTCTTCTCTATGCAGCACTGGTCAAGTGTCACCTAGAATACCGTGTCCAGTTTTGGGCCCCATACTTCAAGAAAGATGTGGATAGATTAGAAAGAATCCAGCAGAGAATGACAAAAAAGATTAGGGACCTAGAAAGCAAGATTTACAAGAAAAGACTGAAAGAGCTAGGGTAGAAAAGACTAAAAGAGCTAGGGTTAATGTAGCTGGAGAAGAGAACACTGAGGGGGGATTTGACAACAGTTTTCAAATACCTGATGAGTGATGAGAAGGAATGGAAATGGTTTTTCTCTATAACCACAGGGAACAAGACCAGGAGCAATGGGAATGTAGGCTGATGATTAGGAGGAAGTCTCTGACTACATGGGTGGTCAAGGATTGCAACAGGCTACCCTGGGAAGTTGCAGAATCCCCATCCCTGGAAATGTCCAGGAGCAGGCTATGATGGTTCAAGTTAGAGATGATACTGCCTTGAGCAAGGGGCTGAACTAGATGACCTTGTGAGGTCCCCTACAGCTCTACTTTCTATATACTTCCCATTTTTTTCATTCTTTCAGTGGCATCAACTCATGGGCAGATCCAGGATTTACTAGAGGGGTGTAGAGACCACCCCTTAGATTATGGGGGTGGAGGGATGGGAGAGAGGCGTGTCTGGAGTCCCCGGGTTTGGCAGCTAGGCAAGGAGCAAGTGCACAAAGTGGGCACCTACTTCAGGCAGGGATCCATCCCAACCCACCAACACTGCTGCCACTATTTCCAGCTAACTTGGGAGGAAGGGCAGGGGACAGAGCTTTTCTTGGCCCTACTCCAGCTTTGGGCTGTGGGGAGTGGCTGCGTGGGGTCTGGACTCAGCAGGAGACAGCAGCAGCAGTGCAAATGTTCCTTCTCCTAGCACCTGCTTCCTGCTCACCCCTCCCCCACAAATGTCCCCTCCTGGCCAGGAGCAGGCACTGGCTGGATGAACCTGAGTGCCACTACCCCTGTCCCCAGCCTACCTTGACTCCCTGTGCAGCCACCCTCTGCAGCTCATAGCTAAAGCAGGACAGGAGTGGTTCTGAGGCTCCACCTGTGCCTGCGTCAGCCGGGGACAGCAGTAGCGGTACACAGGTCCCTCTTTTCAGTGGTCAATCCTGGCCAGTGGACACCTTCAGGGGAGGGGAAGGCAAGGAGCAAATGCTGGAAGGAGGAACCTGTGCACCACCGCTACCATCCCCTTCTGAACCTGGCACCCTACACAAGTACAGCCCACAGTTGGGGTGCCACACAACAAGCTCTGGAGCTTCCCCTGGCCCTTGATCAGCTGGGGATAGCAGTGGAAGGGGTTTGAATCTCCACTGCCACACCTCTCCTAGATCTGCCCCTGCATCAGCCTTAATGCTTCCCTTATCTACTCACCTGGTGCCATTCCCAATGGCCTGGAATTAGCTGCCATCTTTACCCCTCTCAACTCCACAGAAAGTGAACTAAAATGAACAAGCTTGGAGGAGTAAAACCCAGGACACAGTCTGGAATCAGAGGTAGTCCAGGCCACTTCTGGGTCTGCTTAGTGCAACCTCTATAGTCTGTATTGTGAGCATGTTAATTAATTTTGCTGAGAGGCAGAGAAATCTAGCTTGGGCACAGCAACACATGAAAGCTCCCATCCTGCTTGGGGTAACCCATGGCTAACTCCTGAATTGGGAACAGGATAGCGGCATTCACATAGTGCCAGGCACCTTTGAAGGAATGTTAGTAGAAAACAGTCTTTCAAATTTCAGACAAAAGCCCCATTTCAAGATATTTTTAGGGACACAGATTTGGACCTGACCTGGAAATCTGGAATGATAGGTTGCTTTAATACTTCAAGAAGGGCGGGGAGGGGAAATGTGTGGAAAGGAAGGTTTATTAGAAAGTTTGCAGAGCAAATGTTATTTTGTTCCTAGCAATGCTGATAAGGATTGGGTGTCATTTCTTGGCAACCTGACATGAGACAGGTTTACAGAAGATTATACTTTTGTCACACTATCCTATAAAAGCAGATAAAGAAATGAATAATGCTAGTTTAGAGAAACTCAAATGGAGACCTGTAGCAGAGAAGTCAGAGTATTGGATATTTGTCAGTAGCTACAAATCAGCACCTTAATGGCATTCTGCTCATGCAGCCTGTTATTCTTCTCAGGGGAGTTCCTTGTACAGCACTATATTGGGTTGTTCAGGCTGATCCATCTGGAGTCATTGTTCACTGCCTGTTTTGTTTTTCATGTCACTTCTGATTGCACCAGAGAACAAGTGTCATTCTTTATTCAAGTTAGACACCTAGAACTAACCCTCATGGGCGATTATGATGCATGACATCAGTAGGACTGGTTATAGAAAGTTTAAGGGTGCTTTTGATGCTTTGGGCATTATGTCTGGTATTGGTGTGTGAGGGTTGTTTCCTGAAGTTTTTAAATAGCAGGTTACACAAGCACTTGTGCTGGAACACTTGTAGCCTACAAGACCTTATTCATCTCTGAATTAGTTACCATCTAAGGGTGCCTGTAAGCATGCCTGTAGACATGTAATTACAGCACGTTGGAGCAGACTCGATTAATCAAGTCTGCTGGAACATGCTAATTAGCATGCCTCAGCATCTTGTGTAATTGATTAAGAAATTAAGTCCATTCTGAAATGAAAATAGGCCAAATATGAAATAAAAATAAAATAAAAACAAAACACTGTTCCAGTAGTGTCTAAATAAAATGCTTGACTGCTTCAAAATTGCTCCCCTAGATTTTTCAGATCAAAAGATTAATCAAGAACAGTTTGTTCTCCTGCAACTACGTTTTTCATAACATCTACTTACCAGGCTTTAAAAGCAACTTTCTGTTTCAAGTCTAACATTGTCCGTTGTGCAGCTGTGGCACTGTTTGGCATCATGTTATGGTACAGTATTTCTTCTGTCCTAATTGCTTGATGCACAAAAAATCTGTTCAGAACATGGTTGAAAGCTCTGAAATATTTTTGGTTTTGTACTTTCAGAATTTTTTGCAAACTAAAAATGTTTGATCAGCTAGAGAGCTGGTCATCAGCTTTCCAAGTTGGGGGGTATTTTCCCTTGAAACCCCATTTGCTTTTTATGAAAAATCTAGGATGTGGTTTTTAAGGGTACAAAAAGCCGTTCTATCCCCAGCTCGCCACCTAACTCCTTTTGAAAATCTACTCTTTAGTAAAAAAAGATATCAAAATTAAAAAAATTCCAACTAGCCTAATACAGGGATTGGCAACATACAGCTCGCAGGCTGGATCTAACCTGTGGGGCCACAGGGCTTTGCCTTTGCCTGTGCTCAGGTTTTTCTGGCTTGCAGCTTGAAAAAGATTTCCAGTCCCTGGTCTACTACACAATTTTATCCTACGTTATTTCAGGATAAACTGTCTGTTTAAATAAGCTTAAGTTAGCTGGAGCTTTGCACTACAGGTTTTGTTTTTCTGCCTGAAGTCTGTGCACTAGTAATTCGACTAAAACATTGTTAAAAAGCTATAAACCACCTCTTATCGCTCAGTTGGATCCTTTGAGTATGTAAAGTTTTTTTTTTCTTTTTTGTTTTTTTTTGTTTTTTTGTTGTTTTGTTGTTTTGTTGTTTTGTTGTTTTGTTGTTTTGTTGTTTTAACTCAAAGGTCTTTTTTCTATTGTAAACAGCAGAGCATTGACTGCAGAAAAAGGGTTTTGAAAAGGTAACTTTACCAAAAAGAAATGAAAATTGGGACACTCGTGATTTGCAAGCTATTGTCAATGAGTAACACCTCTACAGTGCCATGAGCAGACTGCTCTTTTTAAAAATATGTCATTACATTGCTACTCAATAGGCTGTGCAATAACTTTTTATAAATAAAAGTTTTAGTTGTCCACCAAGGAAAAGTACTCTTTTGCACCAAACTTGGCACAGATCTGTGCAAAACTTAGACAAAAGACAAAGTAACCCAAATAGCTTCCCTTTTTCTTGGGCATCTGTATCATGGCACCAGAATTCATGCTTGGACAATGTCTTATCTCTGGTGGTAGTACTAACCTGTGATGGTAATATGATACCCTGAGTGCTATATCTACACTTCTAAAAATTCAGATAGCTACCTGGGGAACACAGCCCCATCTCTTAGACCTGCGGTTAGCAACTTACCATTTACAGGCTGGAGCTGGCCTGTAAAGAACTTGGATTTGGCCTGCCAACATCTGATTTGGTGAAGGGGAGGTGCCAATTTAAAAAGGCCATATTAAAGCAGCCAATTAAAGCTGCCTTGACACCTAATTTGTTGTTCCCTGATGGGATTCACCATGGCTTTCAGCAGCCCCTGGTAAGCAGAACTGAAGGCACAGAGCAAGGAAGGGATCAGCAAAATAAGCAGCTCACAGCAGTGTCTCAGTCTCAAGGACCTGATGCACCGCTGTAAAAGATTGTGAACCCCTGTCTTAGGCTAGAGGGTCTTGCATGGGAGGATTCAATGATCCTGCCATCCCCACAATGGCAGGATCATTGGCTTGGATTCCATGCATACATTACTCTGGGTAGCTCCTGACAGGGATTTTTTTGAAAAAATTAAGTTTCTTGTTATTTATGCTGCTAGATACCAAAGCAAGAATTAAAAGGAGCAAACCAAACAAAAAAGAAACCCTTAGTTGTACCTAAATGTCTAGCAACACTCCTACTCAAAAATGTACTGTAGAACTCTCTACCCATACTTAACTCCTAGGCTGTCACTTTAAGAACCACTTGATTAAAGACATATTTTAAAACTACTGAGCTATCCACGTTATGCTCTTTTACCCTCAGGAAACTACATTAAAGAGCTTAGCATGAAACTTAAAATACAGCAAAACTTATGTAAGTCAGATAGCCAGTATGTGAGAATACTCAACAACTGCTGACTTTCTAATAGGAACCATTGTAATTTTAATCAGGGCAAACGTTTCTAATTTAACTCTGTGTTACATCTTGGGGGGGGGGGGGGGGGC
>NW_017729034.1:53231895-53232372 GCF_001723915.1 Gavialis gangeticus
TTGGGGGGGGGGGGGGGAGTCATCCCTTTGTTGAATTCTATTGCTAGATATGCTGTAAAAAAATACTGTGCCTCCCCAGCCCCTTTCTTTAACAAAATTAAAATCTGTAAAATCCTGATGTAGTTGGCAGGAAGCTTGCCTATATCTGTCCTGATTTACTACAGCACATGAAGCTCATAGTTCTCCTGTGGTTGTAAATGTTTTCAAGGATGCATGTTTTTAAGGGGCATCTGATTCTGAGTGCATCATCTAAGGCATCCAAGGCCTGATTCAGAAATATGTGGAACACCTCCAACTGAAATCAATGGGATCTGCAGGTTCACCATACCTCTGAAAAATCAGACCCTAAGTGTCTCAACTTGGGCCCCCAAAATATGAAGCAGCCTGAATCAGAAGTCATTTTTGTAAATACGTGGCTGAAGCTAGAACTTTCTGCTCCAAGCAACTGCTAAACTGTAATTAAATTCCAAAACAGAG
>NW_017729034.1:53237372-53241398 GCF_001723915.1 Gavialis gangeticus
TGTAAATGTTTTCAAGGATGCATGTTTTTAAGGGGCATCTGATTCTGAGTGCATCATCTAAGGCATCCAAGGCCTGATTCAGAAATATGTGGAACACCTCCAACTGAAATCAATGGGATCTGCAGGTTCACCATACCTCTGAAAAATCAGACCCTAAGTGTCTCAACTTGGGCCCCCAAAATATGAAGCAGCCTGAATCAGAAGTCATTTTTGTAAATACGTGGCTGAAGCTAGAACTTTCTGCTCCAAGCAACTGCTAAACTGTAATTAAATTCCAAAATAGAGGATTTTTTAAAAGAAAACTTTATAGGTTTTGAAAAGCCCCATTGTTTATCTACAGCTACATTTATTTTCAAAGCTGATTAAGTCTGTCAGCTGATAACAGTGTGGCTTCCAATCTTCATTTAGAAAACATGAGCACCTGAAAGCAAAGGAAGTGAATAGTTAAGGATGCTATAAATTGTATGTTTGCCCTAAGCTCAGGCTCATGAATGCTTATGCTTTAGTTTGCTCTGATTTAGTCTATACGGTACAAATCTACCCTGCCTTCTTCCTCGCGAACAAAGACATTTTTACCAAGCATAATGAAATGGACATTTCAAACATCCACTTTCCTTTCTTTTGACTCATGCATCTCACTTGAAAGAACACGCTTTATATTAGACCAAGCTGATTGAAAATTTTCTGTGGGAACAGTTTTCTGCACCCCTTCACGCTGTTTTTATAGTAGTGTCTCAAACAAACCTAAGCTCAGCAATGACTGTGTTATACACTTTTACTTTACATTTTCAATCTTTGTTTGGAACTTTAGGAGCCAGTTTTAAACAAGTTCAAACTACACAGGTTTGGGGGACTATTAAGAGTAGCAGACAGGATGCTGTCTGTACAAATATACCCATGTTCTTGCATAGCATTTTTATTGTAGCATCACTCATACCTTTTTCATGCACTTCCTCTGTAGTCACTGCAGAGGAGGATTACTGCAAAGGAAGTTTATGCCACAGATTGAGAGTTTTGTCACTAACACAGTGGTTCTCAACCTGTGGCCCAATCAGTACACTACTGCAGCCCTTGTGACACAGATACACAGGAAGTAAGTTGTGTGGGTGTAGCCCACATAACACATTGCAAGTATGGTCCAGTATGGCAAACAGGTTAAGAACCACTGCTCTAGTAGCTAACTCAGAGGCCTACTTGCTATCCCAGAAATGTTGGCAGAGATGCTATGAATGAAAGGCGTGGCTCTGGTCCTCAGGGGAATCCATGGATATCTCAAAACAACAAAAAGCAGGAAGGAATGAGAATGCAAAATTTAAAAACAAGAATATTGGATGGGGATACTGAGAAGAAAAGATGTCCACAGTGCCTACTGATCTGCTAAGGAGTCCAACGAGTCCATGAATGCCTCCCATAAGAGCTCTGCCTCATGGCATGAGAGAATCAAGAAGCACAAGTAGACCATGCAGTCATAGAGAACTTCCCCACCAAGTTTCATCACCTTTGACTGATGGGTAGCCATTCAAGCCACCACTAGGAAAAGACCAATGCTGAGGTCTCACAACATATTGTCTCGAGCAGTGAATTTTTTGCTGAAGGAAGTTTGTGAAGAGCAACACTATCTTCCTGTCATGGAACATACTCTTGAATTTCAGTAAATAAAGGAGTCCCAGAGAATGTGCTACACACTGCAATGCAAGGAGCTGAACCAATGGCCTATTATCAGGTTATTGTTGCTGGTCTCAAAGTGGAATCTGATTTATCAACAATTTTTTTTTTTTTTTTTTTAAATCGGCCTTTCTTTGTAGAATAGCTCTGAGTCTCCTCCAATCCCTGTCCCTTCCTGCATTTAGAAACACCAAATAGAGTGAGTAAGGATAAAGGAGAAGGTGGTAATGAAACAAACATGCTAAGATGGTTATAACACAACAGAGCTGCTGAACTAGATTCTGACGTGATATACAGTACCAACAATGCCAATATGGGAAGGGTTTGAAAAAGTGTGCAGATCAAGTACATCTCAGGTGAACCTGGCACTAGGACTGCACTGAGATATGTCTCCCTGCTGTTGCTAGGTGACAGGGGATAACAGATCCTTCCCCCTATTGTCATGTTTCATTTTTGCTCTGTTATATTTACATGAGTTATTTTATTATCGCTGTTTCCCCTCACTGTTTTCTGTTAGGGCCTGGAGGAAAGAAGAAAAGTGCCTTTTGAATCCAGCCATACAAAGAAATCCAAGCTGGTAGCTAGATCTTAAAATGTGTCTATAGTTCTTGCCACTGCTTCATTTCAGTGACAGAGAAACTCAGCCCCCCTTTTTTGGAGTGTGACAGTGCAGAACCAGGAGGCAACCTTGTGTGCGCCAGAGTTGTCTTGGAGAATAAGAGCAGCCCTATAATGAAGAATAGGATTCAAACCCTTCAATTACATTTAGGTACCTAACTTCATTTGAAACCTGGTTGGGTCAGTCACAGCTCAGCTTGACAAGACACTCTGTAGAAGTGTGTGGTACCTGAAACAACCCCACAAAATGGGAAGTGAAGACAAATACCCACAGAGTATCCACAGGCTAACTGATTCACCCCAACAATGAACATCGGTGTTGCCATGCTCCTAATCACCCACTCGACACTGGAGATTTACCACTACTTATAAGAAACCTTTTCCCTGATTCCAAAAGACATTTTGATCAAACTCAACTTAGGGACAACCAAATGACTTCCAGTGACCAAATGACAAGGACAGCCGCACCCCCATGCTTATACCATGAGCAGCTCTTAAACAGTGAAACTAAGGATACCACTACTGCTCCCTCAGAAGCCGGTCAGTCTCCATCACCACTTTATTCATCCCTTTTTCTCTTGCTTTTTCCCATCTGTGTAAATAAAAGTGCAATTTAGTTAGAGAGAAGTCATCAACCCTTGCAAGTTTTTACCATGACCAGAGAGAGGCTTTAAAAAAATAAAAATAAAAAGCCAACCACCCACCACAACCTCAGCCACACTATGCATTCCTATTTTGGGAAAAAAAAAAAGATTGCTTGGTGCTGGAGCAACTTAACATTGCATACAATATGTGTACTATTTTCCAGCAACTACACAGAACGCACTTGGAAAAAAATGCATTTTCTATCTCTCTCTCTCTCTCTGCACGTGTGTCTTGCTATAAGAAGACTTAACAAAGACTAAAGCCTACCACTTACAACTTAACTTCTCCCCACCTAGCAAATTTTATTTGATATTGTAAGAAATTTGTATATGCTGCACAAAATAGTTAAATGAATTATAGCCTGCTTCCTTAGCAACAGTGGAAAGAGGTGCCTGTGAAGGAGTACTTGCTTATATCTTAGACATGCCAATTACATTTTGTTCAAAATTGTTTCTAATTTAAAGAAACCCGTTCCACTCTATTGCCTTTGCCAAATGCAAACTATCAGCTTAAATACATCTTGCCGTTTGCATCCACTGGAAACAGCAATTTGAGCTTAGTTGACAATGAGATTTTACAAAAAACACACACACATAAAATTGTTGTATTCACAAAAGCATTCATGAGTGTAGCAGCTGGAATATATCAAAAGTATTCTGTCATCTTTTCTGGCACCTTTTCTGGTTTTATTGGGTTGGGGGAGGGAAGTTGTTGCTAACACTAAAGTATATGCACAGTAAGAAATAAACTCATTATACCATCTGCTACACCTGAAACCTCTGTCACAGAAACAGACACAGTGCATCAGCTACTCAATCTGATTCATCAGCTTTTGAACAAACCCATGCTGCGTGACAAAATAAAAAACACTAGTAAAAATGTGAAGGTCAGCAGTAGCCATGGGACTCTGACTTAAAGGAGCCCTATAGTAAAAATAGATGTCACCAAATGAGGTGGATCATCTTTACCGGTATGTGTTCTGGTACAGCTGATCGACTTCATTGGGAGAAACATGTTGCCCACTGTCCTGCCTGTTGATCCTGCAGGATACCAGGTGATATGTTCTCCCAGGGCTTGAGGGGCCTGCTCCTGCACAAC
>NW_017729034.1:53246398-53258018 GCF_001723915.1 Gavialis gangeticus
GAGCTAGTTAGGAATGGAACAGTGTATAAAGAGCCAAGACTTCACTTAGTATGTGAAATCTTTTTCTGAACTCATTGCCTTTCAGGGAATGAATTATGATCTGGTCTGCGGTGATGATCTGGTCTGCGGTGATAGATTAACTTTGGAGCTCCAGTTAATATTTTACAAAGGCATGATTATAGAAAATTAAAATTGAGACCAAAATCAAGTCCAACAAACATCAGAATAACTGACTATTCAGAAATAAAAATACCAGTGCAAGGGAGATAAACTGCTAGCATCCAGTATATAAACAGAATATACAAACTCCCATTCATTGTGGCACCTCAGGAGATGACAGCAGTTTTGGATCTGGCAGCTTTTGAGAAACTGAATCTAGTTAAGTATGTGCTTTCAGCCCAAGATGACACCACATTCATGCCTCCTGATGATCCTCTTGGCCATCACAGCCCAAACCTGGACAGACTTCTTGGGTAGAAACCAATTGTTCCAGAACAGAAGCAGCAACCATGTCCCTATAGGAGGAAACATACCTGCAAACACAACACACATATGATGTAGAAAAAGGAAACTGGTCTCAATAGCCTATGGCTAATGAACTTTGCCTGTATATGCAGACACACTGTTGCCAGAAGTGCAAGTCAGCCAGATCCCAGAGTAAGGACTCAAGTCCATTAAAATTTATAGGAAAATTTTCCCACCAAAAATTAAGCAGAAACTGGATCTGATACTTTGTTGCCTGGAGAAGAAAGTGAAACCTCCTGAAAGGCTCACAGGGACTTGTGAGCTTCAGAAAAAGGGGAATAGGAAAGTAAAGACTCACACCAAAGAAACGTTCTAGTAACTAGGGGTGTGCAAAGTGGGCTGTATTCAATTTGGATTCAGCCCAAGTCAGGGACAGTGATTTGATTCATTGATTCAGATCACTGTTCTGATTTGAGTCAGCCAAATCTGAATTTGAAGATATTTGTGTTAATTGATTGTATCGTTATTGTTAAGAGGGAAGATGTGATAATAGAAGCTGTAGTTTGGAGATGCTCCCTTACTTAGGCTACAGAGATTAGGAATTGGGAGATGGTCCCTCAGTTAAGGAGCCAGTTAGATGGCAGAGGTCTGTAGAAGTTGCCTACTGCCCCACAATTAAAGTTTGTTGTTCTTGTCATTCTATAGTGTTACCATATTTCTAGTTTCAAAAAAAGAGGACACTTGTGGGGGAGAAGATGGGGAAGGGGTATATGATTGGGGAAGGGCAGTGCTATGCATGTGCCTTGCCTATGCCTCTCACTCCTAACCCACTGTACCCCATCTCCCAGACCATGCTGGTCTCCCTCACTCTCAACCTGCAGCCCCCTGCCCCACCCAACCCTGCTACCTATGCAGCATTCTCTAACTCTTCCTCTCACCTGCCTGCAGCTGCAAGGCCCATGCCAGAGCAAATGATCCCCCAGCCTCCAGTCACCTTCCTCTGCTGCCCCCAGCCCCAAAGAGCCAAAGTAGAAGTGCCTGGAAAAAGCAAAGGCAGACCAAAAACCCAGACATTTGCTTGCATTTCAAAAAACAGCCTGGATGGAGGATAGAGGAAACCTCGAGGAAAACTCGAATGTATGGTAACCCTCATTCATGTATGCCTGTATTTCTTGAACTCGATGATCACGACATGATCCATCTTTGTGGAATCTGCAGAACTAAAGATCTTTACAATCTCTACAAAGGACTAGGGAAATTCCCACCACCCGGGACAGTTCTCCATGCTTGGCATTGCTGGAGAGCCTCATGACAGTCTGATGAAGAATAGCGTGACCTAAAAACATCTTTAAACAAATGTCTGCAGCATCTCTTGGAACCCACCTGTAGATCTCAAGAGACTGTTTATGCCAACTCTGTGACATTATCAAGATGTGTTTTTGCTGCTTTCTAAAATGTCAGCCACCTAACCTTTCCAGGCTCTTCTCACACACTGCCTGCTTTTCCAAAACTAATTAAAAATAGCAGAGACTTTGAAGCCTGTGTAAATCTTGCAGTCAAATGCAGTGGAGAGAGAATGTTCAGAAGCTTAAATCCTCTTCTTTGTTCTATGTTTCTGGCTCCCTGCTGCTCAGCTTCTTTATCATTGCCTGTGGTGTATTAATGGAAAAAGATGTACTCTCATCTACACTAGACTAGCCCATTATTGATCAAGTTCTGAAGCTCCATTGAAAGCATAGGAGTTAGGGGTGTGCGAAATGGGCTGTATTCAATTCGGATTCGGCCTGAAATCGGGGACAGTGATTTAATTTGTTGATTTGGATCACTGTCCCCAATTCGATTCGGCCGAATCCAAATCTAAAGATACGATGCTGATTCAGAGAATCAGTGATTCGGCCATAGACACAGCACGTTTCGTGAACACTGTGATGCTGGGGCAGATGTAGCATCCCACAGGAGCGTGGGGGGGCCCCCTGCATGCTCAGTGGTGAACCCGGAAGTGGACCAGAAGTACTTCTGGTCCACTTCCCAGTCCTCCAGGGATCCCACTGGGGGGTCCTCCCGCACCCTTCTGGCTTGCTGATTGACCACAGGAGGACCCCAGGTGCCCCCCTAGACCCAGAAGACACCAGTCACCAAGCCAGGGAAGTGCAGGGGACCCCCCAGAGTGCTCCCCAGCAGACCCGGAAATGGACCAGAAGTGCTTCTAGTCCACTTCCGGGTCTTCTGCCGATTGTGTGGGGAATCCTCTCCCCCCCCGCCCCTCCCCCTCCGGTGCTCCTGTGGAAAGCCCCATCCACCCCACCATCTCAGCATTCACAAGCCACCTGGTACCTTGAGGTATGTAGAAAAAACATTTAAATCTGTGTCTATGTCTGAATTGCCAAATCTTTCCAAAGTGATTCAGAGGGTTCCGATTCATCGATTCATAGATGCTAGAGTCGGAAGGGACCTCAACAGATCAGATTCAGAGATTCAGCCACTGAAGCGGGCCAAATCTCTGCTGAATCAAATCAGGGACCAAAGCTCCACACAGCCCTAAGGGGGATGGCAAAAGTTGGCAAAGGTTTTCAGTAAGGGAAGACATTAAATTAACCCTACACTACTACATTCCTTGTCTGTACTGCTTTTCATGCAATACTCAAAGTACTCTAGAAATATTAATATCAGAGAGGTAGCAGCAGCATCCCCCATTTTACAGGTGGGGAATCCCACACACACAGGGAAGAAACTAATACGTCTGAGTAGAATATGAACAGAGCCCACACAATATGTTGTCAGGTGAGGTGTGATTAGACCTAGGCAAAAACTGAAAACACAACAGGGAACAATCTGGTGGTTCTACATTATTGCTAGGTTGCTATTTTCATTGCTTAATAGAAACTTGGTAATTTGCCTAGATTGGTTTCTATAGTCTTCTGCTACTGCAAACAAGGCAAAGAAGTGTGTAAAAATGCTTCTGTTAATACAATTTGTTCATACCACTGAAACTTTTTGTCTTAAGCAAAAAATAAAAGTACATCTCCAACCAAAAGACTCTGTTAACACGCATATTACTTAAAGCATTCTTCACTGTTTTAAGTGTAGTGTATATAAATTGACAACAGTGAGGTTAACAGCAAGCAAGGGCACAGCACATGGTATTTCAGGGCTGGAATTGGTGTAATGCTTCTTTATATAAAAGGTATAAGATATTGATTGTGGCTCTGAATTCAACAAAGGTCTTCACTTAGCTGTCTACAATGATACTCAGCTCCCTATCTGGAGTTGCTATATCTAATTTAGAACCATGTAAGATATGAAAGCAGTGGCTGGGTCTTTTCTTCCTAACAGTGTACTACAGTTATCAGCACAAAATTTAATTTAGCATCCCATTGCCCATTCACCTCCTTTACCTTGATTTTTCTGCATTTCATCCAAGTCCCCTCTGGTTCTGGCTCATTTAAATAACTTCCTTTTCCCCCTGCAGCATAAGCTAAAAGGGGGGGGGGTAAAAATCTTTTTAAAAATTGATAAAAATGCATCTGTCTTTTCATTTTTGCAACTGAGAAAAAAAAATTCTAAGTGTTGGGGTAGATTCACTAATTTTCAGATTCTTTCTTAATAAAAAGGTGAAGCTCAGAAGCAACAGCTGTTGTCATTTCTATTTAGCCCACTCACTTTTGAATACCAGACACAGAACACGGCACAAAGACCTAGCAATTGGAAAACTGTTCATCTTTTTAAGTTACAGCTTCAAAAGCTTTGAGCTCAATTGTTTACCATTGCATATGTATTTTAAATTTCTTGTTAATGCACTGAACAATGGGCCACAAGATCCGTGCTTATGGCAAAGTCACAATGGGAGGGAGGAAAACAATACTGAGTAATGAAATGCCCAACACCCAGGCATCATGTCACCTGGTGACATCCAGAGCCCTGAATTAGGCATCCAGCATTTCTCTAGAATGCACAAGGGAGATTTAGGTTAAATCTACATGAGAAATACACACACATGCACACGCACACACAGACCTCCTCTCACTTGCATTCTGCAAACCCAGAAGTGCATTGGTGAAGGTGCCCAAGCCATCTCTCTCTGTCAGCTCTTGAGATCTTGGTCTCCTGTGTGCCTGAGAAAAGCTTCTGGGGATGACCTAGAGTGGCTTAATCTAGGTTTGGAGCAAACAGGAACAAATGGGCAGGGCATGCTCAGGGGCATCTATGCTACTGTTCTGATATCCTTAGGGGAAAGAGCAAAGGAAGAGTTCTGAGGAGTCAGCCAGCTGTGAAAGCTAAGAGTGGAGCTGGGGGATAAGGACTGAATTTTAAGCCCCTAAGCAGCATATCTTGCTAGAAAGAAGTATTTATTTGTAAGCAAACAGGCACCTCCTTCCACTAGGTCTCCTCAGCCTGCAACTTCTTTCCTGACGTTAGATATCTAAACATGCTTTTTCTCCATTCTTTAGCAAAAACAGAAATGAGACCCTTGACTAGCCAAAAGCCTAATAGTTAGACCACCAGTCTGGGATAGTGGGCTCAAATCCAATTCTATATAGATAAGCGCACTAACCACCAAGTAATTAGCGGATTTGGGGCAGGCTTTTCTTGGTTGTTTTTGCTGGAGCTGTTCTACTTTTTACTATATATTCACCGGGGGCAACGCATAGGGGGTGCACATGGGTGCACATGCACCCCCTGAGCGTGGAGGTACATCCCCTGCAAAAAGGTGCTGCCGACACTGTCAGTGGCACATGCAGGCAGTTGCTGCTCGCCACCCCGCCGCCGACACTGCCGGCGGCATCTGCAAGTGGTCCACAGTTCCCGCTGGCCGCCATTGACGCAGCCAGTGGTGGCTGTGGGTGGTTGCCAACCCTTGGTCAGCGCTCACCACCACCCCTTCCGACAGCGGCTGCAGGAGCTTACCACCACTGTGCTCCTGCTGCCACCGTGCCTGCCCCCGCCACCAGGGGCACGTGCCATTCATGGTATTCACTAGGCAAGAGAAGGGAAGCAGTGCCTGGGACATCTATTTGGGGTTGGTGAGAAATTCAAGTCCTTGCTCCAATAAATATTATTTATGCAGTGGAACAGCTTCAGCAAAAAAGAGCATGAGGGACCCACTGTGGTAGAAACAATAGTTTGATAGGCAGGTGATTTACCTGGGGTGCAGGAAGTTCAAGTCTCTAAAGCAACCAGGCCAAATTTGGGTGTCTCTCATGCGAATCATGGGTGGATGAAGAGACTCCAGATATCTTTTGTGAGGGGTTCATCCAGATAATCTGTACTCAGAGCACACCTTTGCAATTGAGCAGACAGGTGAGGGGAATACCTGGCTTGAAAACCCAACTTAGTTCCCCCTTTATCAGGGCTTCTCTTGAGCCATAGATATGAGCAGCTTGTTAGTGAGGCAGCCTTAGCACTGAGGTGACTTTATCCATGCTGACTGGGAGAAACTTGGGATGGTGTGGGGTGATGTGGCAGCTATACTGTTTTCAGGATATCAGTTGCCCAAAGCAGCTAAGCAGGTAAGTACCTTGAAGGATCAAGGGATAAGCCACTGATTCCCTTATATCTGTTTTCCCTCATTAGTTGTTTTGGGTTATTTAAGTGAAATACTGGACCCCAAGGCAGAAAGCCCATGACAGTGTAGAACATGGAGCCATTTTAAAGCATACTGCATTATACACAAACCAGTTTTAAAAAGGTAAAATCAGAAGGTTTTTGGTAATCTGGTATACAGACAGTCAAAAAGGCCAAAGCTGAACTGATTCAGTTGTTGCAAGTTAGTCTAAATTGCAGAGATTAAGCCAAGAAGCAAGTGAACAGACATTCACTTTTGATTCAGAAAATGCAGCCATATTCCTGCAGTGGCTAAGGCCAGAAGCCGGGGTATGCTAGAGCATGCCTGCCAGCTGTTACCAAAGGGAAGGGACTGAAGCTCCAAGGCTTTTCCCCCACTCCCTCCTGGAGCAGAGGGGGCATGGCCAGGACCCAGCTAGGGAAATGGGTGCTTTAAGCCCACTATGCCCCAGATGAGCCCCCAGCCCGGGTCTGCTTGAGTAGGAAGCTGGGGGGTGGGGGGCAGTGCCTGCCAGACTTCTGCTTCCCCTCTGCTCCTCGCTCTGGGGGGAAGCTTCTGCCAGGCTGAGGAGGGAGTAGGTGAGGAAATAGGTAGTGGCACTGACTTCATAAAAGCTTGAACAAGACTAATCCTTTCTCTGAAGCAAGCATGTATTGCACACAGCAATTTGCAATCTCAAGCATAAAACAAAGAAGAACCAAAAACCTTCGCCTAAGCTAAGATACAGCCCAGTAAAACACAGTGACAGCACACACAGCTTAGTCTAACTTAAAATGGAATGTAATGAAGCAAGACAAGAGAAAGCCTTGCATAAGTCTTATGTAAAAAGGTGCGTACAGGCAGGAATTCAGAAAGTCCTTCTTGGGGAATCAGCAGGTAGTCTTAGGTGTTGGAGTGGGGATTCTACAGACCTGATCTCTACTTGGGTTTTCACAGGTGCACTTGCATCCCTTCTTCCCCTTGGGTGCCTTTACTTCAAGTGCTCTGATTGAAACACGGGCCTAAAATCTGGGTTTTGGCAGGTTTGGGCAGACAAAGCCAAGGCCTGCAGCTTTCAGCCCCAAAGCCTTGTCACTAATCCAATTGGTTCTGGGGCCCATGGCAGCTTGTCATGTGTCATGGGAGGGGAAAAAAATAGTTTCCTGTGTATCCATCTCCCAGGTAAATTTCTGTACCCACACCCAACCTTGGGCTCACAACCTTCTGCCCAGGAACTCACCCTGCTAACCCCTAAGCCAGGCAGCAAGACAAGCATTTGAGCATTTCCCATTTCCCTGCCTACCCCAGGACCACACTCATATACATACGTACATACAGTACTACTGCTGCACACTTCAATTAAAAAAAAAAATTTGAACCCTTGATGGAGATCCTTGTGCCCTGCAAGAAGAGGCCATAGGCAGCCACAAATGCCCCCCTGTTCCCTGCCAGCATCATCCTAGGCCCCAGAAATACAATGTAAACCTCCAGGGCTGCTGGCTACTTTGCTGCTTGGGCTGCAATGACCTTGGCTGGCCCAACATTCAAAAAGAAAAAAGCCTCCCCATTTTGGTCCCACCAACTTCCCCTTCCTCAGAGACACTCAGAGTGCTCCAATTGAAGCATGGGCCCAAATCTGGGCCTCAGCATGGCACTGGATTTTGGACGGCCACACCAAGGCCTGCAGACCAAAGGGCATGCAACTAAATGATTTCGCCAGGCCATGCCGACACCTGCAGCTTTGAGCCCCAGAGCCTTGCTCTAGTCCAATTGATTCTGGGGCCCATGGCAGACTCTTATGTATTCAGTGTCTTTTGTCTCTTCTTAGGTAGTCCAGTCTCCCACCTTTTATCAGTTCTGCTTCATAAGGTAAATGTACTTCTCTGCTTTCTTTTAACATGCCAGCCCAAGCAGTCCCTCTCCTGCTCCCTTACCGCCATCCCCGGCACATATATTTGATGATTGTGCTAGGTTTTTGCCAACACCTCTCACCTGTGTCTGGTCCTACAGGGCTTGGCCCTGTGCTCGGAGGTGGCAGAGCACCAGTCCCTCCAGCCCCAGCTCCCCAGTGTCTTCCCCTCCCCCATGGCCTGGGGGAGTTGAGGGGAATTACACCCCCTTATCAACAGCTTGCCTGCCTCAGTCTCTGCCAGAAGTGGGAGGGGGTGGAGTCTACTGGTCTCCTGCCTGCTAGAGAAGTGGGGATTAAAGCCCCCTGCCAGGCTCCAGCCTGGCTTTGCCTGTGGGGGCAGTCCCTCTCAGGCTATTGGCCCCCGCACCCAGCTCCACTGGAAAGCACGGGCATGGGCAGCACACAGAGCCAGGGAAGAGGGTATTAAAGTCTCTCCCAGACCTCATCTGGAGTTTGCCTGGGTAGGGCAGTCCCTGTCAGGCTGTTCCCCCCTGCACAAGCACTGCCCCATGCCCCCGCCCTCTCCACTCCACCAGGGAAAAGCCCTGGAGTCTTCCTAAACACAATAAAACCTGCTCTCTTACCACCACTAAGCACTGACATAGTTCATGAAAATGCTTTATATACGTTAACCAACCTTCTCTCAACATGTGTGTTCTGAGTGTTATCCTCTTTTGCATGTCAGAATATAGATGTGGAGTTACTGCATTTCTCTGAAACCAAAGAGTATGCTAGTATCAGAGATCAGTAATTCCTTTCTTCCATTTCTGTACTCAGACTGCTGTTTGACATAAGCAGCAGCTTTTTGGGAGCTGAATCTATTTTAAAGAGTCAGCAGATTTGTCAAGTCATTAAAAAGTTCGTTGTGGGGCCTGTTAGGTTTTTAAAATCATTTGAACGCTGGCATAAGTTTGTATGCTAAATTACAGAACCTGAATCTCAATGCAGCCCTACAAAAAGAACTGGCTGAAATGACAACTCTGGATGTGACGCTCTGGAGATGACCTAAATCACAACAGGCATTTCTAAAAACTAATTAATGAGGAGCTAGATACCAACTTGGATCAATACAAAGCACTCATTAATGTTTCCTTTTTGAATAAAAGCAAAGTAAAAATGTTATTTCTTACTCAGCACATGTGCTTCTAATCTAGAGTCAGGCCTCTAACTCAAGTCCTTTCCCCACACAAGTCCTCAACCTTACTTCTTACGTCCAGATGATCGGATCAAAAGCCACGGCTTAAGTTAACACAACTCCTCAACTTCCATTAAACAAATACATTGTCTATAAATTAAAAGATGACAGCTCACCAAGTGTAATGAAAAGCTCAACCCATACAGCAAAATAAATGTGATGACCTCGGTACAGAGTCCCCAGACTTAAAGGCAGAAATGGAGCATTTGGGCCTTGTGTGAAAAATACAACAATCCCTCTTCCCTCCCACCCTTTCATAGACCATGCTGACAATATAAAAATGTTTCAGTGTATAATACCATTTCTGAGGCTTGATGCCTATGTCAGAAACAAATAATGCTAAAGACGGTCTTGCCCAATAGCAAGGCTGAAGCCAATAAGCAAGTTGTTTACTAATATTTTTAAGCAAGAGAAAATGCTGCCAAAGGGCACTGATACTCAGTTTACTGAGAGGTGGAGAAAGCAAGCCTATGTTATTTTTCTTGAGGCTGATCAACACAGAGCAGCTGTTGCTCTAAGAATTATTAAATCAGTTAAAAGGGATTGGGGAATGACAAACATACTCACATTAATATTATAGGCCATGGGGGGAAATTAATGTATGTAGGTTTATAAGAAACATCTGCAGAAAGCTGATGATAAGACTGTTAATGCGAAAATACAGATTTTTAAAAACTTAGAGATATTTCAGCTTTAGTGCAAAATATCTTTGTGAAGTAAAATAGCATTCCTGAATCTTAAACCAGATTCATGAAGCATACACACAAGTTGGGTTGGCAAATTGGGCAATTGCCTGGTCAAATATTGTCAATTGACTGCATGATTTTTGATCTGTCAAACAGTATAGCAATTTTATCCCCAACATTTTTTGTTGTCAAGAAAACAACAAGAATACGATTTTTATTGTTTTTGACACAATGGCAAATTTGTGCTTTTTCTGTGTATTATTTAGACCCAGTGGCAATGTTTTTTTTACTGATATTTGACTGAACTTTATTTGATCGGTCAAATATCCACCCATACAGACAAGGAATATTTCCCATTTGTATTAGAAACAAAACTTTACATTCATGATCAGGAACATCTAGAAACTAAAACTCCTTAAGCAACATGCTAGTTTCAAGATAAAACCAGGCATCTTACAAACTTCAGAGGAATTCTACCCATTTGAAGTTGCTGCCTACATCAGCATTATTTAAAAGCAATCTAGCTATTGATCATCCTCTTGGGAAATCTTAGCAATTTAAATGCACCTCCTGGTACTATTAAGAAATAGTCAATTCTGTGCGGCCAGATGGATTTGAACTCCTGTTATTTTTTGAAGAGCTGTCTGGAATGATGAGTACTGGGAACACAGTATCTACCTATTCATAATATCCCTTCAGTTCTGTATGTACAATTCACATTATAACTTCAATAGGAGTCATCTGCATGCAACAGAAGACTGAACAGAATCCTTTTATTAAATGAGATACTCTTGAACAAGTGTCTGCATTTGTAATACAGCTCAATTTTGGAGAAAGCGAAAGAAGATATTTACTAGTCCTGTGCGAAGCGGCTAGTATTCACTTCGGATTCGGGTTCAGCTAATTTGGGGGACAGTGATTCGATTTGGTGATTTGAATCACTGTCCTGAATGAATCTCCCAATCAGATTCGGCTGAATCAAGCCACTGCTGAATCAGCTGAATCTCCAAATCAAACAGGCCCACTCTCCCAGTCCTGTCAGTGGCTAGCCCATCTGGCCCCAGTTCCCAGCTCTTTAAAAAAGAAAAAAAAAAAAAAAAGCTCCCACTCAGCAGGGAATATACATCCTCCATCCCCTTCCCAGTCTCTCAGCTGCCCCAAACCATGGCTTCTCTGCCCAGCCCCAGCATCCCAGCTCTTTAAAAAGCCCCTCACTCATCGGCTCCAGCCAGGCAGAGGTGGGGGATGATCCCTGCTGCCCCCCCACTGCCCCATGTTGCATGGAGGACTCTGCCACGAGCCCCCAGGGGCCCCGATGGCTACTGCAGCAGTCAGTGAATATGGGGCTTTGTTTTGTTTTTTTTTTGTTTTTTTTTAAAGAGCCAGGAGCCAGGCCGGGCAGGGCAGCAGGCAGATAATTGGGTCTGGTGGGGGTTCTCCCATGGTCCCCACCCACCCCCCCAGCTCTTGCTGCCTTAACCTCTGGCATTAGAGAGCAGTCAAACCAAGGTAACTGCCAGAGTGTATCTACTACCGTGCAAGCTTTTTGTGGTTACGTGCAGTTCCTGCCCGATCCACCTGGTTCCACAGAAGGCTGTGCTGTACAAAGCGCACCACGTTCAAGCACATCTGTTAGAAAGGATGAAACAACAGGCAGAAGACACCAGTATATCTACACGTCCCTTCTGCTTGCTGCTGGGTGGTGGCAGAAGCTTGCATTTCAATCACAGACCTGCTGTCACTCTGCCAGTAGAAAGAAAGAGCTCTGTTGCTACAGGAGAACTGAGAGAGCTTTGCCAGCAAAACAGCGAGTGCATCCA
>NW_017729034.1:53263018-53271173 GCF_001723915.1 Gavialis gangeticus
CCCCCCCCCCCCCAGCTCTTGCTGCCTTAACCTCTGGCATTAGAGAGCAGTCAAACCAAGGTAACTGCCAGAGTGTATCTACTACCGTGCAAGCTTTTTGTGGTTACGTGCAGTTCCTGCCCGATCCACCTGGTTCCACAGAAGGCTGTGCTGTACAAAGCGCACCACGTTCAAGCACATCTGTTAGAAAGGATGAAACAACAGGCAGAAGACACCAGTATATCTACACGTCCCTTCTGCTTGCTGCTGGGTGGTGGCAGAAGCTTGCATTTCAATCACAGACCTGCTGTCACTCTGCCAGTAGAAAGAAAGAGCTCTGTTGCTACAGGAGAACTGAGAGAGCTTTGCCAGCAAAACAGCGAGTGCATCCACAAGCTTTCTGGGGCAGAAAAAAAGAACAATATCATCTAGCAGATGTAACACTGGACCCAAGTTACAAGATCTACCACTAACTTGTCATGGGACTAAAGGCAAATCACTTCGCCTCTTGCTACATTTCACTCTTCAGTTATCTTCTTTCATTTATTTAGATTGTGAAGTAATTCTGGGGCAGAGGCTGATTTGTGTGATGCATATGCCTAATGCATAGATGTTTTGCATACTGTGTGCTGGCCATTAACACAAAAGGACTTGAAGTCTGTAAAACTAAACTCTCTAATAAGAAAACTACGTATTGAGAAGTTCTAAATGCTGCTCTCATTCACACCTTGCACCAAGAGGCTAGTGTACCAAATTTAGGACCAGAGGATCATGTGCCTCACCCAAAGTTTTCCCTCTTGTAACCTGTGCTCCTCCCCATTTTACCCACTCCCAATACCATGGAAGTTGCTACAACGGACTCCTGTTCTCGGGTGGCATCTAGATGCTACCTGTATACAAATAAATGGCAGCAGCACATTATCTGCCATGGCTAGGATTTACCTATGTCAAAAGATGATCTGAAATGGGCAAAAGCCATGTAAAATTATTCTGTTAATTTAGGCCAGCACTGAAATCCCCATTACTATACAGCCTGATCCTACTTCCGTTAATGAGGTTTAGCTATTATGCATACAGCAGAGTAGAGCCCATAAAATTACTCAGTCATATCAATCGTACTTCACAGAACTCCATCAAGCAGTTGTATGTCTTGATGGCTTATGGATGCCAGTTATTTCCCTAGGTCATTTGCCTTATATACAAAGTCTAGGTATTTTTGTAAAACCCAAAGTTAGACTAGCAATGGTTCTAAAGTTTTTACCAACCCTTTGCTGGTTCTTCAACTTGTGTATCCTGAATCTTCTAAGGATTAAATGCTTTCTTGAATAGGGGTGAGGTTAAAATATGGTTTGCTGAATTCAGGCCTCCACTTACTCTCAGTGCTCTAAAAGAACATTTTCAAGGAGTGGAAAGCAGCAAATTCTTAGAGTAGTGAAAACAAAAAACAAAAAAATTAGACTGTTTTGATGATTACCAGAAATCATTGCCCCAGAGATGTATACATTCTTACAAAATATTTACATCTTGTTGATTTAATATTTTTCCCTTGGAATATTATTATTTCAGCAGAAAGTTTTCAAACAGCTCTCACTCTTTTGCAAGTAAGGTCTGGACTGGAACCCTGGAGACGAGCATAATTCACAGGTCTCTGCCACAGACACCTTGTACAATGTTAGGCAAGTCACTTATTCTCCCTGTGCCACGATTCCCCACCTGCAAAAGAGGAACCTTGCTATGTCTCTCTCACCCTTCATCTTGTCTATTTAGATTGTAAGCTCTTCATGGAGGAGAGCCTCTCTCTGCATTTATATAGTGCAACAGGGTCCTGGTTTCAGATGAAAACTATCCATTGATTTAATACAAATAATCAACAGGAGGTTTACCCTGAACAGCTCTGAGCATCTCTTCTTCCCCTCATCAAATAGCATAATCAAGGGGAAATGGACTAGCTCCTACTCTGAAGGAGGAATGTAAAGCAGGGCAAGAAGATTAATAACTAGTGAGAAGCAAACCTTGATAAGTGTTTTTCCCCAAGGTAGTCAAATAGAGATTTTATTTGACCCCTATTATAAATTTTATATTCAGCTAATGTTATTAAAGTCAAATTTCCAGGGTGCTGGAAGCTTTCAGGCTCTTTAAATGATTATTTTGGTTTGCAAAAGGAAAACTAATGATATTCTAAAGTACTGTTTAAGAAGCCACATTTTTTCTTTGTTCTTCCAAAAAGTATTTGCATAAACCTACTGGCAACAACTATAAGGAAAACTAATAAAATTATAGCTCATCTAAATGTACATAATCTATATTAAAAACTGAGTTCTGGTTCTTTAGGATACTGAAACCTGTCTTACTGTTTTGGAAACTTTCCCAAGGATTCCTGACTTCACTGGAAACACAGAACTGATATTTAGTTATAAAGCACTTGTAACTCTACTTAAGAGCTGTAGTTCAGTACCTCTGAGAGCTAATCATATAACTGTAAAAAAAAAATCACATTACTGCTGTTTTGTGGATCATTACCCATGATGGACTTTGTTCAACTTTCCCTACTCCACCTTAATGCAAAACAAACTCTTTAAAAAGAATACTAAATTTGAAAGTGAAGTTCACAACAATTTGAAAATGCCAAAAGGTGTCCAGATAACCTTGTTTCTGCATTTGATAGCTTCTTACAGGAATAGACAACCCATGGCATGGTTGCCAGCATGTGGCACTCAAAGGCATTTTGCTTGGTGCACATGCCTCAGGGCAGATGGCAGAAAAGGGGCAAGGGCTGCACTGCCACAACAAGGATTGGCCCCTCACAGGTCCCCTGCCATCCGGCCCTGGCATGCCAACATCTTACTAGTTAAAGTTGCAGGTGTTTTTGACACAGCCCAAAAATATTGCCATCCCCTGGTTTATTAGATGATCAAGTATTTTCAATGTTTCATTAATTAGTACACAGATTAAACAATGGTCCATTAATGAGGCAATTAAGCATCCAGTATAACTGCTTTGATGCATGCAATAGGGTTTGAAGGGAATTGAACACACTTCATTCAGTCCCTAACCTGCCCATGGAACAACAAAGATTCTGTGGAAATAGTATGTGACCATGCATAATAACATACAGAGTTAGGGTTACATGCTTGGCTGTCTTAAAATACATTTTATTTAAGTTGACCCTGGTTGCCAATAAATCCAAATCACTCTGTACAAATTCTCCTTTTCCATCATTATTTACCAGTAAGCAGATGTTTGTGATATATCAGTTTTCATCAGCAGCGGTTGTATATTTGTTCCAGATTATAACAAAAATGCTGAATGCCATGGGCCTACTGTCCAGCCCTACTAGAAACATTACTAGGAACGATGGTTTCCAAATGACAACTTTTTGAGGCCTGTCAGCCAAACCAATTCTCAATTAAATTTAATACATGCTTTACCACTATTGCACAGTGCTCCTATTTTAATTGGAACACTGCACAAAAGTCTAAGTATTGTAATTACTAAATTTTAAGATGAGGTTATTTTCCCTATATCATGGGGAAAACAAAGCCTCATCTTCAAACAGAGCCTCACAGCTGGGAGCTGGGAGAAAGGCTATGCAGGGAGCCCAGCGGGGGCAGGGACAGCATCAGTAGCATTCAGCAGCAGCAGCTGTTCCTTACCTGGATTCCCTCCCCTCTTCTCCTTCCCTTGCTGGCAGGAAAGCAGGCAGGGAAGGAAGAATGCGTGTGCTGCTGCTTTGGGCCTGCCCTACACTGCAGGAAGCAGCTGCACTGAGAGCCTGTGGGGAAGCAAGGGAAGGGAGCAGGGCAGGGAAGGAGAAATCCTCAGGGTGCAGAGTTGGGCTCCCAGCACAGCTGCTTCCTGCAGCATCGGGAGCACCTCTGTAGCTCCACTTGTGCACAGACCAACAGGGAAAGTAGGAGGAGGTAAGTGGTGGGGTGGTACTCACCAGGGGGACAAAGGATGAGGGGAACAAATGCTTTCCTGCCCCTGCTTTCCTCCACTGTTTACCCCTGCTTCCCACTACATCTGCCCCCTCACTTCTGCTTTTCCCATTGCCTGCCCCCTTGCTGCTGTTTCCTGCTGCAGCAATGTGTGTGTGGTGCGAGGGGGGGGAATTTAAGATAATCCCTCCCATAATTAGATTCTAGACATGGAAAATTATAACAAATGGAGCAAATACAGTACGTCACATCTATAGAGTTGTTATAATCCACTAAGATTTCTGATTTCATCAAAGAATCAGATGCATTTGACAATACCTACTCTGTATAAAATCACATTGACTGGCACTCCTGTGCTCTAATTATTAACATAATTCCATATTGGCTGGCTTTTCCATTATTTTGCTTGGAAGTGATATTAAGCCAAGTGCCCTATGGTTACCCCTCATCATTTCTCTTGCCTTTCTTGAATACTAACAAATTACCATGGGGTGGACAAAATAGGGTCCGTAGGCTGGATCCAGCTGGCCAACTGATTGGATCTGACCCACACTGCTGGCACCCACCGATTGATTGTGTCCAGCCTGCAGTTGCCACAGCCTGCAGTATTCTACATGGGATCATATCCAGCCTACAGTACTTCACATGGGGCTAAGCTCCACTTGCTCTGGCGCAGGGCAGCCCATGGCTGTGGTCCCGCCAGCCCTGGCCCCAGGCCATCATGCACAGCTTCCCAGCAGGGCTGCTCCCAGTGCAGCTGCAGCCACTCAGATACCACTCATTTCCCCACCGTCTCTAGCAGCTTCTCCTCCTCCTCTTCCTGCCCCTGCTGTGCTGCTCCTGGCAGCAGGAAGCAACAGCAGGCACGGGGATGTGCACTGGGCACCGCATGCTTAGCCAGGTGGCTCCTGCCCCAGTGCACGGAACTCCAGCTCTCAGCTGCCTTCCACCCAACTCAGCCACTTTCCTGGGTGGAAGGTCTCAAGGAGCTGAAGCTGGAGCCCTGTGCAGTGGGGCAGAAGCTGCCCAGCTGAAGTCCCCTCCTCCCCCAGCTTGGCATGGTGTAACAGGGGCAGGAGAAGGAGGAAGAAGAGGAGCCACTGGAAGTGGGGGAACCGAGCAGTACCCAGGCAGCTGCAGCCACAATGGGAGCAGCCCCGCCAGGAAGCTGTGTGCACTGGCCAGGGCCAGAAGCATCCTGCAGGTGCAGTTAGGAGTGTGGTGCGGAGCTGTCACAGGTGGGAGTGGGCTGGGTTCAGCCTCATGCAGAGTGCCACCGGGGCAGGCGAATGCTGGACCGTGGGGGGAGGAGCAGAACACACCTGCAACAGCACCACCCCAGCAAGGTCTGCAGCACCCACTCCCTGCTCCTCCTCCCTCCACCCCCATGGCTTCTAGGACTTTAGGGAGTAAGTTCTCAAGACTTGTTGATTTAAAAATGTATCCCTGATTACATATTTTTAACATCCTCCTTTATGACCTATGAATGGGAAGATACCTCCCAATCCTCATAAAAAGATATATTATCCTGCTTTGGCACAATGAGGTCCCCATGTAAGAGTGGGGCCTCATTGTGCCAAATGCATTACTTACAGAATGAGAGATGGGCCATTCCCCAAAACACTTTCAGCCCAAAAAGAAGGATTAAGGCTGTAATTTCGTCCATGTTTGTAGTGCACTTAGTACAATGAAGAGCGATACCTAACCTCGATTGAAATACAAATAATAAATAAAATAACATTCATCCATTTACTGGTACAGAGAGATTAAAGGCAAAGCAACTTGATAAAGATCACCTTGAAAGTCTGAGGAAGAGCCAGGAACTGAAGACAACATAATGCTTGAACTGTCCTTCTTTTTTTTAAGCTCATCAGCTTCATGCCAAGGTACAGAAAATTACAATAATCAGGTCTAGAGGTCATGAATGTTGGCTGCACTCTGGGGAAAGACAAGTCCAACTCTGAAAAGCATGTAGTCTTCCTGACAGTGATAGAAAAGGGGCACTCACAGCTGTCTCAATTTGCACATCCAAAAATCAGCAAAAAGTCTAGGAGAATATTAGTACATTTGGCAAATCCCCCTCTGATTTATCCCCAGGATATTTGTGTTTGTGTTTATATAAGCATGCTTATTTTATTTTATCAGAAACAATATTTCCCACTTTACATTTTCTACTTTGTTTTTGTAACACCGCAAAAGTCTAGAGAGCACTGGTGGCATTGTACAAAATACCTAACTTAAATCTAACTTATTACTCATGCTTAGCAACAGGGCATACAATGGCTGTCCTGTTGAGTGTCCTATGTTTTTCTTTTTATCAGTATCAGTTTATAACAGATGTTGATAGTTCTTATTCCTTTGGTGGATGACAATATCATTAACCAAAGAAACAACTTCAAAATGCTAATAACCTCATATAGTGCAAATTGGCTGCTGGTCTGTGACTGAGGTTCCAGGGCAGTAGAGTGAATAAAGCAAATTTCCATATAATTGTCCAAGCAGATTTGAACCGGGACTCTGAGTCACTCTTCTAAATGACCAGGAACAGAAGAAAAACAATACGGTTATTTTGCCATTAGAAATACTTCTGCAGGAGGATTTACATAAAGTACTATGATATAAGCCCATGAATTTAAGTCTATGGCGTCTCGCATTCTGCCACACTAAATAGCTGATTGTTAGTGTTGTAGCATTGAAGCAACTGGATAAGCATTTAGACAGTGATGGACTACACTGCCCCCTGCCATGAAAACAAATAAAACCCCAAAATTGTAGCCCAGTCCTGTTCCCTGCATATAAATGAAAGTTTTGGAAATGTTTACACTTTTGACCTGTTGTCCTAGTTTAGGAAATTGGGCAGCACAGAAATTTATTCTAGTTCTGGCAGGAGTTTAAGATGAATGATAGGAAGAGTTGCATGATTGTGGGGTAAAAGCAAGAGTGATTGGTTGGAAGGTAGAGAGTGATACAGTGAAAAATGAGTGACAGGTACAAGAGTGACATGTTGTTACTAAGTGGGAATGATTGGATAATTGTTTCTGTCAATCATTTGAAGGCTATGAAAGCTTGTGTTGCCACTACTTGCGTGTGGGTGGTGAGAGTTCATGGGGGATTTGTTCTGTGGTGTTTGAAGGGAGAGAAAACTCCAGTGAAGAGAAGATGCCAGTGAGAAAGCCATCTTAACAGGAAAGGCCAGTGGGTGAGGACCTTTTGAGACCCCCACGCCAGTGTCCAGGAGGCACTGGTCAGGAAGGCCCTGTGAATATAGGTGTATGGATATCCCCTGTTCCTGTCATTGTGCTTACTGCTATATTTCTCTTCCACTACTGTTAAGACATTCGGATTGGTTGAAGCCAGACTCTTTTAGCTTCAGTAATCGCTATCTTTCTACCCTTTTGCTTCAATTGATTACTAATTAATCAGTTAAGTTGGCAACACCATTACCTGTGAACATGCAAACAGACCAGAACACCAAGACCTGTGTAGAGTTTTTGGGAAATTGTTTAATTCAGTGGAATGGGAATTGGGATGTAGTGGGTGAGCAAGGAGTAAAGCCTCCCACACCTACAGAACCGAAGGACAGAGAAAAAGGTCCTTCCAGATCATCAAAAGCAGAAGCCTTCTTTGCATGGATAGCTAACACCTTGACTCAGTCATACTAATCCAAGTGTCTCCAGCAGCCTGGCTTTGAGCCCCTGCCTCAATCTTCACCTCTAAATCCTGGCAGAAGACCCTACGAAGCAGGAAAAGACAAACTTTATGGTACCAGACAGAAGGAAACGGTCCTGCTGCAGAAATTCCTTCCTCCTTTCTGAGGAACCAAAGCAACTCTCACTCCACAAGAACCCCTCTGCTCATGCAAATCAGTTGTCCAGCCCTATGCTTTGATCAAGCAGGTTCTCTCCTCCAGCACATCTGCGAAGAAAACCTGAATTAGCCTAAATTGAAAAATATTTTAAGAGTACATTCTAATTAATGACTTCAAAACAGGAAACAAAACACAAACCACTGTCCTCTCACCCTTTCATAGACCTTAGGGCTGGAAAGGACCTCAGAAGATCATTGAGTCCAGCCCCCCACCCGAAGAGCAGGAAGTCAGCTGTGGTCATAGGATCCCAGCAAGATAAGCATCCAATTTACTCTTGAAGGTGTTCAATGTAGGTGCTTGAACCACCTCTGATGGCAGGCTGTTCCAGACCTTGGGGGCTCAGACAGTAAAGAAATTCTTCCTTATGTCC
>NW_017729034.1:53276173-53286285 GCF_001723915.1 Gavialis gangeticus
CAGCCTGAAACAGTCTTGCAGTAGTTTATGACCGTTTGACCTCACCATCCCTTGGGGAGCTCTGGTGAACAAATGTTCCCCCAGATACTGGTGGTCACCCCTGATAAACTTATAGGCAGCCATCAGGTCACCCCTGAGCCTGCGCTTTTCCAGGCTAAAGAGCCCCATAGCTCTCAGCCTGTCGTCGTAAGGTCTGCTTTCCTGACCTCTGATCATGCGCGTGGCTCTTCTCTGGACTCTCTCAAGCTTCTCTTCATCCCTTTTGAACTGTGGAGCCCAAAACTGGACACAGCACTCCAGCTGCGGCCTCACCAAGGCCGAATATAAGGAAAGAATGACGTTCCAGGATTTGCTTGAGAAGCATCTATGGATGCAAGCCAGCATTTTGGTCGCTTTACTAGCCGCAGCATCACATTGCAGGCTTATGTTCATCTTGTGGTCAATGATGACCCCCAAGTCTCTTTCTTCTGTAGTGCTAGCCAGCGTAGCCCTGCCAAGCCTATAAGGATGCTGCAGGTTTTTCATTGAGTCTTCATACTGTTAGGCTCCTGTCTTTCCAGAGTCTCTATTTTAACTCATTTGGTACCTTTCACTCAAGGATCTGAAACTATTTTTCAAATGCAAACTAACCTTCACAACCTCCTTGTCAGTTAGGTCAGTGTCTTTCCTCCTCTCTAAAACCAATATATGAAAGCACAGGATAATTTAACGCTTTCCAAAGGCTATACAGAGGGTCTGTGGCAGACAGAGGTTTGGAACCTAGGTTTCTGGATGCTACCCTGTGCTTTCACTAGTCAATGCTCTCTTTGCACAATATGGTTTGCAACACATAATTCAAGGGTGTCAAACATACAGCCAACAGGGTAGATCCAGCCCCTCAGCCGGTTTCTCCAGGGCTCCCAGAGAGGCCAGAAATTGGGAGGCAGAACAAGTGGAGGGTGGGGCCTGCCACAGAATTCAGGGCCGCTGGGAATGGCCTTCAGCAGGGGGTGAGCAATGGCTATTCCAACACAGCATCACTTGCTTCATCACTGCTTATCCCAGATCTGGCCCCCAAAGAACCTCCTCGTCCAGATTCAGCACCAGGCATGGGAGAAGTTTGTCACCTCTGTTGTAGTGATTTACCAAACAGGAACTGGAGTGCACACCCATGTGAAGATAATAGCTGCCTGGTTTCATGCTCTTCATTCTCAACAGCTCCTGGCTGGAAAAATATAAATCCTGTCCTGTTTGTACTCCCACTTGGAGTAGAAGAGCTGGATACCTCACAACAACACAGTGCTCTTGTAAAACCTCCTCCCCACCTGAGTACTTTCAGTCTCAGGAGAGTTAAACAGCTTGGACCAATTTCATATTAACATTAGGAAGACCAGCTCGAAAGCACTCCTTTAGCCAACTGCAGTCTTCCTCGCCCTCCCTCATTTTGACCTGTATTTGATGAAATAGGTGATTGCCTACAAAATCCCAGGCATCAGGGTGGTACTCTGCCCTGCCTTCAACTACCTCTCCTCAGGGAATGAAGGACAGGTCCAGCAATGGTTTGCTTTCCACTGGTATTTTCAGTCTACTGAGGAAGTGCAGAAGAATCATCTATATAGCAACATGACACAGCTACACATACATCCTGACTTTTGGGTGCCTGCAAGTTCCAAAATGGTACCAGTTATAATCCGCTGTATTTAAAAAAAAAAAGTCAACCTTCCCATGAGAAAACAGAAAAATCTCATTTTATGTCAGTCTCCATTGTCAAAATAATAACAATAAAAATAAATAGTGTCAACAAATTGAAACAAATTATAGCTGTGATAACTGTAGCTCTACTGCTAACAACAGAATCTGCCTTATTCAACTTGAGTGGTGTCACTCATTCTTGGCTGGTCAGCAGCAAGCCCAGAAAAGCAATGGACACAAGGAGGGAACAGACTTCTTCTCATGCGCTGGCAGATCACTAGTAAACTATATAGAGGGAAAGCACTTTAGAGAGAGAAAACCCAATACTGTAAATGCCTCCAAGCACTTACTTGTATTTTCAATCACATAAGACAAAACAGGTGTTTAAATTGGGGTCTAAGACACTGAGGTGGTGAAATGGGAAAGAGTTATCATTCTACAGCCAATAAAGCTCACTCAATGAGCAAACTTCAGGTAGTCTGCTGCCCACCACCCACTCCACCCCCTTCCCCTAAACACAAATCCAAAGTAGAAATGCGAAGGAAAGGCC
Source organism: Gavialis gangeticus (assembly GCF_001723915.1). Lineage (NCBI taxonomy): Eukaryota > Metazoa > Chordata > Crocodylia > Gavialidae > Gavialis > Gavialis gangeticus. The sequence continues at coordinate 53,278,395 of NW_017729034.1, forward strand.
AAAATTACTTAAGTCCCAAAATAACAAATTTTAATAGTCTCCCTTGCTTCTTTTCTTTCCTTATGCAGTTCAAAGAACAAACAAGAGAAACAACAGAGCTCATGACAGCCCTAGTTTAAAAAAAAACAAACAATTTTTGAATATTCATTTCCCCTAACTTCTCAGACAGAAATGTTAGAGTGACTGCGTGATCTGCATTCTGCCTGTGGAGGTTTAGCTGATCCTTAATTTCAAGCAAAACGATATTTTTGCATTTTTACGCTTCCTAGTGTGCTTATTGTAATTCAAGATTTGCATAGCAGTAACTTCTGGATGATCGCATGTAGGATTACAAAACCATTCTACAAGACACTGTATAAACATAAGACATAATACAAGTCTCTCTCAAAGATCTTGACACTTGCACATTCTATCTCCCTGCCAGGCAAAAGTTGAATCTGTGCAAGATGATCTCTGTGGAACTGTACCAAAGCCAGTACAGGTTCATATGAACTATGAGAATGTGAATCCAGTCATAAGATAGGAGTCTTATTGCTGTATGCAGATGTAAATGCTAGCACTTCAGGTACGGTGTATTGTCCAAGCCAAACAAAGCCTGCACACAGCTGAATGAGGAGCTATTATATTCTCTACTTTACCTTTACCCACACTTGAGAGAAAGGAAGATCCATTCTCTCTAGAGTAATTTGAGTTTATAGCATTTCCAGTGTTAAAATAAAACAGATGCTGTTTCAAATCACTACATACGACTTAATCTAAAAAATAGGGGGGGGAAGGGACGTAGAAAGAACCTTGTCTAGTTGATGAGCTGTCTGAGCCAGAACGTTGTCTGACACTTTTCCACCTGTGTAATAAATGACAATATATAGTTTTATTTCTGTAACATAATACCCTCAAGTAAGGAGGTAACATAGAATCAGAGAGAAGCAGGGCTAGAAAGGACCTCCAGGGGTGATCTAGTTCAACTCCCTGCCTGAGGCAGGATTATCCCTATTCAAACTACTCTTTACCATCCATAATCTAAACTTTACATAAGACTACCATCAACCCTGACACAATACATACCTAACACCCTAACCTGCCACAGGTGAAGCAAGTGAACTATGACAGCCAACATCCTGCTTCTATGAAAGACTGTTAATATATGATCAAGAGATCCCAGGTAGAGGATTATGCCTTCCCAGCTACAGAGAAAGGCAAAAATCTCCACAGGCCACATATTAATCTGACCATGGGGCAAAATTCCCCCCATATATGGTGAGTGATCTGACCCTGAGTGGAGGGGCAAGGCCTTCTAGCTAGGAACCTCCAGCTTTGGTCCTAGCAAGAGTATTGGCACACCCCCATCAAGTCCCCAGCCTTGGCTATAACTAACACCCAATGCCTCTAAGGAAGACTTAAAAACACCCTGAAATACATAGCAGAAGGGGAGGTAGGTGCAACCAGCATAGCTCAGAAGCATGGGAAATACCCATATGCTTAGATCATCCCTGACCAGTGGCTATGCAACCTCTCCTGAACACCTCCAGTGGTGGAGTCCACAACTTCCTAAGCAGTCTATTCCACTGCCTCACTGTCTAACAATGTTCTTTTTTTTCTGGGTATCCAATCTAGACTTACTTTGCTGCAACTTCCATCCATTGGTTCATGTCCTCCTCTCTGCACCAAGAGAAAAAAGGTGCTTTCCTCCTTCTTTACAGCAGCCCTTCAGGTGTTTGAAGACTGCTATCATGTCCCCTCTTAAGTGCCTTTTCTACAAACTGAACATGCCTAGCTCCTTCATCCTCTCCTTGTAGGACTGCCTTCCAAAGTCCTTGAACATCTTTGTTGCCTGCCTCTGGACCCTCTCTAACTTCTCCATGCCATGTTCTTTGTAAAATGTGGATCCCAGAACTACACACGGTACTGCAGATGAGGCCAGCCAGTGTCAAGTAGAGAGGCACTATTCACCTCCCATATCTTGACCTGATGCTTTTATTGATGCAGCCTAAAACTGCATTCATTTTTTGTGCAACTCATATTGAGTCTGTGGTCTACCAAGTCTCCCAAGTCCTTTTCCACAGAGCTGCCATCCAACCAGGTGTCCCCCCATTTTGTATGTGTTGTTGATTATTCCTCTCAAGGTGTAGCACCTTGAATTTGTCCACACTGAACTTCATCCTGTAGCTCTAGACCAACTTTCCAATCTGTCGATATCCTTCTGAATTGCGCTCGCATCCTCCAACGAGTTTGCAGTCCTTCCCAGTTTTGTGTTGTCTGAAAACTTGCTCAAGAAGCTTTCTATGCAAGTGCCCAAATCATTAATAAATACATTGAACAGCATCAGGCCAAGGACAGACCTCTGCAGGACTCCACTTGAGACCTTGTGCCATTCTGACAGACTCATTAATAATTACCCTTTGCTTGTGGCTGTTGTGCTAGTTATCAATCCACCTTGTAGTAGTTTTATCTAGCCTACATTTCTCCAATTTGTTCATGAGAAGGTCATGAGGGACCTTGCCAAAAGCCTTTTTGAATTACAGATGCAATATACCTACAGCATTCTCTTCATCAACCTAAGTACTTACTTTGTCAAAGAAGATCAAGTCTGCTTGATACAATTTGTTTCACATAAATCCATGCTGGCTGCCTCTGATCAGCCTTTCCTACTTGAGATGCTTACAAATGTCCTTAGGATATGCTCCAGTAACTTCCCAGGTATTGAGGCGAGGCTAATCAGTGTGCAGTTCCCCAGGTCCTCTTTTAAAAGAGAAGCACTGTATGTTGGCTCTTTCCCAGTCCTGTGGTACCTGGCCTGTCTCTCACTACTTCATGAAGATCATTGCCAAAGACTGAAATCTCCTGCCAGTTCCTTCAGTACCCCAGGATGAAGTTCATCCAGCCCTGCTGACCTGAATTCATTCAGAACCAAACACAGGTTCTGTGGCCATCTCTTTTGTTATCTCCTTGAGCTTGCCCTCTTGCTTATCCAGATAATCCCTATTAGACGTCTAGCTGCCGCTTAATTTTTTGGGAAAGACTGAAGCAAAGTAACTGAGTAGATCTGCCTGCTTTGCATGTTTAGTTAGGAGCGTCCCCTGGCTCGTTAACAGAAGACCCACAAGCTTCCTTGGTCCATCTTTATAAAACCTTTTCTTGTTGTCCTTAACCTCCCTTGCCAGGTGCAGCTCGTTCTTTATCTTTACCATCCTGCTTTCGTCCATGCAGGGCCTTGCTATTTCCTAGTAAGCTTCTTGGTGACCTGCCCATTCTTCCATTGCCTGTATGCTTCCCTTTTATATCTGAGGCAATTAGAAGATCCTTGGGCAGTCACAGTGGTCTCTTGCCATTCTTCTTGTGCTTCTATTGTTCCCCGGGCAGTTTCTTGTTGGGCTTCCAATACTGTGCCCATTAGAAGTTCCCAGCCCTCCTGAGCACCTTTATCCTCGAGTCTATCCTCCCATGACACCATGGGTATTAATTCCTTGAGGCACATGAAATCCACCTTTTTGAAAACCAGTGTCCTTATTTTGCTGACTTCATGCTTTCCCATCTCAGAGTCTGGAATTCTATCATATTGTGCTTGTGTCCTCCCAAGTTGCCCATCACCTTCACATATAATATACAGGCTGTGAAATAGGAGCTTCATTTCCAGGAGGCAGGTAACAGACAGTAGCAATGCAGACCAAAGGATAGCTTGATTGGTGGAACTTCAAAAACAATTAAAAGGAAGAGAAGGTCATTAAGACCTGTGGAATGAAGAGTTTAGAAGGAAAATCCTTGTGCCTGAACCATAAGGGACCTCACTCCCCTCCTCCCACACACTTTCTTTGGACTCTTGTGACCAGAAGCCAACTTATTTTGATTAACTGTTGGTAGCTTCTTCTGTATAATGGTTCAGGTTAAAACAAAGCATCCCTACATTTGCTTTGTGGTCCTCAAAGTAAGTGGGGACCACAGAGCAAAAATATTTACATTAGCTGGTCCATTTGATAAGATTCATTTTTATACCAGAGGGCATAATGTTTGATGATGGTTAGGAGGAAACCCCCCTCTGGGCATGCTGTAAGTCAAGTATGGGGTCTCTTATATTGAAGACAAATCTGAAGAATTTGGTTATGGGCCACTCCCGGAGGAAGAATTCTGGTTTAGAGGAACCACTGGTTTAATCGGGTTTGGCTATTCCTGCATTAGAAAGAAACTAATTTTAAGACTCAGTTCAAAACAAAAAAAAAAGGAATTGCTCTTTATGGTGTTTGATAGTTCACTATGAAGGGCAAAGAAGAACACTTATAAAAGAAAGAAAAAGCAGGGTATTGTCTAAAATCTTTCCTTAGGAAGAGCAAGTGAGCATTTCACAGGACAGCGGGAGATGCATGACAGGGGAGAAATAAATTTCATGATCATTTTAATGAGATATTTGCTGTCATGTTGTCAGCAGAAGAGATAAAGAGAAGCAGAAAAGGGCATGAAGGACCCATATAATATTCCTGTCAGCCACAGAATTCAAGCAGATATGCTTGTTTGCTTACATTTGAATTAAATCTGCCCCTGTAATTTTCCCTCTTCCAAGATGAATAAATTGCATTTTTTTCCTGAAGAGACAACAATCAAGTGTCAATCACAATGATGGGCTCCAAGAATACTGGTCTTTAAATAAATTAATTCTGCTAAGATCTGATGGTGCTCAGCTATAGAAATGCACTGCACTGACACTGTTCAGAGATTATGCACCTGACAGAAAGCACAAGTGTAAGAGCAGCCCTGGACACACTTAATTTTTTTTTAAGTCAGCAACATTGAGTCACTTATTGTGGCCAAAGGAACACACACAACCAGGGTCTTTTGTTTAATCAAGGATACTTAAACACAAACACTGTGATTTGATAAGCAAGCAAGACTTCTCCCATTGCCTTCAATTAGCTACACAGCTCAAGTGGCATAGTAGTTATGCTACATTTTGATGAAGGCTACCCACTGTTGTGGTTCAGCAATAGAATCCTTGTCTACCACATGAGACCTAGGTTTGATTCCTGGACACACATATAACTACAGCTGTCAAGGCACCAAAAGCTGAGACTCAGTCTGGCCTTTGGATTCTGTCTCAGTGGCCTAAAAGGGGGATGGAAGGTCTGGGCAGCCTCCACCCCTCCATACTCCTGGCTAGGTGCACGTGTCAAAGACCCTGGTAACCTCTCATGCATACACTATGATCCAGAATGACTGATGGTTGCTTACTATCTAATGAAGGATGGCTATTGCAAAGTTCTATGGTGATAGGGCTCCAAATATGTCTGGACAACATTTTGGCAAATGCTGAATTCACCAAAAAATGAGTCCATGTCCATCCTATAATAATTTGTGAGATTACTGAATAGTTTCAGCTGGGAAAAAAGTTGAAGGGCTACATTCACAAAACCACCAGAGATGGAAGTGATAGAGGAGGCTGCAGCAGTGTCCACCATATCTCAGCAGTTAGAACATTCACCCAGGATGTGGGAGATTAGGTTCGATTCCCTCCTATACCCGAGTTCAAAAGATCTTGTGCAAAAAACTCAGACCTGCACACCAGGCATGACCGGTGTTATCAGTCAACACCATTCGCATGTGGATTCTCTCTCACAGAATCTCTTCTGGGAGGAAGCTCAAAGATGCCTCAGAATTTAAGCTGTATTGATATCAAACATAAGCCTGAATGAATTTTAAAAAGAAAATGTTGGAATAGATATTCAGCTTCATGCTTTGAGCTGCAACTGGAAGAGTTGCCTGCCCTGAAATTTCCTTCTTTTAACATCCTCCTAAAACAAATCCAGACCCATCCACTCTGAAGAAGACCATGAACACTGAAGTCACAACTTATATACTATGTTTACTTTTAGCTCATCCTTTTCGAGAAGAGTTGCTGTCTCCGTTTGCTCTTTATTTCATCCTCCCTTTGGTCAGTCTATTTTTCTCCTGGACACAAGCCAACCAGTTTTGCCTGTTACCACCAAGTACTCCATGGGCCACATAAGTTCTGCACTAGCTTGACCTACTGCTCTCAGATGTTATTCACCCTGCTATTAAACAGATTTTCCACATCCCTTTGTAGCTGAAGGGAAAGGAACTGTACTGCTCTTCATTTCTCTATAAATTTACCAGTTCCTTATCCTGAGAGCAAGTCTTAAGAGTAGTTTTAGCAGAAGAAAATAGACTGCCTGTCATTAGGTAAGTCTAGTGTTTACTTCTGCTGCTCATGCAGGATTGATATACATCCTTAGGTGTCTCCCATGAGGCAGCAGCCAACATTTACCTGTTGTCACCATGACAGACATTATCAGAAGGGATAAAACCCAGGGAGAAACCCAGGGAGCCATGCAATTACAGATAACAGGGCACAAAGAGAAAGTTGGAATCGACTGTACTCCACTGCTCGCTTAAGGTGGTGGACAACGTGGGGAGATTTCACTAAAACAGAAGGCCAGTTGAAATAAAAGGAGTAATAATCTGCCACACAACTGAGGTTGATGTATCCCTGGCACAATTCAGTTTTTTGTTTTTACACAGAGTACACACAGAACTCTGTTTTTCAAGCAATAATGCTCTTACTCCTTAGGCAGTAACGTCCTTTAAACTATCCTACTATTCTGGTTCCATTAAAACTAAAATAAATGAGGACAGCAAACCTGGAAATCTTGAGCTTCAGAAGGACTGCTTGGGCTCTTATTTTCATGCAGTTTGATAAACTTACAGCCTGCTGTGGTATCAGACTGTGGCTGATAGAACTGGTTTCAAAAGCCTGTGGATTTGTGTGCACCTGCACACACTAAAAGCAATTTCTTTTACTGTTGGCATAAGACAAGCATGGAAGACAATTATCCTCGACTGCAAGAAATTGCTCAAGACAACTGTCAGCAAAGCACCAGGAGAATTTCAGACCAGCTGCAGCTATTTTCAGAAATAAACTCTTAGTTTAGTAGAAGACCTCACTTTTGCAGAAGTTATGTCTGCAGCTGCAGTTGGAGATGCAAAGCCAAGACAGATCAAAGGCTGTTGTCACTGCTACCACTGTCCTCAGCTAACTGGGCACAGGGGGAGCCCCAGAGTGGCTCCTGACCCGCTCCAGCCACTGGCTGTAGCTGCATAGGGTGCTGTGGGGACAGTGGCAGCAGTGGGATGACTTCCTCTTTCTGCACCTGTTACTCCCCCACTATGATCCGAGCTGGCCAGGAGCAGGAGCTGGAAGGAGGTACCCACTCTATACCACTACTGTTGTCCCTGGTTGACACAGGGAAGGGAAATCCCAAAAGTTCCCCTGCCTCACTCCAGCTGTGGGCTGCACGAAGCAGCTGTATGGGATGCTGGGCTTGGCCAGACACAGTGACAGCCATGCACAGGTTCCTCCTTCTAGTGCCTGCTCCCAGACAGAAGGGGACATAGGGTGTGGTGAGTACCCTGTGCAACTGTTCCTTGGAGCCTGCAGCTGGAGCAGAGCATGGGAGTGCTCTGGGGCTCTTTCCATAACTAGGGGACAGCTGGGCACAGCAGCAATACATGGAGCCCCCATCAAGTACCTGATCTCTGTCTATTTCCCCAGTTCCCTGCCAGCCTGGGGGCTTCAGACACTCCTCACCCCCATCCACCACAGTCTGAGAGGTGGTGCCACCACCCCAATCCCTTAGGAAATTCTAGATTCTCCCCTGAACAAAGTTAATTCTTAAAAGCATGCACTAATCTAACTTACAAATATATGAGAATAGATTGGAATAGGGAAGGCAAAGGCCTTCTTAACTAAACCCCTTTCCCCCTCCCCAAAATGGTACATAGAACTAAAAAGGTGTTTTTAGGGTGCGCGCGCGCGCACACACACACACACAGAACTAAAAAGGTGTTTTTAGGGCTGGAGGGCCATTTAATGAGTTTTGGTGAGCTG
>NW_017729034.1:53286524-53287487 GCF_001723915.1 Gavialis gangeticus
CACACACACACACACACACACACTCTTTGTCTTTCCAAACTGGTATCTTCAGGATGCGCAGTCTATACCATAAACTGCAGTCTGGTGAAATGCTAAACAGGAAGAGCTTGACCCAACAGAGACTGGCAGATACAGTGAGAAAACGGAATGAGAAGAGTGGTTAAGATAGGAGAACATGTTAGGAAAATGGAGGAGGGGGAAGAGAGAAAGAGTGAGAGCATGCACACACACAAGAGAGCATGAGAGAACACATAAAAGGGAGAAAGAGCAAGAGGGTGGGGAGGAGAGAGAGAGAGACTGGGCTTTGTGCCTTTTAATTTCAGATACAATTCAGCTCTAAAACATTTATAAAACTATGAGAGAATACTGCAGCACTGCAAAATATGCAAGACATCTCTTCATTGCCCTTGCTCAGGATGGGCTGGAGGTTGCCATTAAACAGTGTTGTCAACTCACATGACTTCATCACAAGTCTTGCAATAATTCAGCACTTTTCATCTGACTCCTAGAATCAGATGATTAGATGAGCATCTCATAACCAGTAAAAAGAAAGCATTATTTACTTTAAGCCAGTCTTTAAACTTGATTTTTACAGTCAGTCACATCAGGTGTTTTGGGTCTAAATGCACAAAGTGGGCAGGACTGCACTAGGGAAACCAGGGAAGGGATGATTCAGTCCTGAATTACATTAAGGATCACTTGATCCCAACATGCTGTGCAGCTAGCATGAGATGGTTGCAGCTGCTATTCTTGTCGATTCCAGGCTAAAGCAGTGACAGTTGGAGAATTGGGCAGCTACCCTAAAATAAGACCCTAAGTTTAGGGGCTGAGTCTCTCATCTTCTCAGTACCTTCCTAACAACTACTCTAAGTTTTGCAAGGGTGAAATACAATTCATCTTAGACGAGACAGGAGAGAAATAGACATAAGCAATCATCTACTACAGTAATTCCCAGCGTGCAGC